>NC_091463.1:12269509-12635814 GCF_027789765.1 Dendropsophus ebraccatus
GACGGCGGCCAATGATTTTAGGTTAGGACCAAAAAAATGCAATTGACAGGAAGACATTCATCATCAGTGCAAGGGAGGTAAGGCAAGATATCTGCAAGCTCAGCATTGTTAGTACCTACGACCTTCACTTTTATGGCCTCTCCTGGAAACAACGGCCATTTAGCATTAGGTCAAACTCACAGCCCTCCAGCTGCTGCAAAACTACAGTCCCCAGCCAAAGCTTTAGCTGTCCAGGCATGATGGGAATTGTAGGTTTGCAGCAGGTTTGACCCCTGTGAATGAGAAGTTCTTGCAATAGATAGATACACATAAGCTCCATCTTACTGAACAGGACTGATAGGGGGCAGAATTGTCTCTCTTCTAGTCAACTTCCATTTTAATAGATGTATTATAACTTTTTTTCTTATATATATTGTAATAATATACAGTATTCAGTTTTAATGGTATTGTGATGTATGGGACCTCCATACAATAATAATATAATCTCATAGTAAAGCAGCTGCAGTCGGCCCTGTGACCCTCCCAGGTATAAGATTCTAGTTGATTTGGCAACTTCTGCAATCCGGAAAGACACGTAACATAATTCACACACAGATTGCTGAGACTTCCTGCTGCGAGAGGGAACATAGAGCTTCCCCATCATCCTCTATACTTAGAGCTCGTCACATGACATCAGCAGGTACGGCATCTAATAAAAGGAAGTCTATTGATTTTCCTGAAGGGACTGTTCTGGAAGTGGTAAGTTGAGTGCTGCCATATTTAAAGGGGAACAGGGTAAATAAATAAACCTATTGCAGGAGCATACAGCATGGCTTACTGGCCTGCTTCAGTTCTGAAACCACTAAAAGTCCATTGGGGGAGGGGGGACAGCTTAGCTCTGTTTTTCCTGGTTCTAGTTCCTGGTTGAGCAGTTGTTTAGCACTACAATTGCTAGAATGTGTTAGCTTCCCTTAGCTCTCCATCACCCCCCCCCCCCCCCTTCCTCACTCCCACAGCACTCCTGCCAGTTCTATGCCCAGAGCTGTTGCATAACATTTAATTTCCCAGCAGACTATCGCACAGTTAGCAGTGAAGTTGCAGCATTTGCTGTGTTCATTCCCTGTCTGCTCCTCTTTCTGTGGCATTATTCATCACAAGGCAACATACTGTAATCGCACCTCATTCTTCCTAAATGTCCAAAAAAAAGATAAATAGGTATATATGTATATGACAGAGAAGTGGTGATGTAGGCTGAGGGGGCTTCCTGGCTGCGGCGGGACAGCGCATTGATTGGCTGAGTGGGACATCAGGGAGCCGGAAGTATATAAACCCATACAAAATGACAGTACCGGGAATCACAGCGGATTTTGATATGGAAGTCACAGTGTAAAATCCACAGCGATCCGGTGAACCCACCCTTAACCTTTACTGCTTGGCTGGCTTCAGAGGATATTGCTCCATTTCATTGTAAAATTCTAATAATAAATCTACAGAAAAAAAATCTACAGAAAATGTTTTGGAAAGTTGCATATAATATAATAATAAATCTAGTGATTCCGCTTACACTATTGTGCTGAGACTTCCTAGAGAGAGAGGGGGAGAGAGAGCCGCCTCATCCACAGAGAGAGGGGGAGAGAGAGCCGCCTCATCCACAGAGAGAGGGGGAGAGAGAGACACCTCATCCACAAAGAGAGAGGGAGAGCCGCCTCATCCACAGAGAGAGGGGGAGAGAGAGCCGCCTCATCCAAAGAGAGAGGGGGAGAGAGAGACGCCTCATCCAAAGAGAGAGGGGGAGAGAGAGCCGCCTCATCCACAGAGAGAGGGGGAGAGAGAGCCGCCTCATCCACAGAGAGAGGGGGAGAAAGAGCCGCCTCATCCACAGAGAGAGGGGGAGAAAGAGCCGCCTCATCCAAAGAGAGAGGGGGAGAAAGAGCCGCCTCATCCACAGAGACTGGGAGAGAGAGAGCCGCCTCATCCACAGAGAGAGGGGGAGAGAGAGGGACGCCTCATCCACAGAGAGAGGGGGAGAGAGAGCCGCCTCATCCAAAGAGAGAGGGGGAGAAAGAGCCGCCTCATCCACAAAGAGAGAGGGAGAGCCGCCTCATCCACAGAGAGAGGGGGAGAGAGAGCCTCCTCATCCAAAGAGAGAGGGGGAGAGAGAGACGCCTCATCCACAGAGAGAGGGGGAGAGAAAGCCGCCTCATCCACAGAGAGAGGGGGAGAGAGAGCCGCCTCATCCACAGAGAAAGGGGGAGAGAGAGACGCCTCATCCACAGAGAGAGGGGGGGGAAAGAGAGCCGCCTCATCCACCGAGAGAGGGGGAGAGAGAGGGACGCCTCATCCACCGAGAGAGGGGGAGAGAGAGGGACGCCTCATCCACAGAGAGAGGGGGAGAGAGAGCCGCCTCATCCACAGAGAGAGGGGGAGAGAGAGCCGCCTCATCCTAGGAGAGAGGGGAAGAGAGAGCCGCCTCATCCGCAGAGAGAGGGGGAGAAAGAGCCGCCTCATCCGCAGAGAGAAGGGGAGAGAGAACCGCCTCATCCGCAGAGAGAGGGGGGAGAGAGAGCCGCCTCATCCGCAGAGAGAGGGGGAGAGAGAGCCGCCTTATCCACAGAGAGAGGGGGAGAGAGAGACGCCTCATCCACAAAGAGAGGGGGAGAGAGAGACGCCTCATCCACAGAGAGAGGGGGAGAGAGAGCCGCCTCATCCACAAAGAGAGAGGGGGAGAGAGAGCCGCCTCATCCACAGAGAGAGGGGGAGAGAGAGCCGCCTCATCCACAGAGAGAGGGGGAGAGAGAGCCGCCTCATCTACAGAGAGAGGGGGAGAGAGAGACGCCTCATCCACAGAGAGAGGGGGAGAGAGAGCCGCCTCATCCACAAAGAGAGAGGGGGAGAGAGAGCTGCCTCATCCACAGAGAGAGGGGGAGAGAGAGCCGCCTCATCCGCAGAGAGAGGGGGAGAGAGAGGAGAGCCGCCTCATCCACAGAGAGAGGGGGAGAGAGAGCCGCCTCATCCGCAGAGAGAGGGGGAGAGAGAGCCGCCTCATCAGCAGAGAGAGGGGGAGAGAGAGCTGCCTCATTCACAGAGAGAGGGGGGGAGAGAGACGCCTCATCCACAGAGAGAGGGGGAGAGAGAGCCGCCTCATCCACAGAGAGAGGGGGAGAGAGAGCCGCCTCATCCGCTGTATACCGTATAATCAGAGATACTTACAGGGCTCGGCCAGAGGTAACCCACTAGCACAATTAACATGTAAAACAAGGTTTCTATGTGGCTGATAGTGGAAGTATCATTCATCCTGCAGTAAACTAGTCAGCCATAAAGCAGAGCTGCCATATAGCAAACAGATATAACAATAAGCTGTAAGAAGCTGCACAGAAAAGGGAAGTAACTGAGAAGACTGAAAGTCTATACCAGCCGGAGGCCGATAACACGTATTCTGCCTATTTGTTTTTTTCCAGTGGATATGTTATTTTTTATATACACTGCTTAATGGTGCGTTCACACCTACAGGATCTGCAGCTGATTTTCTGCAGCAGATTTCATTTAAATAACTGAACACAGCATCAAATCTGCTGCAGATCCTGTAGGTGTGAACGCACCCTAAGAGAATAAAGGGAACATTAAACCAGACAATGTAACTCCAAGTCATGGAGACATCTGTAAAAGCTTCCTGTCCGGTTATCAAGCAACACTGACTCAATCTATTCTCTTGCTGTTGTACAAATGGAACAGACCACAGGTAGACATGATCGGCAATAAGCCAGACATCCCCTATAAAGGAGCAGTGCTGCAGGTGGCGACCACAGAACATTTCTCTGCTCTCATTTTTTTTAGCTGTTGTTTTGGTCGCTTTTGCATTTATCATTGCTCTGTCCCCTAGAGGTAGCATGAGGTGGTGTCTACAACCCACAGAAGGTGCTTAGGTAGTGCCGCTCATCCAGGATGGAACATCAATAAGAGCTGTGGCAAGAAGGTTTGCTGTGTCTGTCAGCACAGGATCCAGAGCATGGAGATACCAGGAGATGTGGAGGAGGCCATAGTGTCCAGAGCATGGAGAGATACCAGGAGACATGGAGGGGGCCATAGTGTCCAGAGCATGGAGCAGATACCAGGAGATGTGGAGGAGGCCATAGTGTCCAGAGCATGGAGAGATACCAGGAGACATGGAGGGGGCCATAGTGTCCAGAGCATGGAGAGATACCAGGAGATGTGGAGGAGGCCATAGTGTCCAGAGCATGGAGCAGATACCAGGAGATGTGGAGGAGGCCATAGTGTCCAGAGCATGGAGAGATACCAGGAGATGTGGAGGAGGCCATAGTGTCCAGAGCATGGAGAGATACCAGGTGATGTGGAGAGGGACATAACTGTCCAGAGCATGGAGAGATACCAGGAGATGTGGAGGAGGCCATAGTGTCCAGAGCATGGAGAGATACCAGGCGATGTGGAGGGGGACATAACTGTCCAGAGCATGGAGCAGATACCAGGAGATGTGGAGGAGGCCATAGTGTCCAGAGCATGGAGCAGACACCAGGAGATGTGGAGGAGGCCATAGTGTCCAGAGCATGGAGCAGATACCAGGAGATGTGGAGGAGGCCATAGTGTCCAGAGCATGGAGCAGATACCAGGAGAAGTGGAGGAGGCCATAGTGTCCAGAGCATGGAGCAGATACCAGGAGACGTGGAGGAGGCCATAGTGCCCAGAGCATGGAGCAGATACCAGGAGATGGGGAGGAGGCCATAGTGTCAAGAGCATGGAGAGATACCAGGAGATGTGGAGGAGGCCATAGTGTCCAGAGCATGGAGCAGATACCAGGAGATGTGGAGGAGGCCATAGTGTCCAGAGCTTGGAGCAGATACCAGAAGACATGGAGGGGGCCATAGTGTCCAGAGCATGGAGCAGATACCAGGAGATGTGGAGGAGGCCATAGTGTCCAGAGCACGGAGAGATACCAGGAGATGTGGAGGAGGCCATAGTGCCCAGAGCATGGAGGAGATACCAGGAGATGTGGAGAAGGCCATAATGTCCAGAGCATGGAGCAGACACCAGGAGATGTGGAGGAGGCCATAGTGTCCAGAGCATGGAGCAGATACCAGGAGATGTGGAGGAGGCCATAGTGTCCAGAGCATGGAGCCGATACCAGGAGATGTGGAGGAGGCCATAGTGTCCAGAGCATGGAGCAGATACCAGGAGATGTGGAGGAGGCCATAGTGTCCAGAGCATGGAGCAGATACCAGGAGATGTGGAGGAGGCCATAGTGTCCAGAGCATGGAGCAGATACCAGGAGATGTGGAGGAGGCCGTAGTGCCCAGAGCATGGAGCAGATACCAGGAGAAGTGGAGGAGGCAGTAGTGCCCAGAGCATGGAGCAGATACCAGGAGACGTGGAGGAGGCCATAGTGCCCAGAGCATGGAGCAGATACCAGGAGATGGGGAGGAGGCCATAGTGTCAACAGCATGGAGAGATACCAGGAGATGTGGAGGAGGCCATAGTGTCCAGAGCATGGAGCAGATACCAGGAAATGTGGAGGAGGCCATAGTGTCCAGAGCATGGAGCAGATACCAGGAGATGTGGAGGGGGCCATAGTGGCCAGAGCATGGAGCAGATACCAGGAGATGTGGAGGAGGCCATAGTGCCCAGAGCATGGAGCAGATACCAGGAGACTTGGAGGAGGCCATAGTGCCCAGAGCATAGAGCAGATACCAGGAGATGTGGAGGAGGCCATAGTGTCTAGAGCATGGAGCAGACACCAGGAGATGTGGAGGAGGCCATAGTGTCCAGAGCATGGAGCAGATACCAGGAGATGTGGAGGAGGCCATAGTGTCCAGAGCATGGAGCAGATACCAGGAGATGTGGAGGAGGCCATAGTGTCCAGAGCATGGAGCAGATACCAGGAGACATGGAGGGGGCCATAGTGTCCAGAGCATGGGGCAGATACCAGGAGATGTGGAGGGGGCCATAGTGTCCAGAGCATGGAGCAGACACCAGGAAACGTGGAGAGCCATAGTATCCAGAGCATGGAGCAGACACCAGGAGACGTGGAGGGGGCCATAGTATCCAGAGCATGGAGCAGACACGAGGAGACAGAGAGGAGGCCATAGTGTCCAGAGCATGGAGCAGACACCAGGAGACATGGAGGAGGCCATAGTGTCCAAAGCACGGAGCAGATACTAGGAGATGTGGAGGAGGCCATAGTGCCCAGAGCATGGAGCAGACACCAGGAGACGTGGAGGAGGCCATAGTGTCCAGAGCATGGAGAGATACTAGGAGATGTGGAGGAGGCCATAGTGTCCAGAGCATGGGGCAGACACCAGGAGACGTGGAAGGAGGCCATAGTGTCCAGAGCATGGAGAAGATACCAGGAGACATTGAGAAAGCCGTAGTGTCTACAGCATGGAGCAGATACCAGGAGACGTGGAGGAGGCCATAGTGTCCAGAGCATGGAGCAGATACCAGGAGATGTGGAGGGGGCCGTATTGTCCAGAGCATGGAGCAGATACCAGGAGATGTGAAGGAGGCCATATTGTCCAGAGCATGGAGCAGATACCAGAAGAGATGGAGGAGGCCATAGTGTCCAGAGCATGGAGCAGATACCAGGAGACGAGGAGGCCATAGTGTCCAGAGCATGGAGCAGATACAAGGAGATGTGAGGGGGGCCGTAGTGTCCAAAGCATGGAGAGATACCAGGAGACATGGAGGGGGCCATAGTGTCCAGAGCATGGGGAGATACCAGAAGATGTGAGTGGGGCCATAGTGTCCAGAGCATGGACAGATACCAGGAGACAGGCCAGAACTCCAAGTGATGTGGAGGGCAACAACCTAGCAGCAGGACCGCTACCTCCTCCTTTGTGCCAAACATCATGCAAGGCAATTGGCATTTGCCAGAGAACACCAAGATTGGCAGGTTGGACATTGGCACTCCTGTGCTCTTCACAGATAAGAGGAGGTTTACACTGAGAACATGTGACAGACATGAACGAGAGTCTGGAAACACTGTGGAAAACATTCTGCTGCCTGCAGCATCCCCCTACATGACCAGTTTGGTAGTGGGTCAAAAATGGTGTGGGGTGGCATTTCTTTTTGAGGGATGCTCAGCCCTCCATGTGCTCGCTAGAGGTATTCTGACTGCCATTAGGCACAGAGATGAGATCCTCAGACCCCTTGTGAGACCATATGCTGCTGCAGTGGGCCCTGGGGTCCTCCTAATGCAGGACAATGTGGCTGAAGTGTGTCAGCAGTTCTTGCATGATGAAGGCATAAATGCTATGGATTGGCTCTTCTGTTTCACAGACATGAATCCAATCTAGCACATCTAGGACCACAGACTCACAGGTCTGGGAGGAGATCCCTGTGGAGAACATCCACCTCCTCATCATGAGCATGCCCAGGCGTTGTAGGGAGGTCATACAGGCACATGGAGGCCACACATACACACACACACACACACACACACACACACACACACACACACACACACACACACACACACTACTGAGCCTCATTTCTTTGTCTTGAGACATTTCCACTGAATCCTGACCTCCATGGGATATTAATCCAGACCTTCATGGTATTTTCATCTAGACCTCCAAGAGATATTCCTCCAGACCTCCATAGGATATTCATCTAGACCTCCAATGACTATTCATCCAGACCTCCATGGGATATTTGTCCAGACCTCTATGGGATATTCATCTAGACCTCCATGGGATATTCATCCAGACCTCCATAGGATATTCATCTAGACCTCCAATGACTATTCATCCAGACCTCCATGGGATATTTGTCCAGACCTCTATGGGATATTCATCTAAACCTCCATAGGATATTCATCTAGACCTCCAATGACTATTCATCCAGACCTCCCTGGATATTCATCTAGACTTCTATGGGATATTCATCCAGACCTCCATGGGATATTCATCTAGACCTCTATGGGATATTCATCCAGACCTCCATGGGAAATTCATCTAGACCTCTATGGGATATTCATCTAGACCTCCATGGGATATTCATCCAGACCTCCATAGGATATTCATCTAGACTTCCATGGCATATTCATCCAGACCTCCACAGGATATTTATCTAGACCTCCAATGGGTATTCATCCAGACCTCCCTGGATATTCATCTAGACCTCCATGGGATATTCATCCAGACCTCCATGGGATATTCATCTAGACTTCCATGGGATATTCATCCAGACCTCCAAGGGATATTCATCTAGACCTCCATGGGATATTCATCCAGACCTCCATGGGATATTCATCTAGACTTCCATGGAATATTCATCCACACCTCCATGAGTTATTCCTCCAGACCTCCTAGACCTCTACGGGATATTCATCCAGACCTCCATGGGATATTCATCCAGACTTCCAGGGGATATTCATCGACACCTCCATGAGTTATTCCTCCAGACCTCCATGGGATATTCATCCAGACCTCCATGGGATATTCATCCAGACCTCCATGGGATATTCATCCAGACCTCCATGGGATATTCATCTAATTTACATTGATTGTAAACATTTCTATGTTTTATTTTCAGCACATTCGGCTATGTAATTAATAAAGATTTGCAACTGGAATATTTCATTAATTGAGATCTAGGAGGCGGTCTTAGTTTTCTCTTTATTTTTTTGAGCAGTGTAGAATTACCACAATTATATATACTATATGTTCATAGGTAAATTTGTTGTTCACGTCTTTATAGCATCATAGTCAGTGACTGATCCTGATATTTCTAAGCTTAATTAAAATTTACTTTAGACGTGGCTTCGATACATAGGTATGATTTTCGCTTGAAGATAGGAGGGGCTTCCCATTCTGTATATGAAATGAGGGATGTATATTGGTTTTAGAAATTTTTTGATATGATTTGTGTCCATGATTTTCTACTCTGTTAGGTACAGCAGTGGAGAGGTTGCAATCATAGCTGGGTCTCTATGCATCAGGGCATCCATAACCTTTCCTGGCACATGAGGAAAACAGCAATACCCCAGAGTCTTTTTCATGAAGATTCCGATGCAGATTTCATGTTTAGAATAGCTTAGATTCAATTCCCAAATTCCAGAATTTTCTGAAAGATCGGAAATCCAGTTAATGGAAGAAAGGATTTCTTTGATGGAGAATCCATGAATATGCATCCAAAGAAACATAAAGAAGGAGCACGCTTATATAAATAAGATGCATACTTTTTGGGGTCTTAGTGAGACCCCATTACGGTCCCTTACAAAAAAAAATTCCCAGAATAGAGAAAAGGCATGAAAACTCTCAGAACTGGTGGCAAGCAAGTCCATAACCTAATTCACTGAAGAAGCATCCTGAGGTTATTGCGAGTCATCTCCATATGATTTATGCTCTGGCGCCGTCTACTGGTTGAGACTTTCCTTTTCCTTATATTGAATTGTATGTTAAGCAAATACCAATCTTGCAAAGAAAAAAGCAGTCGCCATCAGCGCAGTAACTAAATCTCTTTCCTTATTGACGTCTGATGCTGTGATCTATGGAGCTAAACAGAAACCCATTAATGTCATAGTAATCCCTTCTGAAAACAAATGGCAGTCACGAAGGTGAAGGCTGTACCTGACTCACCTGTGTTACATCGCCTGGCAACAGCACAATTTGTCATCCTAAATATTTACCTGTTTGATGATACAACAACAAAGGAGCAAATCATTTATTTACCGTACGGAATACCAGGGCTCATCCCGGGTCATCTGCATGTGGAGCGTATTCCTTATGGAGCCAGCACAATGTCTGCGAGCTTCATCACTCATAGGAACTCATTCTTTTTTACTCTCTTTCATTGTTACGGTCAGAAAACACTGATGGTTTCCTGAAGCCTCCTAAAAGGTTTCCTGATCAGTGCTTTATGACTGTAAAAACGGCCACGGACGTACTATAGCTTACAAATACCTTACTTTTCTGTGATTCATAAGACCCCCATACACCTTTAATAACTGTCGGCCAAAGGATCGTCCAGACGTCAGTTTTATCTCCCGCCCGCCACCCATCCTCCATCCTCCCCATACACAGGGACGTTCTTGAAGGCCAAGCGTTCCTGTGATCTGTATGGGGAGTGGTACGCCACCGCTGCCACTTATCTCTCTCTAAGCAAAGGGGTCAGCTTCTGTCATGGCCGACCCCTATCACCACCGACATCTAGACAGTAAAGTACAACGATATGAAGCAGTCACCTGTCAATGGAACGACAGTGACATGGGAGGGTGCATGGGGTAATAGTTGTCCCCCTGATGCCCCAGAAGAAGGTGTAACTAAGAAATGCCTGATCTTGGGGGGATGTTGTGATGTCGAGGGGCACCTCTCTCTGTATACAGCTCTGACTCACAATATATACTGCACAGTCACTGACATATTTACCAAATATACCGGGCCACATAAATCATAGGAGCAGGAAGTTTACAGCAGACATAAATATCTGTCACCGTGGAGGAGATGGGGGGGGGGGTCAGGATTACTATATGGTGGGGGTTACTCAGTAACAGAGCATCTTCCCGGCTTTCCTCATCAGGCCATGTATCAGGGGGTACTCTGCAGGGTGACGCTGAGCCTGTGTATCTAAGCCTAAAGTGTGCGATACTGTCTACTACGCTGGTGTGTCTAAGCCTATAATGTATCATAGTGTCTGATGAGCTGGTGTACCTAAGCCTATAGTGTGCAATACTGTCTGCTGAGCTGGTGTATCTAAGCCTACAATGTATGATACTGTCTGCTGAGCTGGTGTATCTAAGCCTATAATGTAAGATGCTGTCTTCTGGGCTGGTGTATCTAAGCCTACAATGTGTCATACTGTCTGCTAAGTTGGTGTACCTAAGCCTATAGTGTGGAATACTATCTGCTGAGCTGGTGTATCTAAGCCTATAATGTGTGATACTGTCTGATGAGCTGGTGTATCTAAGCCTGTAATGTGTGATACTGTCTGATGAGCTGGTGTATCTAAGCCTGTAATGTGTGATACTGTCTGCTGAGCTGGTGTAGCCTATCATGTTTGATACTATCTGTTGAACTGATGTACCTAAGCCCATCATGTGTGATACTGTCTGTTAAGTTGATGTATCTAAGCCTATCATGTGTGTTACTATCAGACACTACAGAGCTCTTGTAGCTAGAGTGTGAGTGATATTGTTCGCTGAACCAATGTATCTAAGCCTGCTATGTGTATCTAGGCCTGTCATGCATAACACTGTATCTAAGCCTATTTTGTTTAATACTGTCTGTTGAACTGATGTATCTAGACAAACGTGTGTCTGCTAAGCCGAAGGCTGCATTTACACGGAACGATAATTCGCCCGATCGTACAATTAACGATTTCGAAGTAACGATTTTTTTTATAACGATCAGCATTTAGAATGGAATGATATATCGTACGGAAAATTTGGTTTGTGATAGTTTTGCAATCGTTTAAGCCTATCTCGCACATAGGAAAAATCGGTGAACGACTGTTAGGTGCTGTATCTAAGCCTGTTATGTGTGATGATTTGTGCAGAGGTGGTGTAGGTGTATCTAACCCTGCTATATGTCATATCGTCTGCTAAGGGGATGTATCTAAGCCAATCTTGCAGGATACTACATTCTTAACTGGCGTATCTAAGCCTATCATATGTGATATTACCTATTTAGACATTTTTTTTTAGTCTTTCATTTTTTCTTTTCTGGTGTATCTACGGATATAATACATAATACACAATGCTTTTTTCTCGGCCTGTGATGTGTAATGCTGTCTGCTAAGCCTTATATCCACATGTGGTAATTTCTTTCAGAGCCGTGTATCTAAGCCTATTATGTATCACACAGGCTCAGAGAAGCGCACACATGTAGATTGCAGACGTGCAGTGTTATGGACACTATGGGAGGCATTTATTAAGTCCGGCGTTTTTTACGCCGGACTTAAAAATGCCCCCGCAGCTCCGGCTGAGGACTGGAGTAGGTTTTCGGCGTATATTTGGGCGGAACGGATGATAAATCGCGCGGACTCTGAGTCCGCGCCCTCCGTTCCGCCCACTTCCCGCCTACTTTCCGCCCCCTGGCGTACTCGGCGGAAAGTGGCGATTTGCGATTATTTTATTCGCAAATCGGCCATTTGCGTATAAAATAATACGCAAATCGGCACTTTCCGCCAAAAATCATCCGTCCGCCGGATGATAAATGTGGCCCTATCTGTATATTTGTGCCGTTCTCTGGTATTCTTGGCTCGGATCCCTGAGCGGCAATAACAGAATGACTAAGTATCATCCTCCTCCTTACTGTGTAACAGGACGGCTCAGAGCGGAGATCCCACAGCCAACTCATCCACAACTACTATATATATATCTATAGGGGGACACAAGGATGGGGATTTACCTGAGAGATGCTGATAACCTTACCTTACCCTATCTGTGGGCATACACCTGATATAGTAGTTATATTCCTGTATATAGGAGCAGTATTATAGTAGTTATATTCCTGTATATAGGAGCAGTATTATAGTAGTTATATTCCTGTATATAGGAGCATTATTATAGTAGTTATATTCCTGTATATAGGGGGCAGTATTATAGTAGTTATATTCCTGTATATAGGAGCAGTATTATAGTAGTTATATTCTTGTATATAGGGGGCAGTATTATAGTAGTTATATTCCTGTATATATGGCCAGTATTATAGTAGTTATATTCTTGTATATAGGAGCAGTATTATAGTAGTTATATTCCTGTATATAGGGGCAGTATTATAGTAGTTATATTCCTGTATATAGGAGCAGTATTGTAATAGTTATATTCTTGTATATAGGAGCAGTATTATAGTAGTTATATTCTGGTACATAGGGGGCAGTATTATAGTAGATATATTCTTGTATATAGGAGCAGTATTATAGTAGTTATATTCTTGTATATAGGAGCAGTATTATAGTAGTTATATTCCTGTATATAGGAGCAGTATTATAGTACATATATTCTTGTATATAGGAGCAGTATTATAGTAGTTATATTCTTGTATATAGGGGGCAGTATTATAGTAGTTATATTCTTGTATATAGGAGCAGTATTATAGTAGTTATATTTCTGTATGTAGGGGGCAGTATTATAGTAGTTAAATTCTTGTATATAGGAGCAGTATTATAGTAGTTATATTCCTGTATATAGGAGCAGTATTATAGTAGTTATATTCTTGTATATAGAAGGAAGTATTATAGTAGTTATATTCCTGTATATAGGAGCAGTATTATAGTAGTTATATTCCTGTATATAGGGGCAGTATTATAGTACTTATATTCTTGTATATAGGAGCAGTATTATAGTAGTTATATTCTTGTATATAGGAGCAGTATTATAGTAGTTATATTCTTGTATATAGGAGCAGTATTGTAATAGTTATATTCTTGTATATGGGAGCAGTATTATAGTAGTTATATTTTGGTACATAGGGGGCAGTATTATAGTAGATATATTCTTGTATATAGGAGCAGTATTATAGTTATTCTTTTATATAGGAGCAGTATTATAGTAGTTATATTCCTGTATATAGGAGCAGTATTATAGTACATATATTCTTGTATATAGGAGCAGTATTATAGTAGTTATATTCTTGTATAAAGGAGCAGTATTGTAATAGTTATATTCTTGTATAAAGGAGCAGTATTGTAATAGTTATATTCTGGTACATAGGGGGCAGTATTATAGTAGATATATTCTTGTATGTAATACTGATACAACTTTTTAGTGTTCTGTATAGTTTGTTTAGTCTGGCAGCTGATGGTGCAGATATTCTCACATTCCCATGCTGACTCTCAGACTCTTTAGTGACTCCCTTTTGCCTCCCCGAGGCCTCCTGTTTAGCAGGTGTATGACGACACATTAGAATTATAAATAGCCACTAGTGGACGCCGCCTGGGACACGTAACAGTAGTGATGATCTGTAGCGATGTGTCTGGCTGCAGATCTCCAGCCGCTCTTACGTGATTCTCTATACACGGCTCCCGTCTGCTTTGTCACATTCTCTGTTTTTACTGTTTGACCTGTGAGCTATTTCTTGCTCATCCAGGAAAGTTTGATGGGTGGGTGGAAGGTGGGGGGGCTTTATACAATAACCGCTGGGGTTGTCACCTAGTTATGAGTATAAACAGACCCCTCTCCCTGATGATAGTGCATTGTATGTGCAGGGGGGGGGGGTGTCTCACATGAATGACATGGAACCCATGGGCTCACTTCCAGACCCTTGTAGACTGACGTCCAGAGGAGAAGCGTCACCCTGCGTCACCCCCGTAGCTGGAATAGATTTCTTGGTTATTGTGTGAGCATTTGGCACCGGGACAGGCCTTTCACTACGTTCTAATCTCCTACAGATGTCTGTGTTGTGTTTTCATAAGAGGTCAGTCAGAGGAAACCGCCATTCACATGGTCTATTACCCAAGTGGTGTTTTTCTCCTATGTTATACGTGCTTCGTATCCTCAGATTTATACTTTGCTCAATATATTGTATTAATATGAGTTGTAAAGGAATCAAAAACATCCCAGCAATGCTAAGAGCAATCCCAGAAGAAGGCCAAGTCGGCAGCGGATCACCCTACAACATGATGGCGGGCCGACCCCATGGCTGATCTGGTTTCCCATCGTATAACGTTGTAGCTTTAGTGACCTTTCTAGTACAAGAATAGAAGAATAAAATTGCAGTGATGATTGACATGTGAATAGACCTGGCCTCACCTGCAGAGCTAATAATAAATAGGTTCACACACAATAGCTAAGTAGATATCATTTAAAGGGATAATCCAAATATTTTTATATATATATATATATATATATATATATATATATATATATATATATATATATATAATTGTGCTCAGGGCGCAGCTAAATAGAAAGAAAACAAAACCTATACTTACATCTCTCCTCCCTGCCACCACTGCTATATCTGTGTTGGCTTCCTGCTGCGCTGCACTTCCTTGTTTCTGTGTAGTACAATGACCAACCTGCTCAGCCAATCAGTGGCCACAGTGGTGTCCTGACTCAGCCCCTGATTGGCTGAGCAGGACGGTTCATATGTAACATAGATACAGACACATAGACAAAGAAGTGCAGTGCAGAGCAGCAGAGGACCGATATGAAGATAATGGTGGCAGGGCAACAAAAGGCGGAAGTGTAGAGATAACTGTGCACAGTTAAAGAGTTAGGGTCTTATTACATGGGCTGATGGTGGCCCGATTGATAATGTAAACAATGTAAGCTTATTTACTGGGCCTATTACACGGCTTGATTATCGTTTAGCAAGGGCTGCACAGACATTGTTAGCCCTAGCCAATCAGTTACACTATTACATGTAGTGATGCGCAGTCTGCGGCCGATGATTTTAGGTCTGGGCCTAAAGAAACAATCAGCGGCTGATCGTTGTCTCTATTACACGGAGCCATAATCGGCCCTTAGGAGCTTCTCTAGAATACTGGGGGGGTTATACAGATTTACAAAAACACAGCTGCTTTCTCCAGAGAACAACAACACACCTGTCCCCAGATCTATTGTACAAGCAAATGCAATAGAAAAACTGACACCTGTGTAGGTAATAAGGAGTCTGACACCTCTGTAGGGAATAAGGAGGAGTCTGACACCTATGTAGGGAATAAGGAGGAGTCTGACACCTATGTAGGGAATAAGGAGGAGTCTGACACCTATGTAGGGAATAAGGAGGAGTCTGACACCTATGTAGGGAATAAGGAGGAGTCTGACACCTGTGTAGGTAATAAGGAGTCTGACACCTCTGTAGGGAATAAGGAGGAGTCTGACACCTGTGTAGGTAATAAGGAGTCTGACACCTCTGTAGGGAATAAGGAGGAGTCTGACACCTGTGTAGGTAATAAGGAGGAGTCTGACACCTATGTAGGGAATAAGGAGGAGTCTGACACCTATGTAGGGAATAAGGAGGAGTCTGACACCTATGTAAGGAATAAGGAGGAGTCTGACACCTATGTAGGGAATAAGGAGGAGTCTGACACCTATGTAGGTAATAAGGAGGAGTCTGACACCTATGTAAGGATTAAGGAGGAGTCTGACACCTATGTAGGGAATAAGGAGGAGTCTGACACCTATGTAGGGAATAAGGAGGAGTCTGACACCTCTGTAGGGAATAAGGAGGAGTCTGACACCTATGTAGGGAATAAGGAGGAGTCTGACACCTATGTAGGGAATAAGGAGGAGTCTGACACCTATGTAAGAATTAAGGAGGAGTCTGACACCTATGTACTGAATAAGGAGGAGTCTGACAACTATGTACTGAATAAGGAGGAGTCTGACACCTATGTAGGTAATAAGGAGTCTGACACCTCTGTAGGGAATAAGGAGGAGTCTGACACCTATGTAGGGAATAAGGAGGAGTCTGACACCTATGTAGGGAATAATGAGGAGTCTGACACCTATGTAGGTAATAAGGAGTCTGACACCTCTGTAGGGAATAAGGAGGAGTCTGACACCTATGTAGGGAATAAGGAGGAGTCTGACACCTGTGTAGGTAATAAGGAGGAGTCTGACACCTATGTAGGGAATAAGGAGGAGTCTGACACCTGTGTAGGTAATAAGGAGTCTGACACCTCTGTAGGGAATAAGGAGGAGTCTGACACCTGTGTAGGTAATAAGGAGTCTGACACCTCTGTAGGGAATAAGGAGGAGTCTGACACCTATGTAGGGAATAAGGAGGAGTCTGACACCTATGTAGGGAATAAGGAGGAGTCTGACACCTGTGTAGGTAATAAGGAGGAGTCTGACACCTATGTAGGGAATAAGGAGGAGTCTGACACCTATGTAAGGAATAAGGAGGAGTCTGACACCTATGTAGGGAATAAGGAGGAGTCTGACACCTATGTAGGTAATAAGGAGGAGTCTGACACCTATGTAAGGATTAAGGAGGAGTCTGACACCTATGTAGGGAATAAGGAGGAGTCTGACACCTATGTAGGGAATAAGGAGGAGTCTGACACCTCTGTAGGGAATAAGGAGGAGTCTGACACCTATGTAGGGAATAAAGAGGAGTCTGACACCTATGTAGGGAATAAGGAGGAGTCTGACACCTATGTAGGGAATAAGGAGGAGTCTGACACCTAAGTAAGGATTAAGGAGGAGTCTGACACCTATGTACTGAATAAGGAGGAGTCTGACAACTATGTACTGAATAAGGAGGAGTCTGACACCTATGTAGGGAATAAGGAGGAGTCTGACACCTATGTAGGGAATAAGGAGGAGTCTGACACCTACGTAGGTAATAAGGAGGAGTCTGACAACTATTTACTGAATAAGGAGGAGTCTGACAACTATGTACTGAATAAGGAGGAGTCTAATACCTATGTAAGGAATAAGGAGGAAGCCATAGTGTAACAGTAACTACACAAAGCTGCATAAACACCTGAACAGCAAGGAGAATGTCATGTAACAGGAAAATTACTATAATAACCTGACACCTGGCTTTTCCTTTTACATGACATTTTTCTCGTATCCCGAATGACCTGGAGATCACAAGGGATGTGATATAATCTCCGGACGGTAATAACGTTTTCTCATCTAAGAACTTGCGCACTTTCCTAAAACTCTCAAACAATCATCATGTGACTCCAGAAACAAATAAATGAAGAAACTTCCGTCAGGGTTTCCTGAAAAACACAGCTGCGGTGATGGTGCGGCTCACGGCCATCATTTCCTGATTGGTGAATTTATTCCTTACAGCCGAGTCGGGTCACGAAGACTGGTAACAGGATCCCTGGTCGTGTGAGTCTGTATTTACTGGCAGCAGAGACTCACTCAGCCGAGCGCTACCTCCATACTGAGCCAGATCCCGGGGTGATCGAGGTCAAGAGAGCCGGAATATTCTGGAAACGGCGAGATCTGATTTTCATTGCTGTGATTCTATAATGTGTAAAAGGAAAGAATGTAGACATCAGACATCAGGCAAGGCTTACAATAAATTTACTTTGAAAAATTATTTCCCCGATTTCTTCCCTTTTCACTATTTGTCATGAAAAGTTCAGATTATTCAAATAACACGAGAAAACAAACTATGAGGCTTCCGAATTCTGACCCATGAGGATCTATAACTCTGACCCATGAGGATCTATAACTCTGACCCATGAGGATCTATAACTCTGACCCATGAGGATATATAACTCTGACCCATGAGGATATATAACTCTGTCCCATGAGGATCTATAACTCTGACCCCTGATGATCTATAACTCTGACCCATGAGGATCTCTAACTCTGCCCCATGAGGATCTATAACTCTGACCCATAAGGATCTATAAGACTGGCCCCTGATGATCTATAACACTGACCCATGAGGATCTATAACTCTGCCCCATAAGGATTTATAACTCTGCCCCATAAGGATTTATAACACTGACCCATGAGGATCTATAACTCTGACCCATGAGGATCTATAACTCTGACCCATGAGGATCTATAACACTGACCCATGAGGATCTATAACTCTGACCCATGAGGATCTATAACTCTGACCCATGAGGATCTATAACTCTGACCCATGATGATATATAACTCTGACCCATGAGGATCTATAACTCTGACCCATGAGGATCTATAACACTGACCCATGAGGATCTATAACACTGCCCCATGAGGATCTATAACACTGACCCATGAGGATCTATAACTCTGACCCATGAGGATCTATAACTCTGACCCATGAGAATCTATAACTCTGACCCATGAGGATCTATAACACTGACCCATGAGGATCTATAACTCTGCCCCATGAGGATCTATAACACTGACCCATGAGGATCTATAACTCTGACCCATGAGGATCTATAACTCTGACCCATGTTGATATATAATTCCTACTAACACCGGCTGTATTGTATGTATTAAGGTATCACCCTTCTATATATATCCGGCATGTGTAAGTGAACGTGTGACTGTATCTGCCATTAATACGACCGGCGTCTATCGTATCCTGGAATCACTTACTCTGCTCTATTTCAATCCTATTTGCATGGAGTTTTTATGTTGGCAGAGACGGACATTGTTTTAGTTGTGAATATCGCTCCCACACCCAGAAAATAACACAAGGTTTCCATTGAAAACGTGCTCCACCCTTCCTCCATACTCCACGTGCCCTGGATTGTGTCTGTGCAGGAGTGTTATACACTAGGTACAGTATATACACCGCCAGGCCTGTCCAGTCCAGGATATTGCTTATATAACTGAATGATATGAAGGGCCACGTGCGCATAATGTATTATTCCCCGAACAATGACAAACAGAAAAGGTTCACTGGGATGGTCATTTGTCCGGCCAAGATGGAGGGATCTCGCCATTGTTCAGACTCCTCTTAGGCTTCCTACAGATAGAGGCCAAGAGACGGGTCATGCCCTCAGCCACATTACAGGGGTTATCTAGTGCTACAAAAACATGGCCCCTTTTCCCCCTCTCTTGTCTCCAGATTGGGTGGGGTTTCAAACTCCATTCCATTGAAGTAAATGGAGCTTAATTGCAAACCACACCTGACCTGGAGACAAGACAGGGGGAAAAGTGGCCGTGTTTTTGTAGTGCTGGATAACCCCTTTAACCTTATTGCCGTATACTAGTATTAGCAGAAATCACAGGAGTAATAGCAGTGTAGGACCTACAGAATCATACTAGTCAGACATCTTGTATTGCCAGGATAATGGCCACTAATACGCAAGATACCAGGGGACGCGCCAACAATTTGCAAAATACCAGGAGGCGGTCACCAATACAGAAGATACCAGGGGACGGACCACCAATACACAAGATACCAGGGGACGGACCACCAATACACAAGATACCAGGGGACGGGTCAGCAATACGTAAGATACCAGAGGACAGGCCACTAATACGGGAAAAAAACAAGGGACCGGCTATTAATACGCAAGATACCAGGGGACAGTCAACAATACATAAGATACCAGGAGACGGTCAAAAATACGCAAGATACCAGGGGACGGGGTAACAATATGTAAGACAGCAGGAGACGGTCAACAATACGTAAGATACCAGGAGACGGTCAACAATACGCAAGATACCAGGGGACGGGGTAACAATATGTAAGACACCAGGAGACGGTCAACAATACGTAAGATACCAAGGGACAGTCAACAATACATAAGATACCAGGGGACAGTCAACAATACGTAAGATACCAGGGGACAGTCAACAATACGCAAGATACCAGGGGACAGGGCAACAACATGCAAAATACCAGGGGACAGGCCACTAATGCTGAAAAAAAACAAGGGACCGCCCAATAATACGCAAGATACCAGGGGACTGGCCAACAATACGCAAGATACCAGGGGACGGGGCAACAATATGTAAGATACCAAGAGACGGTCAACAATACGCAAGATACCAGGGGACAGAGCACCAAGATGCAAAATACCAGGGGACAGGCCACTAATGCTGGAAAAAAACAAGGGACCGCCCAATAATACGCAAGATACCAGGGGACTGGACAACAGTACGCAAGATACCAGGGGACGGGGCAACAAAATGCAAGATACCAGGGGACTGGCCAACAATACGCAAGATACCAGGGTACGGGTCACCAATACACAAGATACCAGGGGAGCAGGGGTGGACGCAGACTGCAAAGGGCCCCTGTGCAAAAAATGTGTTTGGGCTCCCATAACCTATTTGTTTCTCCACCTTTTTGCCTTAAAGGCGCACACATATGTACACCCGGGTATCCGGTACGTGTGTCCTGGTCTCTCGCCAGGGCCCTACAGTACAACACAGATGCCAGGGCCTACTAAAGGACTGTACTGTAGTCTGTGCAGGCCCCAGTGTGGGACTGGGGTACCTGTGGCCCACCAATAGAACTGATCATGGGGGGGCACCCAAATAAAGAACCCACCAGAAGCGACATGCAAATCTTGTCCCATCTTGGACTGATGTATCTGTGACCACTCCCGGAAATTCAATAACTACAACTCTCAGAATGCCTTTCACTTATGAAGCTCTCAGAGAATGCTGGGAAGTGTAATTTCAACCCCTTGAGTTATCTGCTCATTTGTACTTCAAATACCAGCACATCCTGAGGGCTGCAGACTGCAGTAAATGCTGGGAGTTGTAGTATTAGCAGCTGTTGTACTTGGAGGGCCCTGGATCCATTATACACTGGATGCTGTGTGGGGGATGAGAGTATATAACTCAGAGTGTGGAAAAGACCCCAGCACTAATAGGGGATAGAACAAAGGGCCCTTAATCACTGTTGGGGCACAGGTAGGATACATGTACTGTATGTGGCTGCACAGGTGAGATACATGTACTTTATATGGCTGCACAGGTGGGAGACATGTACTGTATGTGGCTGCATAGGTGAGATACATGTACTGTATGTGGCTGCATAGGTGAGATACATGTACTGTATGTGGCTGCACAGGTGGGATACATGTACTGTATATGGCTGCACAGGTGAGATACATGTACTGTATGTGGCTGCACAGGTGGGATACATGTACTGTATGTGGCTGCACAGGTGAGATACATGTACTGTATATGGCTGCACAGGTGGGATACATGTACTGTATGTGGCTGCACAGGTGGGATACATGTACTGTATGTGGCTGCATAGGTGAGATACATGTACTGTATGTGGCTGCACAGGTGAGATACATGTACTGTATATGGCTGCACAGGTGGGATACATGTACTGTATGTGGCAAGATACCATGTGACGGGCCAACAATACACAAGATACCAGGGATCGGGCCACCAATACATTAGATATCAAGAATATTTAGCTAAGTCCGAGCTAAATATTTAGCTAAGGTGACTTGTATGCTGTACTCATGGTGGGCTGTCACTGTACAGTAAGCTCTCTGACCTTCTACATGACACAATGGAGGACTCTTCAAGTGTAAACAGAAGTAAAAGAAGCCCTTGTAGATGAAGAATACCGTGCTGGAGACACATGGGTGTCTCATGTCTGCAGCGCTGTTTACGCACAAGCCCCAGACTGAATGTTTTGGAGACACGAAGGGTTCCCCAAACAAGGGGATTGTGGGAGATCCCTGATTGAGATGCCATTCACACGGATGGCGGAGAGATTACTCATATACTGTATGACGGAAGACAGTCAGTCTGCACTAATGGACTGTGCTAAAAATAGGGTCTGACTCTACAAAAACAATATCAGGGAGGTGAGAGAAGAAGCTTCTGCGTCTCCAAAGAGCAAAAGTGAGACCCAAATTTTGGGCAGGAGTTTCTTCACATGCTGCAGATACTCAGAAGGATGACTCGTAAGATGACTGCGTATACTCAGAAAGATGGACCCATCCACCCCAAGTCCAAAGGAGATCATAGTCTGCAAGTATAGGGTTATCTCTGGATAGATTTTCCCGTTTCTGTGCAGAATATTTGGTAAAAGCTGCATATATTACCTGTGGTTTAGCGTTGCAGATTGCAGTACCATGCACGTGGATGACGTTTCACAGATCATTCACATACTGCAGATTTTTTTCCCATGCAGAAATTGAGCTGTGGGTTAGATTTTCTGGTGCGCATCATTTCAGTTCTGTTGCAGAACCACCAAGGATTGTTAGCAGATTTTCTCCATTGACTTTTAACAGGGATGGAAACATCTACTGTAGTGTCCCACCACGGGTGTTAGTGGTCTATACACCCCTCACAAAAGCCTGTACTCTAAGTGAAGTGGCAATGAAGTTATGTCTAAGTTTTGCCACTAGATGTCGCCATTATTTGTATCTGCACTTGTATATTGCACAGCTGTAGTATACAAGGGTTTACTGTTTGTTGGTAATCTGCGCACCAATTTTCTGTTCTCGACCTATCTCTATTCTCTTTTCTTTCTCTGCACTTTCCTCTCCACCACTCACAGGAGGTATTACACACCCTGTAGAAAGTTGTCTCATTGGGAGAGGAAGTACACAACCACACGCACAACAAGACGGTCCCTACTGTAGTCCAGCTGGGCCCTGGCTCTGCCAGATCCCCCCACCTGTAGTCTAGTCTAGAGTGTGGTAGTGGACAGACATATGGGAAGCACAGAGACTCTTTTCTTCTTCAAAGCAACACTTATCCTTATTATGCAATGCTAAACCACTCAGGAGAGGACAAGTCAGAGATCACTCCAACCCACGCCATGAACATCTCTAACAGTGCAGGACAGTATCTTGAAACAAGAGGAACTGATCCGGATAGAGCAAAGTTGCTACAAGCCTACGTACTCTATCTTGCAGCGCAGGTGTAACCAGGTAATTTGGCAAGCTTGCTCAACTCATGTAACAAGGTCAGGGGCTTGTGTCACCCTAGAAGGACGGTTCTCCCGACACTGTAGGGTAACAGGTGGTACAGCGACAACGAAGGTTGAAAAGGTCCAAAAGCTCTTAACGCAGATCATGTCTAGTCAAGTCAGAAGTCTATTATCTGCTACTGTATTGAGTATTCCCAAAGTAAAGAAGATTTTATTTATGGTAACAGGACTTAGGAGTGATTGTTCCGGCACCTACACAGCCATTACACCATCCTTGGGTCATTCCCACTTTCTGTGGGTGGAGGTACCGATAGTCAGGGTGGGTCATCTCTCCACTCTGGACCACCGTTATAAGTACCCAAGGGACCCCATCACAGTCCGGCAGGTCACCGACCACAGTGGAAAGGGTATAGCCAGCCTCCCTAAAATAAAAGCAGATCGTCACGACAATCTACCATCCGGCTGAGCTATACTCCGACCAACCACTACAGTAGTGGCGTCACACAGTACCATCTGGCAAGTGACCGGTCGTCCATAGGGCTACACCCCACTACAATGATATCTGCAAGTAATATATAGTTACAGACATTAAAATTTATAGATTTTTTTTTTACCCTTTTTGCACAATCCAAAGGGAAATCAATAGCAGCAAATCCGCATATGGATGTTTTGGTGCAGGATTGTTACCTTAACCCCTTCAGGACCAGGCTAATTTTCGTTTTTGCGTTTTCGTTTTTTCCTCCTTGTGCTTAAAAGGCCATAGCACTTGCATTTTTACACCTACAGACCCACATGAGCCCTTATTTTTTGCGTCACTAATTGTACTTTGCAATGACAGGCTGAATTTTTGCATAAAGTACACTGCGAAACCAGAAAAAAATTCAAAGTGTGGAGAAATTGAAAAAAAAAACGCATTTCTTTTATTTGGGGGGAATGTGTTTTTACGCCATTTGCCCTGGGGTAGAACTAACTTGTTATGCATGTTCCTCAAGTTGTTACGATTACAATGATATGTAACATGTATAACTTATATTGTATCTGATGGCCTGTAAAAAATTCAAACCATTGTTAACAAATATACGTTCCTTAAAATCGCTCCATTCCCAGGCTTATAGCGCTTTTATCCTTTGGTCTATGGGATAGTGTGAGGTGTCATTTTTTGCGCCATGATGTTTACTTTCTATTGATACCTTGATTGCGCATATACGACTTTTTGATTGCTTTTTATAAAATTTTTTCTGGATTTAATGCGACCAAAAATGCGCAATTTTGCACTTTGGGATTTTTTTGCGCTGACGCCGTTTACCGTGCGAAATCAGGAATGTGGTTAATTAATAGTTCGGGCGATTACGCACTCGGCGATAGCAAACATGTTTGTTTATTTACTTTTATTTGTAACCTGGGAAAAGGGGGGGGATTCAGACTTTTATTAGGGGAGGGGGCTTTTTACTTATAACAATACTTTTTTTTTTTTTTTTTACACATATACTAGAAGCCCCCCTGGGGTTAGGGTTATTCCCCCCCTGGGGTTAGGGTTATTCCCCCTGGGGTTAGGGTTATTCCCCCTGGGGTTAGGGTTATTCCCCCTGTGGTTAGGGTTATTCCCCCTGGGGGACTTCTAGTATATACACTTTGATCTCTCATTGAGATCTTTGCTGTATAGTTATACAGCAAAGATCAATGAGATAGGCACTCGTTTGCCTTCGGCTGCTGCAGCCAATAACAAACGAGTGCCGAGCCGGGGACGGCGCCATCTTGGAGAGGTCCCCGGCCGGCTTCAGTTACGGAGATCGCTCCTCCGGGATAACGTCCCGGAGGAGCGATCTCCTCCACTAGACACCAGGGAACAGCTGAATCCGGTAATCGGATGCAGCTGTCATGTTTGACAGCTGCATCTGATTACTGTATTAGCGGGCACGGCGATCGGACCGTGCCCGCTAATACCGGCAGTCTCGGGCTACAAGAGGCACCCGGGACCGCCGCGGTTCAGAGCGGGGTCGCCGCGCGGCCCCGCTCTGAACGCCCGCACCCGCGCGAGGGCGTACAGTTACGTCCTCGTGCGGGAAAGGGTTAAAGGGGTTGTCTGGTCAAGACCCATTTTTGCGCTATGGCCGGGGAGGGAGTTAGTGAAAAAAATAACATACACTAACCTCCCTGGCTCCTGAGGAGTCTGATTGTTTGGCATTAGAATACTAATGGCTTAACCCTTAGGCAACCCTGGACGTACCCGTACGTCCAGGGCCGCCTCCATGTGTTCAGAGGGGGGCCGGGTGTTCGACTGCGGTCCCGGGTGCCGCTTGAACCCGGGACCGCGGCTATTAGCGGGCACGGTCCGATCGCCATGCCCGCTAATAAAGTGATCGGATGCAGCTGTCAAAGTTCACATCTGCATCCGATTACTTCATGCAGCCGATCCCTGGTGTCTAGTGGGGTGGATCGCTCCTCCGGGACGTTGTTAAGGAGGAGTGATCCACACATCTTTCCCCGTCTGGGCTCAGCCCCGTAATGGCGCTGATCCCAGCTCGGCACTCGAAGCAATCAATGTGCCTATCTCATTGATCTATGCTGCATATCTATGCAGCATAGATCTGTATGAGAGATCAGTGTACTTATACTAGAAGTCCCCCAGGGGGGGGAAAACCCTAACCCCAGGGGGAATAACCCTAACCCCAGGGGGAATAAAAAAAAGTGTAAAAGAAAAAAAAAAGAGTTGTTATTAATAAAAATGGCGCAAAAAATGACACCTCACACAGCCCCATAGACCAAAGGATAAAAGTGCTATAAGCCGGGGAATGGAGCGATTTTAAGGAACATATATTTGTTAGCAATGGTTTGAATTTTTTTACAGGCCATCAGATACAATAAAAGTCATACATGTTACATATCGTTTTAATCGTAACAACTTGAGGAACATAAATAATATGACAATTTTACTGATAAAAAAGAGAAGATCCACAGCGTCTAAAAAAAGGTTTGTTGTCTTTATTATGAGGCATATAAAAAGTTACAAAAGATAAAAACGTTTGGCCTACGTTTTTATCTTTTGTAACTTTTTATATGCCTCATAATAAAGACAACAACCCTTTTTTTGGACGCTGTGGATCTTCTCTTTTTTACCATTATTACCGGGTGCGGCCCGCTACTACTCCACTTGCTCCTGCCTGAATGTCCACCATCACACAACAAACCACCTATGGTGAGCTGAGTTTTTTTCTTTGTTCATGACAGTTTTACCCCAGGGCGAATGGCGTAAAAACGAAAAAACCCCAAATAAAAGAAATGCGTTTTTTTCTTTCAATTTCACCACACATTGAATTTTTTCCTGGTTTCGCAGTGTACTTTATGAAAAAATTCAGCCTGTCATTGCAAAGTACAATTAGTGGCGCAAACAATAAGGGCTCATGTGGGTCTCTAGGTGAAAAAATGCAATTGCTATGGCCTTTTAAGCACAAGGAGGAAAAAAACGAAAACGCAAAAATTGAAATTGGCCCGGTCCTCTAAGGGTTAAAGCATTGGATGCAGCCCTAGGGAGTCCTAAAACATAGGCCATCGGCTGCATCCATGTTCTCCAGGACTTCCTAGGGCTGCATCCAGCTTCTTCAGCCACCGGTAACCAAATGCCGAACGATCAGACTGGAGCATAGTCGAGAGGTGCTCATCTCTACCACTCAGGCATTCAGTCTCACCTCTGTCAGCAAAGTGGCAGAGTACAGGCGGCAGGGCAGGAGCCAGGGAGGTAAGTGTATGTTGTTTTTTTTTTTTTTACCAACCTCCTCCGCGGCCCTCCCCAGCACAAAAAAGGTTCCTGACCAGACAACCCCTTAATAGTCGGTTCACCTTACATTTTTTGAGGCAAATATATGGCAGTATTTTGACAATTACTGCCGTAAATCCTGACCACGATTATTATTTACAATTGTAATTAGCCTCAAAAAATGTCCTTTTAATCGGTGTCAGGAGGTGAATGGAGCAGGCACAGTGCTTGGAATGTATTGCTCCTTGGTAGGGACCGGTCAGTCATTTGTACGGCCACAACATCTTATTTAAAGCCCTTAAGAAGTACAGACTTTCCCTGACTTTCTGTGCCCGTCGGCAGCGCCACACCCAGCACTTAAGTGTATAAACGGAGGATTAACAATAGAGTTCACCTTAGGACCAATGATCATACAAAGCCACAACTAAATATACACTTCCCTACTGCGCTGCCAGGTCACAGAGGTCTCTGGGGAAATCCAGATAAACCTGGCCCCAAGTGTGGCAGACCCGGCCTTTGTTATCCAGCGAGGGTACGGCCCGGACGTGTCAAGTCACTTCATTGGATATGATGAGCCCTTAAAGGGGTTGTTCACCAAAAATGTTTTTCTTGCAAATCAACTGGTGCCAGAGATTTGTAATTTCCTTCTATTAAGAAAAAAATCCCCAGTCTTCTAGTACTTATCAGTTGCTGTATGTCCTGCAGGAAGTGGTGTATTATTGCCTGTCTGGAGAGCAGGAGAGATTTTCTATGGGGATTTGCTCATGCTCTGGACAGTTCCTGACATGGACAGAAGTGGCAGCAGAGAGCACCGTGTCCGACTGGAGAGAATACAACACTTCCTGCAGGACATACAGCAGCTTATAAGTACTGGAAGATTGGTGATTTTTTAATAGAAGTAGATTACAAATCTCGGGCACTTTCCGCCACCAGTTGACTTGATTTTTTTTTCTGAACACCCTCTTTGAAGGGCATAATTCTCTTTAAAAGAATTGAACTCTATAGACATCTCTGGAGGGAGTCTTTCCCCCTCTTATCGCTCTGCGGTAGGGATAGAACACGTTATCTTTATTCTCAGAGCGGAGAGATAAGACATGCAGACTTGCAGGTAATATTCCGTGTCTGACACTCCACAGCTCTCAGATCCTCCGCAGATCCAGCGGCTGAGTCAGCGTCTCCCTTGCACCACAGCAGAACATTTCGAGGTCACATAATTACACATAGGGCCGCTTATTCATTGTTGCCGGTCTTTATGGTCGGCAAAGAGCAATCCATTCATAAAGAGAGCTCCAGATGCCAACCGGCCAAGGATCTGCGTACAACGGCCGCGTCATGGTTTCCTTTTATAGCAAAAATATTATCACAGGGCTGGATATGTTGTGAGGCGGAAAACAAGATAGCTCGATAGACCCCATTGGCTTATGACGGGTCTGTGGGGTTACGTCATGGTGTCTGACCGGAAGAATCCTGCATCTTGCTTTTGGCTACCTAGCAGAACTCCCACAAGCCTGCCAGATCCACTTTCACTATCCAGTCCCTGGTGGTCAGTGGTTTGTTCACCCAGTCCCCAATGCTGAGTGGTTTGGTGATGTGTCTACGGTCCCTAATGTTCAGTAGGTTGGTGATCTGTGGTCCCTAATGATCGGTAGGTCGTGATCTACGGTCCCTGATGGTGAGTGGTTGGTTATGCAGTCTCGATGTTTAGTAGTTCGGGGATCTACGGTCCCTGATGTTCAGTAGGTTGGTGATCTGCGGTCCCTGATGATCGGTAGGTTGGTGGTCTGTGTTCCCTGATGTTCAATAGGTCGGTGATCTGCAGTCCCTGATGTTTGGTAGGTCAGTGATCTGCATTCCCTGATGTTTGGTAGGTCGGTGAATTGCGGTCCCTGATGATTGGTAGGTCGGTGATCTGCGGTTCCTGATGTTCAGTAGGTCAGTGATCTGCGGTCCCTGATGTTTGGTAGGTCGGTGATCTGCGGTCCCTGATGTTTGGTACGTCTGTGAATTACGGTCCCTGATGTTTGGTAGGTCGGTGATCTGTGGTCCCTGATGTTTGGTAGGTCGGTGATCTGTGGTCCCTGATGTTTGGTAGGTCGGTGATCTGCGGTTCCTGATGTTCGGTAGGTCGGTGATCTGTGGTCCCTGATGTTTGGTAGGTCGGTGATCTGCGGTCCCTGATGTTCGGTAGGTCGGTGATCTGTGGTCCCTGATGTTCGGTAGGTCGGTGATCTGCGGTCCCTGATGTTCGGTAGGTCGGTGATCTGCGGTCTCTGATGTTCGGTAGGTCGGTGATCTGCGGTCCCTGATGTTCGGTAGGTCGGTGATCTGCGGTCCCTGATGTTCGGTAGGTCGGTGATCTGCGGTCCCTGATGTTTGGTAGGTCGGTGATCTGCGGTCCCTGATGTTCGGTAGGTTGGTGATCTGTGGTCCCTGATGTTTGGTAGGTCGGTGATCTGTGGTCCCTGATGTTTGGTAGGTCGGTGATCTGCGGTCCCTGATGTTTGGTAGGTCGGTGATCTGCGGTCCCTGATGTTTGGTAGGTCGGTGATCTGCGGTCCCTGATGTTTGGTAGGTCGGTGATCTGCGGTCCCTGATGTTTGGTAGGTCGGTGATCTGTGGTCCCTGACGTTCTTTGTAAATGTTCACGTTTACATGTAAAAACACAATCATGTTACAACAAAGTCCACAAGAGCCAAGAAATCTATAGAAGATGTGAAGCATCAGCATAGAGATCACATGCCGCACACTGCCCGATTTATAGACAAAGGCTAATACCGCCATCTAGTGGCCAAATACTGAACCTACACCAATACACTACATACTATCAAAGTCCAGCCATAGAAATAGCTAGGGATAGTAATAATTAACAAAGATGGGATTCTCTAAAAGTATCACACATAACATGCTTAGATACACCACCTCAACAGATTGTATCTCATATGACAGGCTTAGATACACCAGCTCAACAGATTATATCTTATATGAGAGGCTTAGATACACCAGCTCAACAGATTGTATCTTATATGAGAGGCTTAGATACACCAGCTCAACAGATTGTATCTTATATGAGAGGCTTAGATACACCAGCTCAACAGATTGTATCTTATATGAGAGGCTTAGATACACTGGCTTAGCAGACAGTATCACACATGGTAGGCTTAGATACATGTTTGTTTATGCAGTAGTACATGTTATATTTATATACCAGCTAAGAAAACAGAATCACATGATTAGATAACCAGCTGAGCAGACAGTATCAAACAATAGGCTTAGATACAACAGCTCAGCAGATTGTATTGCATATGATAGGGATAGATACCCTCAAACAGCACAAAGTATCACACAACAGGCCTAACTACACCAGCTCACCAGATAGTATCACAGAAGACGAGTTTAGATACATGGTTTAGCAGACAGTGTCACACATGCTAGGCTTAGATACCTTGGATCATCATGCAGGGTAAGAACCACCAGCTCTGTAGACAGGATCATAGATCATAGGCTTAGGCCTTGCCATGGGATCACACACAATAGGCTTAGATACATTACTGGGTACGCCATGTAAACACCAGAGATAGATACAATGAAAAATATGATAAATTCTCCCCTGTAAATGTGATGCTGGGGGTGTAGCCAGTGATAATGTTCTGATGGGAGAAGCTGGGGGTACAGTCTCTGTTACTGATCTCTGAGGCTGTTGAAGTTGTAGTTTTGCAACAGCTGGAGGGCAGGAGGTTTCCATCCCTGGCTGACTGCAATGTTTATGTGCTAGGCTTTGGTGACCTCTAGTGGCCATCTTGTAGAATACATCAGCACACAGGTGGCTCACATTTGATGTACAGTACATGTACAGGAGGGTCAGGGAGTATGGAGGATGAAGCTGGCTCAGGATCTGCACCTACTCCATACATGGTGGGTGCTGAGTGCGGCGGACCCCTGACAATAGTAGTTTGGATTGGAAATGACTTCAGTCCTGGTCATTTAACCCCTAGATCAGTGCTTCTCATTTCCAGTCCTCATGGCCACCAACAGGTCACATTTTCAGGATTTCCTTATATAATTATACTAAGTGGATCAGGTTTTATCACAGCTGTTCTTTGTTTGGGATTTACTCAAAACGGGACATGTTGGTGGCCAAGAAGACTGGAATTGAGAAGCAGTGGTGTAGATGGAGCTGTCAATGGTGACTGTGTGTAATGATGGAGGGGGAAGAGGAAAAGGCCAATCTACTAAATACATTCTTCTCTACTGTATCCACAGAGGAGAATCCCATAACAGAGGACATGACTCGGGATAATGTAAATCCTCCCATAAATCTCACCTGCCTAACACAACAAGATGTGGGGAGACGCCTTAAAAACATTAAAATCCATAAGTCACCGGGCCCAGAAGGTATCCATCCTAGAGTTTTGCAAGAATTGAGTACTGTGTTAGACAGACCGATATTCCTAATATTTATAGATTCTATAACGACAAGGAGTGTTCCACAGGACTGGCGCATAGCTAATGTGGTACCAATATTCACGAAGGGGTCAAAGAGTGATGCTGGAAACTACAGGCCCGTAAGTCTAACATCTATAGTAGGTAAAGTATTTGAGGGGTTTGTAAGAGATGCTATACTGGTGTATCTTAATGAAAATAATCTTTTGACGCAGCACCAGCATGGATTTATGAGGGATCGGTCCTGTCAGACTAATCTGATCGGCTTCTATGAAGAGGTAAGTTATAGACTGGACCTGGGGGAGGCTGTGGATGTTGTGTATCTGGACTTTTCAAAGGCATTTGATACTGTGCCGCATGAAAGGTTGGTCTACAAAATGAGGATGCTGGGACTCGGGGAAAACGTATGCAAATGGGTAAGTAACTGGTTGTGTGATAGAAAACAGAGGGTGGTCATTGATGGAAAATATTCAGATTGGGTTTTAGTTACTAGTGGGGTACCACAGGGGTCAGTGTTGGGTCCACTTCTTTTTAATATTTTTATTAATGATCTTGTTGTGGGGCTACAGAGCAGAATCTCCATTTTTGCAGATGATACTAAACTGGGTAAAGTAATCACCACAGAGGATGATAATATCATATTACAGAGGGATTTGGAGAAGCTAGAGGCTTGGGCGGTTGTCACGGCCGCGGCGGCTTCCCGCGTCCCGGGTTGCCGCCGCGACCGCCTCCTGTCCCGTGCAGCCGCCGGGGTCCTTGTGTAGGGACCCGGCGCTGCTGCTGCTTCGGCCCCTGGGGCGCCTCACCTATCCTCCGTGCATGTCGCGGTCTGTGCTGGCCGGCGCGCGCGTCCCCGCCTCCTAGGGCGCGCGCGCGCCGGCTGTCTCAGATTTAGAGGGGCAGTGCGCTCCTAATTGGTTAGTGGCACCAATCACTCCCCTATAAATCCCAGCATGCGCTGTCCTTAGTGTTGGAGCCTCTACATGCTTCCCATAGCGTTGGCCCAGCCCCCTGTTGTTCCTGTGTCCTATTCCGCTACCTGGTCCTAGTCCCTGTTCCTGAGTCCTATCCGTTACCTGGTCCTAGTCCCTGTTCCTGAGTCCTATCCGTTACCTGGTCCCAAGTCCCTGTTCCTGGTTCCTGTTCCCCTGTCACTCCATCTGTTCCCGTGTTCAGCCTGTCACGTGCGCTCTCACCTGCAGACCATTGCCTGTGCCATCTCCTGCCACGCCTCGCCTGCCGACACCAGCAACCAAGCCAGGGGTAGCGACCTGGGGGTCGCCTGCCGCAGCAAGTCCATCCCGCCTTGCGGCGGGCTCTGGTGAAAACCAGCGGCCCCTTAGACTCCGCCCCCTGGTGAGGTTAGTGCCATCGCTGGTGTCGGTCCAGTGGATCCACTACTCCAGGCGTTACAGCGGTGAAATGGCAAATGAAGTTTAATGTGGATAAATGTAAGGTTATGCACTTGGGCCGCAGAAATAATAAGCACAGTTATGTGCTAAATAATGGACCTGGGGGTATTGGTGGACAGTAAACTCAACTTTAGTGATCAGTGCCAGGCAGCAGCTGCCAAGGCTAATAAAATAATGGGGTGCATCAAAAGAGGTATAGATGCTAAAGGTGAGAACATAGTTTTGCCTCTTTATAAATCACTGGTCAGACCACATATGGAATATTGTGTAGTTTTGGGCATTGGTATATAAGAAGGACACAGCTGAACTAGAGCGGGTGCAGAGGAGGGCAACAAAGGTCATTAAGGGAATGGGTGGGTTACAGTACCAGGACAGGTTATTAAGCTTGGGGTTATTTACACTAGAAAAAAGACGTCTTAGGGGCGATCTGATCACAATGTACAAATATATGAATGGACAGTACAGAGATCTTTGTAGTGATCTCCTTACTCCTAGGTCTGTAACAATGACAAGGGGGCATCCTCTACGTCTAGAGGAAAGAAGATTTCATCATCAGCATTGACGCGGGTTCTTTACTGTACGAGCGGTAAGACTGTGGAACTCTCTGCCACATGATGTTGTCATGGCCGATTCATTAAATAAGTACAAGGGAGGCCTGGATGCTTTTCTTGAACAATATAATATTACAAGTTATGGGCATTAGATTTCCGGTGATACCTTGATCCAGGGATTATTCTGATGGCCATTAGAGTCGGGGGGGAGTTTTCCCCCTGTGATGGGGCAATTGTCATCTTCCTCATAGGGTTTTTTTCCTTCCCCTGGATCAACACAGTAGGGTTTCCCTAGGTTGAACCTGATGGGCTCTTGTCTTCTTTCAACCTTATTTACTATGTTACTATGTAGGCATTCAGATGTCAGGTGGTGATCTCCTGTGTAAAAAGAGAACAGAGCCAGAATCAGACATTCATTGTTTAGTGTCCGTTCTGGGTTATTATCTCTGTTCTAATTTACTTTACTTACTTTACTTAAGAGCTGAGCTGTGATAACTAGAGATGAGTGAACCTGGAGCATGCTGGAGTCCATCCGAACCCAAACGTTCAGCATTTGATTAGCGGTGGCTGCTGAAGTTGGATAAAGCCCTAAGGCTATGTGGAAATCATGGATATAGTCATTGGCTGTCTCCATGTTTTCCAGACAACCTTAGAGCTTTATCCAAGTTCAGCAGCCACCGCTAATCAAATGCCGAACGTTTGGGTTTGGATTGACTTAAACTCTAGTGATAACCCGGCACAACAACTACACAGTGTATGGCAGTGTCTGCCTTGGGCTCTGATCTCTATATAGGTGGGCACCATGTCTTGGCACCCCACTAATCTGATATTGATGATTGGTCCTAAGTACAATTATTGCCCAGAATGAATACACCTTGAGGCTATGTTCACATTGCGTATGATTCCGTCCGTAGTGCGGACCGCGAATATACGCAGGTAGTTTTGAGGTTGATGCGTTCGCTGGGAAGTATACGATATACGCCCGCACAGTGCACACTACGTATGAGCTTACGGCCGGATCGTATACGGCGCCGTGAAAAATGAACAAGACCATTGTTTGAGGACGGAAATGTTGAAACTCACGGCCGTGGATGTCCATGCGGTCCCGTACGGAGTACTTATTTCAGCTAAATTGAACTTGATTTTTCGATCCAAAAGGTTCTGTGAGTTTTATTGGGCTGGGCGAAGATTTCCAAGTAAATGACCTGTTTCAGATCGCTTCGAAACAAGCTAGGGAAGCATAACTGTACTGCGGGCGTATGTTCGCGGTGCGTACGCATCCGGGCAAATGTCGATTTTTTTGCACGCCCGTAGTTTCAGCCGCACATGTACGGCAGCGTAAGACCTGCGTACGGATTTGTACGCAGTGTGAACATAGCCTCAAGAAGCATGATAACCAGAAGGGGGACTGTATAATCCTGTAAGATCTCAGAGGTCCAATGTCTAATGGTGTGTTTACACAGACAGATTTATCTGACAGATTATTGAAGCCAAAGCCAGAACCAGACTAAAAACAGAGATCAGGTCATAAAGAAAAGACTGAGATTTCTCCTGTTTTCAAATCCATTTCTGGCTTTGGCATTAATATTTAATTAATAATTAGTATTAATCACGGCCGTTGTTGCCAATTTGCAAGCCGTGATTAATACTTCACTTACATTGTGCTGCAGCTAGAGGGATTCCCGGCCGGAGTGTATACACATAGTATATTATACATACACATAGTATACACTCCAGCCGGGATCGCTAACGGCCCAGCAAAAAACTGACATGCCTATTTTGTGCGGCCGCTATTTACTGAATAGCAGACACACATCCCTGACAGGTCACACAACCTGTCAGTTCCGGCCGCACGCTCCATTGTGTGCAGCGGGGAATTTGGATGCAGGCGTATAAAGAACGGCCATCACTCATTGATATTTGGTCATCTCACAGGCTATTGGCTCATGACAAATTTTATTAAATACAGTATAAATAAAAAAAGAAATGGTGATAACAACAACGTCCTCTGCCATTGTGAGCTATGAATGAACGTCCTATCATAGTGATATCAAACCGTGCTCCAAGATTTGGGGGGGTGAGCGGGGGGGAATGATGTTCTGACCATTTCGGCGGCCATTTCTCTATCACGTTCGGATTGTTACATTGTATCCCGTCAGATACAAGCGCAGCAGGAACAGCAGAGCCAGTTCTTACAGCAAATCCTTCTGGGAAATCGCGGCTCGGACACCGACTCTTGGCAGTTGCCCGTTGGTTGTCGGCTGACAGGGACGTTCTTTGCATATACTTTGAGTTCCTGGTCCGTATCTAAAGCCTTGCTGGCAGATCTTGGGCTATCTTTTTCGGATTTAACGGCTAGAAAAGCGGCCAGATCTAGGTCCAGCATGGCCACCCCTCCCCGGGGCGTTGGGGTGTTCTGGCGGCACTGCGGACATGGGATCCATCTTTGCTCGTTGGTCACTGAGTCGAGCTTCCGGATACAAGTCTGGCAAAACGTGTGGCCGCAGTACAGCCGCCGGGGCAGCCGGTTGGACAGGTTATAGCTGGAGAAGCAGATGATGCAGTCGATTTTACGGCTGTTTCTTTTCTCTTCCTCCTCAGCCGATGCATTTCCAATGACGCTGGAATCTGATTTGTCAGAGCATTCCGGGTTGTTGTTACTGTGAAACATTCTCAACCTGGAGAAAGAGGAGTAAAGATAATAAGTACGAATAAAAACGTGAAGGAAATCACTCATCCGGCATCTGACAATACAGGAAACACAGAACAAAACTGTTAATCAAATGTTACAGTATTGCAGTTCTTACACTGGCCACCAGATGTCAGGAAATTATAATACAGTGGTGGTGACTCGCTTTACAGTCTGCTGTGATAACTCAGAAGCAAACTTAGTTAAAGGGGTTTATGGTGACCTCCTGAGGTGTTGTGTCGGAGGAGCGGCCAGTCACTTGCTGGATGTTGAGGTGTGACGCCACATCTGTGGTGGTTGGCCAAGACACAGACGGACCTTGAGGTGTTACATCGTGACACCAGTGACGGTTGGGCACACAGGTGTGAGGGCACACCTGCTTTTATTTTACAAGGCCGGTTGTACCTTTTTTCCCTGTGGTCAGTCTCCGGCAGGGTTGATACAGGGTCCCTTGGGTTAATGGAATCAAGGATGACCTGAGTGGTTTAGTGACCCTCCCGGACCATCGGATCTGCCACCCACAAAAAGGGAAGTGTCCCAAGGTTGGGGTGTATACTGTGTCGGTGTAAGGTAAAAGAGTCTCTTTATCATAAGTAAGGCTGTTTTTACTGAAGAGTATGTGCTTGCAGCAGGATACACAGTTATGACCTTTCTCTTGATAAAGCATTGGATAAGACACTTGATAACAGCTGTAGATAAATACTTGGCAATACAGCAACCGAATCTGCGACAGGATTGAATCTGCGGCAGTGTTGAATATGGCTGTACTGATTGAGTAGCTTGTAGAGTGATGCAGAGAAGCAGAGTAGCAGAGAGGGGGATGTCGTGAGAGTCTCAACCCAAGTAGTACTGTGCTCTGCCGGGATGTTAGAGGATGAGGTAGAATAGTGCTTAAAAGAAAAAGAGGAAGAAAACACCTGTGCCCGTGACCTTTGATTAGTCTTCACACCACCTTATGCCCACTAGACTCGACTGAAACTTCCTAGAGGGTGACACAGGCCCCAGACCTTGTTACCTGGAATGAGCGGAATTCTGAGGGTTCCCTGCTGACAACTGTGCTGCGAGTTCCTAGGTTTACTGCAACTTTGCTCTATCTGGATCAGTTCCTAGCTTCTGTGGCTTTTGTGGATACTGTCCTGCTCTGTTACTTCTCCTAGTCCACGGCGTGGGTTGAGGGTGTCTCTGACTTGTCCTCTCCTGAAAGGGTTTAACGCTGCATAGTGTTGTGTAGCATCACTTGAAGAAAAGCTGTAGGTTGCATCCTGTCTCTGTAGAGTCTAGCTACAAAAGCCTCTCTGGACTGGTTCAGCTGTCCCTGACAGAGGACCTGGCAGGAGCCAGGCCCAGCTTGACTGCAGCAGGGAATGTCTTGTATTGTGTCCTCTCTGCACAGGAACCTAGACTGGGCTACACTTGCTCTACCCATGTGACTTCCTTCCTCAGCATATCTAAGGTGTGCTGTAAGTGGGTGAGGAGTGTGCATGCAGAAGTAAAGAGAGATAGGATAGGAGACAAGAAGAAAGGATTCCTATTGGCTCACAGATCCATGTGGTACAAGAGAAAAAACAATAACCTTATTAGTAACTTTGGCTGTGCAATACTCAGACATGTACAATACTGCCATCTAGTGGCAGACAATAAAATAACTTCTAAATACTCCAGCATTTCTTAAAGGTGTACTCCGGGCAAAACATATTTTTAAATATGTCATTACATAAGGAATGTTATACAAATCACTACTATACACTTATTATGGGAAATGCACATATAGTGCTATTTCCATCAATATAGTAGATCAGGAAGGCTTTACTTCCTCAAAAAAATCGTGATGTCACGTCTCAAGCCGTTTTTTCCGGCAGGGTCCAGCAGGGGGCGCGGTATATGTAGAAGAACAGAAGTCCCAAAATACTAGCAGGGATGCCGCTGCTGGGTGTTTTTCCCGGCCCCTCTCTCTCCTGCGGGCGTGCAAGACAAGCAAGAGGCAGGTTACTTAGGGCTGGTGCCGGGGTGCGTACCTCTGCTCTGATGTTACTGCAGATCCGATGCACCTGGTGGATCTGCTGCTGTACTTGAGGCCCCGGTCTCAGAGGAGAATTAGGCCGCAGGCGGGATTGGTGGTCCGGACCGCTCATCCCGCTGCATCCCCGGTAACATCAAAGCAGAGGTACGCACCCTGACATCGGCCCTAAGGAGGAGAGAGAGAGAGAGAGAGAGGGGCCCGGAAGAACACCCAGCAGCTGCGTCCCTGCACGAAGATGTGCCGCGGTGGGGAAGCAGCACAGGGGAACGGCTGCTGTCTCTTACCCGCAGGCACATAATGACACCAAGCTCCGCCGCCGCCTCTCTGCGCCCTCAGGACGTGCCACTCCGGCCATTACCGAGCCGTCAGCTTCTCCAGCAACAGCGCAGGGAGACGGGAAATGGCACCTCAGCCCCCTGCACTGCTGCTGGAGAAGCTGACGGCTCGGTAATGGCCGGAGTGGAGCGTCCTGAGGGCGCAGAGAGGCGGCGGCGGCGCTCGGTGTCATTATGTGCCAGCGGGTAAGAGACAGCAGCCGTGCCCGGACCTGGCTCTCCTCCTGGGGCCTCCGGTTGTCTGTGTACTCCGTGTGTGTCCAGACATAGCCGGCCAGCACCAGGCCTCCCGATAACCAACCATAAGGGGCCCGGAAGAACACTCAGCATCGGCTTCTCTCTCTGCTTCCCCTGTGCTGCTTCACCACCGCGACACATCTCCGTGCAGGGACGCTGCTGCTGGGTGTTCTTCCGAGCCTCTCTCTCTTTCCTCCTTAGGGCCGGTGTCGGGGTGCGTACCTCTGCTTTGATGTTACCGGGGATGCAGCGGGATGAGCGCTCCTGCACAGGACATAAAATTTGGGGGTCCCGATCACCAATCCTGCCTGCGGCCTAATTCTCCTCTGAGACCGCGGCCTTTAGTACAGCAGCAGATCCACCAGGCGCGTCGGATCTGCAGTAACATCAGAGCAGAGGTACGCACCCCGGCACCAGCCCTAAGTAACCTGCCTCTTTGCTTGTCTTGCACACCGGGAGGAGAGAGAGGGGCCAGGAAAAACACCCAGCAGCGGCATCCCTGCTAGTATTTTGGGACTTCTGTTCTTCTAGTAAAGCCTACCTGATCTACTATATTGATGGAAATAGCACTATATGTGCATTTCCCATAATAAGTGTATATTAGTGATTTGTATAACTTTCCTTATGTAATGACATATTTAAAAATATGTTTTGCCCGGAGTACCCCTTTAAGCTGATGAAAGTACTTTTTGGACAGGTGTATGAAACACAAAAAGAAAAGAAAAAGAACCACCTTTGTGGGATACCACAGGTTGTTCACCAAGAAAAAAAAAATTCTTACAGTCAACTGGTCCCAGCAAGTGCCAGAGATTTGTAATATACGTCTGTTAAAAAATCTCAAGTCTTTCAGTACTTTTCAGCTGCTGTATGGTCTGCAGGAAGTAGTGTATTCTCTCCAGTCTGACACAGTGCTCTCTGTTGCCACCTCTGTCCATGTCTGGAACTGTCCAGAGCAATAGCAAATCCCCACAGAAAACCTCTCCTGCTCTTCAGACTCTTACAGGGACCCTTGTGTGGTGTCCCACTAGAGGTGTTGCAGTTATATACACCATTCGCAAAAGTCTGTACTCATTATATTATTACTGTGATAAAACTAGCCAGTAGTGACTAGCCAGAGACAATCTCAACCCACGCCGAGGACAAGGAAACGTCACAGAGCAGGACAGTATCCATTACAGAGCCACAGAGCCAGGAACTGATCCGGACAGAGCAAAGTTGCAGTAGCCAAGGAACTCTGTCTCGCAGCGCGGGTGTTAGCAAAGGAACCCTCAGCGTTCCGCTCATCCCAGGTAACAAGGTCTGGAGCCTGTGTCCCCATTAGGAAGGTTCAGCCGAGTGTAGTGGGCATAAGGTGGTGTGAAGACTGAAGTCAAAGGTCAATACATGGGCATAGGTGTTCTTCTTCTTTTTCTTATTATTCTTACAAGTATTTGTACCTCATCCTTCAACATCCTGGCAGGCACATTACTACATGGGTTGAGACTCTCACGGCATCCTCCTCTCTGCTACTCTACCTCAGCACAACTCTACCAACACGACTATATCCTACACTGCATTTATCCTACAGATCTGGTTGTTCTGTTGTCAGGAGTTTATTGGGAACTTTGTCAAGTCTGTTATCAAGTGTTTTACCTAAAGGAACTTTATACTACCTAGTCTTTATTACCTACTGCACATTTACAAGCAGTAAACTAACACAACTTTATTGCAAGACTCTGTGATTATTCGCCACCACCGCCACAGCACACCGCAACCTTGGGACATTCTCCCCTTTCTGTGGGTGGTGGGTCCTACTATCTGGGAGGTTCATTACACCACTCTGGCCATCCGTGACATAACCCCAAGAGTCCCAGTAGCAACCCGGCAGGACACAGACCACAGGGGAAAAAGGTACAACCGGCCGGTAAAAAGTACAATCATCCTGACTGAGTAGCGTGCTGAGAGATACAAAGAACCAGAGTAGCAGAGAGGAGGATGTTGTGAGAGTCTCAACCCAAGTAGTCCTGTGCGATGATGTTGGAGGATGAGATAGAAAAATACTTAGAAGATGAAGAGAGAATACCTGTGCCCGTGTATTGACCTTTTAGTCTTCATACCATCTAATGCCCACCAGTGTCGGGTGACCTGTCCTATGAGGGTGACACAAGGCCCCAGACCTGTTGTTACCTGGGATTAGCGGAATGCTGAGGGTTCCCTGCTGACAACCGTGCTGCGAGATAGAGTTCCTAGGCCTTAGCAACCTTGCTCTATCCGGATCAGTTCCTAGCTTACTGCTGTCTGTGGATACTATCCTGCTCTTTGACTCTCCTAGTCCACGGCATGGGTTGAGGTTGTCTCTGACTTGTCCTCTCTTGTGAAGGGTTTAACACTGCATAGTGTTGTGTAGCATTAACTTAGGAGAAATGGTGAGCTGTGTCTTGTCTTGCTTCCTACCCATACGGGGCTCTGACTAATACTGACTTAAGAAGGGGACCTGGCAGATTGCCAGGGCCCAGAGAGGACCACTGTAGAGAGCTGACTAGCTTGTGTTCTTCCTCTACAATGTCCAACACGAAGGACCTGTGCACTTCCTCTACCCATGTGACTTCCTTCCTCAGCGTATCTAAAGTGCGCTGTGAGTGGGTGAAAAGTGCAATAGAAGAAGTAAAGGGAGAGGTGATAGGAGAGAAGAAGAAAAGACTCCCACAGGTCCACAGATCCATGTGAAATACAAACAAACAATAACCCTTTACACACTTTAGCTGTGCAGCATCTGAATTCATATATCTTATACAGCGATATCTAGTGGTGAAACTTTTATGAGGGTTTAACCAATAGCAACACCCGTGGTAGGACACCACACCTTCATATACCAGCTACATATTCCTTGGGTTATTTTCCCCTTTCTGTGGGTGGCGGTACCGACAGTCCGGGTGGGTCATCTTCCCATTCCGGACCACTGTGACAAGAGCCCAAGGGACCCATCACAACCCGGGAGGTCACCGACCATTTTAGGAGAACAGTTCAGTCAAGAACAGTTCAGTCAGACACCACTTAAAGCAGGCATACCATCACACCTGTGTGGCGTCACAACAGTACCATCACCAGCTAGGCTATACCACACTACCAGCCACCATAGAAGTGGCGTCGCCGCTACCACCTCAGTGTGTGACTGGTAGCACCTTCACCAGAGGCCCACCACATAACACTATACCATACAGTCATCATACATATATAATATACCATACAGTCATCATACATATATAATATACCATACAGCTATCATACATATATATAACACTATACCATACAGTCATCATACATATATAGCACTATATCATACAGTCGAGTATCTTCCTAGTACTATAATGGAGTTGTTCCTACCTTGGACTGCGGACACCGTCTTACATGACCCCTGGAGAGTGGACGAGATGCTTCTAGTTGGTTCCATGAAGAAGACGGAAAATAAGTAAAGGAGGTCGAGGTAATGCAGTCAGCCAGTGAGGAAACCATAAGGACTTCTCCGTCCACTCAGGTCTGATACCTCCATCTTCATCTGGTCAGTGTGAGAGGTCGGCCGGGGCCCAGAGGGTAGGAGGACTGTGCACTGCCCAGCAGCTCCATGTTTCATGTGTCAGGTGGCGGCTCTTCTCCTGTGTGCGGTCAGGTGGCGGCTCTTCTCCTGTGTGCGGTCAGGTGGCGGCTCTTCTCCTGTGTGCGCTATCAGCGGTGTAATTATATCAGGCTCAGGTTACGGTGTCAGTCAGCTAGTGTATCACAGCAGAAACCCTGCCTCACCCCCAGCTCAGCCTGACAAAGGCTCCGAAACCCAATCTGCCCCCCATCTCCCAGGACTTGGCTAACCCTTCCTGCTCCTCCGGCAGATGAGCGACCGGCAAGACTCTTTATTCCTAGAGTTCCCCTTATTTCAGATACATTTAGGGGAATTTCCAAAAACTACTGCAAACATTCCGTCCTACACACAGACACATGAAAGGTTCAGATCAGTCGGGGTCTCAGTGCTGGGGGCTTGTTAAAGGAGTACTCCAGCGAAATTTTAGACACTGCTTTTATAAAGTTATATTGATATGTAAATTACTTCTATTTAAAAGTGTCCAGCCTTCCAGTACTTATCAGCTGCTGTATGTTCTGCAGCAAGTGATGTATTCTCTCTAGTCTGACACAGTGCTGTCTGCTGCCACCTCTGTCCATGTCAGGAACTGACCAGAGCAGTAGGAAATCCCCATTGAAATTCATGGGCATGATGGGAATCGTAGTTTTATGGTCTCGGATCCATCACTGTTCACACCAGGCAGGATGGAAATATTGATACAATTAGTGATTCTGATTCCGAGGTCTCCATAGCAACACAATTTAAAGTTCTAACGGCAGCAGCTGGAGGTTCTCCTGTTATATTCTTTACCCCTCTGCTCATCCAGCGTGTCTGATAATCCGCCACGTGTCCGCTCCTCTGGATTATAGGGATTTAGGGTCACATTATAGGATTCCGGAGTCACAGAACCCTGCGTCTGTATCAGAGATTTCTAGTAATTACAACTTCCTGGTAATTGCGAGAATAGAGAGAAATTCCTTGTATTATTATAACCTATTAGGGATCTTATTACGTCCTGGGCGCACGCGGTGTTGACCGGATTGGGCCAGATCTGGACGCTCAGTCACTTTGTGTATCATGAGAAATACCAGGATAGTATACAGGGTTCTAGCCCCATTCTTGCTCTGTCCCAGGAATAATTTCGGAGGAAGCTCTACTCTTCCCATCATCTCTCTGCATTCTACGAAAGGAAAGTATCATAGCTACAAAGCAGTGCCCCCCCTGTCCTCAGGTTGTGTGCGGTATTACAGCTCAGCCCCAACACTAAGCTGCAACACCAGACACAGACAGTGGTGTGAAAAAATCAGGAACTTCTAGGGTTAGGCTACAAATATAGGGGATATCCGACATGCCTACCTTACTTTCTTCCAGAAACAGTGCCACCCCTGTCCTCAGTGTGCATGGGGTATTGCATAGTTGCCAACATTTGAAAAAATTTTCCAGGGACACTTTAGGGTTACAAAGGGGTGTGGCTTATTGTGGGTGTGGTTTTGGTGGGTGTGGCCTCTCATGGGAGTCGGTTCAAAATTTTCCAGTTTACAGTATATTGCACACCCATGTTACAGGTCCCCAGTATATTACACACCCCAGTTACAGGTCCCCAGTATATTACACATCCCAGTATTAGGTCCCCAGTATATTACACACCCCAGTTACAGGTCCCCAGTATATTAGACACCCCAGTTACAGCTCCCCAGTATATTAGACACCCCAGTTACAGGTCCCCAGTATATTAGACACCCCAGTTACAGGTCCCCAGTATATTACACACCCCAGTTACAGGTCCCCAGTATATTACATACCCTAGTTACAGGTCCCCAGTATATTACACAGAGAATTAGAGCACTCTACTGACTGACTGTATATACTGGTAGTTTGTACCCATATGATGCAGCTGCACGCCATATACTACTTCCCCCTTCATCCTCCTGCCCCTCCATCATCATACTACTACCCCCTTCATCCTCCTGCCCTTCCATCATCATAGTACTACCCCTCTAATACTCCTTCCCCCTCCATCATCATACTACTACTCCCTTCATCCTCCTGCCCTTCCATCATCATAGTACTACCCCACTCATCCTCCTGTCCCCCCATCATTATACTACTTCCCCCTTCATCCTCCTCCTATCCCTTTATCATCATACCAGTACCCCCTTCAGCATCCTCTTGTCCCTTTATCTGTATTAAAAAAAAAAAAAACAACTATACTTACCTCACCAGCAGGGGTGTAACTAGAACTGTCTGGGCCCCATAGCAAACTTTTAATTGTGCCCCCCAATATGCCAATAACTGACCGCTAAGCCGTGAAGAGAGCGCAATATGTATATATAGTATTAAGAAAAGCATTATAGCACCATGACCACTGCCATAACCACTATATTGTTACCAACCAAATCCAGTTTGTTAAGATGAATAATACAAACAGTACCAGTTTACATGGGACAAATATTACCCCCTCTCACTGACTAAAACCCCCACATACTGAATAATGCTACCACTGCTATGGAATAATATCCACAGTCCAATATCACCAGTGGCCATATAGTGGCATGTATAAGCTCCACACAGGCTTTACACACCATAAGTGATTACAGTGCAGTTACAGACAATAACTCACAGGGGTCGTCTTCTTTGAGTGCATCACAGAAGGCGTCTTCTCCACTTGGAGTTGCTCACTTTTTCCCTGCTTCTCCATCCAGCCTTGGCCACCATGAGGACATCTCTCAGTAGGATCTGCCAGACAAACAGTTTAGGTTCCTCACTCCTACACATCTATTTGCTCCATCTCTTTCCTCATATAGTAGTCCCCTCTGTATCCATATAGTAGTTAGACCACTGTGTCCCTCATTAAGTAGTTAGACCCTTCTCTACCCCCATATAGTAGTAAGGCCCCTTTGTGCCCCTATATAGTAGTCATACCCCGCTGTGCATCTGTATAGTAGTTAGGCCTCCCTGTGAAGGTGTCCCCTCTAGTAGGTAATATCCCCCATGTAGCTATTTCTCCCATAGGTAGTGTCCCTGGTAGGTAGGCATCCCCCTGTAATTAACCCCCCTGGAAGTGAATCTCCCCCTATGTAGTCATTTCCTTGGGTAGTTAGCCCCCCTCTGTAGGCATCTCCCCTGGTAGTTATGCTCCATCCTTCCCATGTAGTCATCTCCCTTGGTTAACCCCTTCCTTCATACAGGCTTTCACCTTAAAGGTACCCCGCCCCCCATGTAGACAATCTTATGTAAATTACCTTCCCCCCCCCCAATGTAAGCAATCCCATGTAAGTAGCCCCCCTCCCCCCATGTAGGCAATCCCATGCCTGCTAATCAAATCCCATGCATGCTAATTTCCCCCCACCTCCATGTAGGCAGTCCCATGTAAGTAACCCCCCTCCCCCCATGTGGGCAAACCCATGCATGCTAATCCCCCCCCATGTAGACAATCCCATGTAAGTACCCCCTCCCTCCCCCCATGTGGGCAAACCCATGCATGCTACCCCCCCCCCCCTCCAATGTAGGCAATCCCATGCAAATTAACCCCCTCTCCCCCAGTGTTTTGCTTGCGGTCACAAGAGGCTGATCCCCCAGCAGACGCGCAGCTCCCTGGCACACGCCGAGGAAGGGACCGAACCAGGGAGCTGGAAGCCGCACGTCTGCCGCGGAGGGGACCGAGCCTGCAGGAGAGAAACATGGCGGGGGAGCGAGTTGCAGGTCAGTGTTTTTTTGGTTACTTTTTCTTATCTGCTTTGCATGGGGGGGCATCTATATGTGGGATACATGGGGAGCCATCTATAAGGGGGATAACACAAGGGGGTCATCTATAAGGGGGATAACATTGGGGGGGTCATCTATAAGGGGAAACACATGGGGGGGTGGCCATGTATAAGGGGGATAACACAAAGGGGCTATCTATAATGGGGATAACACAAGGGGGCCATCTATAAGGGGGAATACTTGGGGGGTGGCCATCTATAAGGGGGACTACAAACGGGGGGGGGCGTATACAATAGGGCATGCACAGAGGGGTGCATGTACTATAGTAGTCTACACCAGTGTTTCTCAACCTTTTCAGGCCAAGTACCCCCATGCGACAAGATGCTCCAGCCGAGTACCCCCAACGATGCCATCCATTAATAACATTGCCCAGGGTAGATTTACATGTACGTTTCACAGCAAAATCCACTGCGATACTCTGTACTGTTATGGCCTATGGCTCTGCATTCTCACAGAGGATTTTTAATCTGCTGCGAGAATGTAGCCGCTGCCTATTTACCTAATTAGCTGCCGGCCCTTAACAGATCATACTTACCTCCCTGTACTCCCACCTGCTTCTCTGGCTCCCAGCTCACTGACAGCCCGCTCATCCAATCAGTGGCTACGGTGGGACTGTGCACTGATTGGCTGAGCAGGCCGTCAGTAAACCGGGTGCCAGAGAAGCAGGTGGGATATATCCCACAGAGATGGATATGTCCCCCTGGAGCCAGATACCTCCCCCCATGTGGTCAAGAGGCCTTCTTCTATGTAGCCAGATATCTCCCCCATGTAGTCAGATACCTCCCCCATGTAGTCAAGAGGCCTTCTTCTATGTAGCCAGATATCTCCCCTATGTAGCCAGATACCCCTTATATGTAGCAAGATATCCCCCCATGTAGCCAGATACCTCCTCCCCATGTAGTCAGATACCTCCCCCATGTAGCCAAATACTTCCTCCCATGTAGTCAGATACCTCCCTATGTAGCCAGATACCTCTGCAATGTAGTCAGATACCTCCCCCATGTAGCCAGATACCTCCCCCATGTAGCCAGATACCTCTCCCCCATGTAGCCAGATACCTCTCCCCCATGTAGCCAGATATCTCTCCCCCATGTAGCCAGATATCTCCCCCCATGTAGTCAGATACCTCCCCATGTAGTCAGATATCTCCCCATGTAGTCAGACACCTCCCCCATGTAGCCAGATACCTCCCCCATGTAGTCAGATATTTTCCCATGTAGTCAGATACCTCCCCCTACGTAGTCAGATACCTCCCCATGTAGTCAGATATCTCCCCATGTAGTCAGACACCTCCCCCATGTAGCCAGATACCTCCCCCATGTAGTTAAGATACCTCCTTCTATAGCCAGATACCTCCCCATGTAGCCATATATCACTTTTCCTTTTCCTCTCCATCTGGCCCAGACCACCATGATGATTTCTTGCAGCTACAATTTACCTCTTGCCAGAGAACCTGCCAAACATCTTAGGCGTCACAGTTTTCCTTTAACTTCCCTCCCTTTTTCCTACCTATAGGCTCCCATACAGTAATAATTCCGCTGTTTGGTGTAATGCGCTGTAAAGTGAGTAGGTGTGTGGGTTATCCCTGTATTTAGGATCCCTCATTAAAAATAATATCCCCTTCCATGACCCTCCATATAGTAATAATGCCTCCTGCCCTGCCCCCATAGTAATGCCCACCCTTCTACTCCCTCCCCCTCCTGCCCCAACAAACAAAAAAAATTCATACTCACGTTATCCGCCCATGGGGGGGGAGGGGTCTTCCTCTCTTCTCCAGCCTCTGAGCCACAAGGAGATTAAGGGGAGAGTAAGGTCTGAGGGGGAAAAGAAGGAAAGAGGAGGATAGAGGAGGTGAAGGGGGAGTGGAAGAGAGAGAAGGTGAAGGGGGGAGAGGAAGAGAGAGGAGGTGAAATGGGAGAGGAAGAGAGAGGAGGCGAAGAAGGGAGAGGAAGAAAGAGGAGGTGAAGGGGAGAGAGGAAGAGAGACGAGGTGAATGGGGGAGAGGAAGACAGGGGAGAGAGGAGGTGATGGGGAAGAGGAAGACAGGGGAGAGAGGAGGTGATGGGGGAGAGAGGAGGTGATGGGGGAGAGGAAGACAGGGGAGAGAGGAGGTGATGGGGGAGAGGAAGACAGGGGAGAGAGGAGGTGAAGAAGGGAGAGGAAGAGAGAGGAGGTGAAGGGGGGAGAGGAAGACAGGGGAGAGAGGAGGACAGAGAAGGAGAGCGGTGATGGGGGTGAGAGAAGGTGATGGGTGATGAGGGGTGAGAGGAGGTGGTGGGGGTAGGGAGGAGGTGGAGGGGGTACAGAGGAGATGATGGGGGTACAGAGGAGATGATGGGGGTACAGAGGAGATGATGGGGGTAGGGAGGTGATGATGGGGGTAGGGAGGTGATGATGGGGGTAGAGAGGTGATGATGGGGGTACAGAGGTAATGATGGGGGTAGAGAGGAAGTGGAGGGGGACAGAGGTGATGATGGGGGTAGAGAGGTGATGATGGGGGTAGAGAGGAGGTGGAGGGGGGGTAAGAAGTGATGATGGGGGTACAGAGGAGGTGGAGGGGGGAGAGAGGTGATGATGGGGGTACAGAGGTTAAGATGGGGTAGAGAGGTGATGATGGGGGTAGAGAGGTGATGATGGGGCTAGAGAGGAGGTGGAGGGGGGAGAGAGGTGATGATGGGGGTAGAGAGGAGGTGGAGGGGGGAGAGAGGTGATGATGGGGGTAGAGAGGAGGTGGAGGGGGGAGAGAGGTGATGATGGGGGTAGAGAGGAGGTGGAGGGGGGAGAGAGGTGATGATGGGGGTAGAAAGGAGGTGGAGGGGGAGAGAGGTGATGATGGGGGTAGAGAGGAGGTGGAGGGGGGAGAGAGGTGATGATGTAGTGGTGCGCCGGGGGCTTCTGCTGCAGTGGATTGTGGACCGGGAGATGGGGCACCCCACTTCCACAGGCAGCAGCGTCAACCGTATGACGAGGGGGGCCCCATCTCCCGGTCTACAAACCACTGATTGACCGGAGAGAAGCAGCGTCAGCCGTAGGGGAGACCGGGGAGAAGCGGCGGCAGGTGGACATGGGGGGCGCCCTATATCCTGGTCCACAATCTACTGCAGGAGCCGCGGGCGGGGTAGCACCACTACCCCCTCACAACTCACTGTCTCTGAGGCCCTGCTGGTCCGGCCGCCTGCGGGGACATCAGCCTGCCACCGCCGCATCTCCTCTCCTCTCCGCCGGGTCACCTCAGGCAGCCTGTTCGGGATTCGTCCCCAGGCTGCCGCATATCCTCCTGGGGCCCCCGGCTGGACGCTGCAACCCGATCCGGGAGCCGCGGGGGAAGAGCGTGAGGCTGCCGGATCGGGTTGCAGCGTCCAGCCGGGGGCTCCAGGAGGATATGCGGCAGCCTGGGGGCGAATCCCGAACAGGCTGCCTGAGGTGACCCGGCGGAGAGGAGAGGAGATGCGGCGGCGGCAGGCTGATGTCCCCGCAGGCGGCCGGACTAGCAGGGCCTCAGAGACAGTGAGTTGAGAGGCTGCTGGTTTGTATCCTCGGACTTCATCCTTCCCCCAGCAGCCTCACCATGTGCTGTACAGAAAGCTGGTGAGGCTGCTGGGGGAAGGATGTGAGAGCAGCGGCGGGGACAGGTGCCGGGACATTGCTGGGTGATAGCAGTGTCCCGGCACCCAAAATATTTTTTTCCCCCACCTCCCGGCGTACCCCTTCAGCCTGCGGCGCGTACCCCCTGGGGTACGCGTACCGCAGGTTGAGAAACACTGGTCTACACAGAGGGGGGTATGTACTATAAGGGGAGGTCACATAGAGTCAGCCTACCCACTATATGAGGGGGTAAAGGGGACAATACAGATGTGCAGTGTGTAGAGAGATGAGGATGGTGCCAGAGTGAGGAGACTAATATATCTGTCTGGCAGATTCTGTGCATTCGTGGCTCGGAGAAGTTCTCATAATGGCCCAGGGATGATGGAGAAGAAAATGAAAAGGGAAGAACTCCGATCAGAGAAGTTGTCCCCTGTGAGTCACCTGATATAACTGCACTGTAATGTATATGGTGTACAGAACCTGCGTAGAGCTGGGTCAGCCTCTATATGACTGGATGAGGTGATAGTGATCTGTGTGCAGTGGATGTTATTTAGTAGCAGCGGTGGTGTTAGTCAGTATGTGGCGGTGTTAGTCAGTATGTGATGGTGTTAGTCAGTAGCAGCGTGGTGTTAGTATGTGGCGGTGTTAGTCAGTATGTGGTCGTAATATTTTTTGCTTGTTATCTGGTACTGTGTTTTATTGGATTTAGTATACTGGATTTGGTTTTCAAGCGCCACTTCCCCGCACTTATTTTACTACACACATAAGGCAGATAGGCAGTTAGCTATGTGAGTGGGGGGAGGGGTCTCAGAGAGTTGCAGGATGTGAAACAATGGATGACCCCCAGGATGACACTTTTGTACCATTATGGGAATAGATTAGTGCTGGGTGGGATCTCAGGATCTGTAATATTACAGCAGCCACCAGCAGAGGGCAGTATCAGCCTTTATAAGATACATTGTAGGATAGAACTTACAGGAAGATATTTAGGTCAATTAAAGTAAAAAGTTTTGTATAAATCCAGCAGTATTTCTCAATTTGCAAACACGGGAAGAGGCAGATATCCCTCCAGGGAAGGAGACCTGTTGCCAGGAGGGAGATCACCAATCCACCCTGATATGAAGCCCTATCAGGTACATTCGCTTTAACCCCTTCATGATCGGTCAAATTTTCGTTTTTGCACTTCCTCTTTTTCCTCCTCGTGTTTAAGAGCTCTTATTTTTGCGCCACTAATTGTACTTTACAATGGCAGTTACAATTTCCATAAAGTATGCTGTGAAACTGGGATTTTTTTATTAATTATACATTTACATTATACTTTAACTTTGAGATCATTGCTGTATTAGTCCGATCTGCAGCAGACCAGATAGGAGGATTGCCGAGCCGGGATCAACGTCAGTGCGAAGCTGAGCCTCGACCCGGTAAGCAGGATAAATCTTCCCTCCCCGATCGCATTGCGCGCGGGGGTGGGGTAGATCCCCCACTAGACACCAGGGAAAGGGGCCGATCATACATTTAAATGCAGCTGTCAGTTTTGACAGCTGCATTTAAATGAATAATTAGCAGGCGCTGCGATCAGACCAAGCCCGCTAATAGTCGCGGTCCCGGGCTACACATAGCACCCAGGATCACGGTAGTTCAGAGCGGGGTCACCGTGCGACCTATACCCCCTACCCGCATCAGGACGTAAATGTAGTGACTGATGCGGAAAGGGGTTAAGTTTTGCTCAAGAATAGAACAGTGTTGGTGCGGGGAAGCTGGTGCAGCGGTCCTTTCACTGGAACTGCTTCTTGTTTCCCACGCACGGCGCTAGTCTATTACCAAGCAGCAGCCCGGGCTGATGCACTTCTGGGAGGAGACCCCCACCCCTCTGTGACGCAACTCCGGTTCTTGCAGCGAAATTATCATCCCACTGTATGGTCGTCCCCGTTCACCACCGCAGCCTGGTACATACATTACCAGGTCCGCGCTCCGGTTTGCTTCAGGGCTCCCGGCCTCTGGACGTCCCGCTCAGCCAATCAGTGGCAGTGGTGGAGCAGCACACTGATTGGCTAAGTGGGACGTCTAGGCGCCAGGAGCCCTGAAGCAAGCAGGAGTGTGGACCCGGTAATGTATGCACCGTGCCGCAGGGGTAAAGGGGGCGGCTTTTACATACCCACAGCGGGATGACAATTTCACTGCGAGTTTGTAATCATATTGAAAGTGACAGTGAAGGGACCCACTGCGGATACGTTATGCATGACCCACCCTTAAAGGGGTACTCCGGCCCTACAGTATAATCTGTGTACGGCCGGGGAGGGGGTTGAAATAGAAGCCGGCGGTGACTTACCTCCCCGATTCCAGCAGCGGCTCCTGGATCGCACCGCCCCGTACCCCTGTCCCGCGGCCGCTTCCTGGTTAGAGCTACGGCTTGAGACGTCACGCCTCATGCCACAGCTCTAACCAGGAAGCGGCCGCGGGATGGGGGTAAAAGGTGGCGCGATCCGGGAGCCGCTGCTGGAACCGGGGAGGTAAGTCACCGCCGGCTTCTATTTCAACCCCCTCCCCGGCCGTACACAGATTATACTGCAGGGCCAGAGTACCCCTTTAAGAGTCTCCATTGATACATTGCCCCCTATAGAGGAGACTCTTAAAGGAGTGCTCCATTGGATATTTTTCAGTGATCTCCCTTAGCTCAGTGATTGTTGTATTTTGATTAACTATCATTTTACCCCTTTAAAAGTCAGTGCTAAAAATATTAGGAAAATTAACATCATGAACAACACGTGTGCTGATCCTGAGTTACATCCTGTATAATAATCCAGAGCTGAACTCACTATTCTGCTGGTGGGGTCACCTCTGTCTGGGCATGCTGGGAGTTACTGGTATGGTACACTTATTTATACCATATGGGTTGCCATACAAGCGCCCGTAAAGATCCCACACATTAGGAATAAGGTGAGCAGGTGCAGTTTAGCACCAGCAGGGGGCGCTCATTTGGCTTCTGCTATGGCATTTCATTGCTCTGTGTATAGTCAAAAGAATTTTACTCCAAAGTTTTGATCTAGTTCACTAACAAAAATACACAAGGCAGCATATTTGTGGTGATTACAGCGTACAGAGTAATGGAAGATTAGGAGTTAATCCCGGCTAATGACGCTAGGTGGTAAATGTTGTCACACACGGCTCCTGTTTATAGGGTACGGTATACTCACTAACCAAGCTCAGGGGTCACGTCACCAATAATTGAGGGCACCATAAAGTTTGAAAAGCACTAAAACATCATAGCCATTACCTTCTTGTATATATGAGCGGTATTATAGTAGTTATATTCCTGTATATAGGGGAAGTATTATAGTAGTTATATTCCTGTATATAGGGGGCAGTATTATAGTAGTTATATTCTTGTATATAGGAGCAGTATTATAGTAGTTATATTCTTGTATATAGGAGCAGTATTATAGTAGTTATATTCTTGTATATAGGAGCAGTATTATAGTAGTTATATCCCTGTATATAGGGGGCAGTATTATAGTAGTTATATTCCTGTATATAGGGAGCAGTAATATAGTAGTTATATTCCTGTATATAGGAGCAGTATTATAGTAGTTATACGAACTGAAGAGAATGGAACCGCTGCACATCCCATCTATGGCTGATACTAATGCCGCTAGGCCTATATTAAAAATCAACACCAGTGTCTGTATATGAATTGATCAAGCCATATTGCCCCGTGTACCACCGCGCAGGTCCTCTGGTCCACACGGGTCCTTACGCTAACTCCACACCGTGTCGGTCAGCGACCGCCAACCCCGCAAAGCATGCACGTGCAGGGAAGGGAGGCCATGGAACGGCCCTGCAACCCCAATGTCACAGGACAAGACCCAAAAAGCCCCACCAAAACCCGGCCAGCACCACCGGCGGGGAAGGCTGCCCCCAAACGACACAAGTATGGATATGGTATTACACTTACCATTGCTGCTCTCACAGAATGGGGAAGACATAGGGTCCAGACATGTGAGCACAGGCATATCCTGCTAATTTTGGTCATGTGGGTCTTATAAAGGAGTGCTAGCTGTTCAGAGAGGGAGAATTGTAAAACACGAACTGGAGAGAATGGAACGGCTGCACATCCCATCTATTGCTGATACTTATGCCGCTAGGGCTATATTAAAGTAGTTAACTATTATAGTAGTTATATTCCTGTATATAGCAGTATTATAGTAGTTATATTCCTGTATATAGGAGCAGTATTATAGTAGTTATATTCCTGTATATAGGAGCAGTATTATAGTAGTTATATTCCTGTATATAGGAGCAGTATTATAGTAGTTAAATTCCTGTATATAGGAGCAGTATTATAGTAGTTATATTCTTGTATATAGGAGCAGTATTATAGTAGTTATATTCCTGTATATAGGGGGCAGTATTATAGTAGTTATATTCCTGGATATAAGAGCAGTATTATAGTAGTTATACTCTTGTATATAGGGAGCAGTATTATACTAGTTATATTCTTGTATATAGGGGGCAGTATTATAGTAGTTATATTCCTGTATATAGGAGCAGTATTATAGTAGTTATATTCCTGTATGTAGCAGTATTATAGCAGTTATATTCTTGTATATAGGAGCAGTATTATAGTAGTTATATTCCTGTATATAGGGGGCAGTATTATAGTAGTTATATTCCTGTATATAGGAGCAGTATTATAGTAGTTATATTCCAGTATATAGGAGCAGTATTATAATAGTTATATTCCAGTATATAGGAGCAGTATTATAGTAGTTATGCGGTTCAGGGAAGAAACAGAGTGCTGCACCTCACACCTATGGCTGATACTAGTGCCGCTAGGCTAAATAAAAAACACATCAGAATTTTGTGTATGAATTGATCAAGCCATACTGCCCCATGTACCTCGTGCCGGTATCTGATACACATGGGTCCCTACACTAAGGGCCCTATTCCACCGGACGATTATCGTTCAGATTATCGTTAAATCGTTCGAATCTAAACGATAATCGTTCGGTTGAAATGCAGTAACGATTAACGACCGAACGAGAAATCGTTGATCGCTTTATAAGACCTGGACCTATTTTTATCGTTGCTCGTTTGCAAAACGTTCGCAAATCGTTCGCATTGAATAAGACATCGTTCGGTCGTTCGCAATAGATACGAACGCAATAGCGAAGAAATACGGAAGAAGAAACGATCGCAATTACGATCATAAGTAACGATTATCGTTCCATGGAAATGAGTGAACGTTTTCAGGTCTTTCGCAATAGCGGTCGTTTGAGATCGTTAATCGTTAACGATTATGCTAACGATAATCGTCCGGTGGAATAGGGCCCTAAGTCCACACCGTGCCAGTCAGTGGCCACCAACCCCGCAGGCGTGCACAGTCAGGGAACGGGGGCCATGGGACGGCCCTGCGACCCCCATGCCACAGGACCAGACCCAAAAACACCACACCAGAACCCGGCCAGCACCGCCGGCGGAGAAGGTCGCCCCCAAACAGCACAAGTCTGGATAAGGAATTACACTCACCATAGCTGCAGCAAACAGAATGGGAAAAAACAGGAGGGATTAAAACCATGTGCACTCAGGTGTCTTCTGCTAATTGCGGTCATGTGGGTCTCACCAGGAGGAGTGCAAAACACGGAGAAAAGAGAGAAACAAAATGCGGTTCAGGGAAGAAACAGAGTGCTGCACCTCACACCTATGGCTGATACTAGTGCCGCTAGGCTAAATAAAAAACACATCAGAATTTTGTGTATGAATTGATCAAGCCATACTGCCCCATGTACCATCGTGCAGGTATCTGATACACATGGGTCCCTACACTAAATCCACACCGTGCCAGTCAGTGGCCACCAACCCCGCAGGCACGCACAGCCAGGGAACGGGGTCATGGGACGGCCCTGCGACCCCCATGCCACAGGACCAGACCCAAAAACACCACACCAGAACCCGGCCAGCACCTCCATGGCCTCCCTTCCCTGCACGTGCACGCTTTGCGGGGTTGGCGGTCGCTGACCGACACAGTGTGGAGTTAGCGTAGGGACCCGTGTGGACCAGAGGACCTGCGCGGTGGTACACGTGGCAATATGGCTTGATCCCTTCATATACAGACACTCTGGTGTTGATTTTTAGATATAGGCCATAGCGCATTAGTGTGCCATAGATGGGATGTGCAGCCGTTTCCATTCTCTCCAGTTCGTATTATAGTAGTTATATTCTTGTATATAGGACCAGTATTATAGTAGTTATATTCTTGTATATAAGAGGTAGTATTATAGTAGTGATATTCTTGTATATAGGAGCAGTACTATAGTAGTTATATTCTTGTATATAGGGGGCAGTATTATAGTAGTTATGTTCTTGTGCATAGGGGGCAGTATTATAGTAGTTATATTCTTGTGCATAGGGGGCAGTATTATAGTAGTTATATTCTTGTGTATAGGGGGCGGTCTTTATGTTGCTATCTCAGGACACGGTTGTATATAATCCGCAGTCTTTTCTTCCTCGGTGCTCTGTGACTCTCTTAGTACAGATGTGCCCTGGGGCTGAGTTATTACAGAGACGCCATCTGTTTTCTCTGTACTAGAGTAAAGCTGATGGTAACTAGTTTCTCCTTATACAAGCAGCATACATTTTCTGGCAGATTGTCACCATTGTCCCTCTATAATATATTTTATAAGAACTTCAGTGAACCAGTCTCTTCTGAGAAAGTATGTAGAAACACATAGTGGAGTCATGTAGAGAGTAGACAGGCAGCTCTCTTGTCAGTGTCCCCGGCATCCTCATGTTATTACATTATATTTAGTTACCGCGCAGGTTATCCCGGTGACTACAGGGAAATGTAAGCGGTAGAGAGGCAGTCATGTGTCACTGAGATATTTGCATGACCTTTTACACAGGTGTTTATGTCCTCATCTTTGAAGCAGACATCTCACCCGGCCGTGATTCATTTCCACTTTCCATCCTGGGCACCTTGTGTCCATCAGCTGAGCACATATCCGTGTATACATTGTATACATATATCCATGTGTATTGTATAAGGCCTTTTGTGTTCATGCCGTATCCCAGCACCCGTCCTGCCGCTGTAAATGGTTGTTGTGTGGCAGCAGATTTGTTACACTGTGACTGATCCATTATGACTACTCTGAGTCAATACATGTATTATATGTATTGTATTATACATACACTGTGGTTTAAGGGGAATTCTGGAAAAGTAAAACTGAATTCTGTTTAAAAAATATCTATAAGCATAAGAATACTCTCCAGCTCGCTTTAAAATTTATTTATTCTTTATTTGTATAATGTTTAAAAGGCCGACGCGTTTCGGGCTCTCTTGCCCTTAATCGTGGCTCTGTGTCAGATGGTCCCCAGACGACTCGTAAATTAAGAGGTCGTCACCCAAAATATAGGGGGGGACTATCCCTGTCCATTCCCCACAGTGATAAAGAAAGGCAAGCAAAGTGGCGTCAGTAGCTACGTTGTTTCTCTCTGTTATTAGAGTGCCCCGTTGTTTCCCTGTCAGTTATTAGAGTGCCCCGTTGTTTCCCAGTCAGTTATTAGAGTGCCCTGTTGTTTCCTTGTCAGTTATTAGAGTGCCCCGTTGTTTCTCTCTGTTATTAAAGTGCCCCGTTGTTTCCCTGTCAGTTATTAGAGTGCCCCGTTGTTTCCCAGTCAGTTATTAGAGTGCCCTGTTGTTTCCTTGTCAGTTATTAGAGTGCCCCGTTGTTTCTCTGTTATTAAAGTGCCCCGTTGTTTCCCTGTCAGTTATTAGAGTGCCCCGTTGTTTCCCAGTCAGTTATTAGAGTGCCCCGTTGTTTCTCTCTGTTATTAGAGTGCCCCATTGTTTCCCTGTCAGTTATTAGAGTGCCCCGTTCTTTCCCGGTCAGTTATTAGAGTGCCCCGTTGTTTCCGTGTCAGTTATTAGAGTGCCCCGTTGTTTCCCTGTCAGTTATTAGAGTGCCCCGTTATTTCCCTGTCAGTTATTAGAGTGCTCTCCTGAGCACTCTCTAGAGATTTGTTTCTTCCTCTGAGCACTCTGTGAGTGATCTCCAGTCCTGACACGTGATCTCCTCTCCTCTTCGGCATCACAGGAGCCGTACCTGCAGAAGGAGTTCTTTTTATGCTTCCTCCGCTTCAGCTCTGCGCTTGGCGTCCCAGTGAACATGAATACAGCGATACATACATAGGACAGAGTTGCTTCTCAGCACAAAGCCGATATTCATCTCACAGTAGCCAAACAAAGTCGTCCATTGTCCTGTGTGTAAGCATAGACAGGGCCTACACATAGCATGCAGGTTCTGTATTGTGGCCGCCAGACAATCAGTAATCTGTCACCGTCTCCTTGGACCTGTCATTATACAGTAACTACCTGCGCTCAATGACTCCATAGTCTCGCTGTCCCGGCCATCACAATGCCTGCTTGTTTGGTAGAAGAACTCACCGGGAATATACTTAGTATACTTGTATACAGCTCTTGTAGGCTGTTATGCGGCCAGTTCAGATATGGGGAGAGAGGAGGAGACACAGTTTGGGGATACTGGTTTATAGGTGGGTGACCACAGCGAGTTCTCTGTGCACTACAATGGCTGCCGCCTCCTGTCATTCCTGAAGTACAAAATGCAGCTCAGTACAGTGACATACGGCATAGAGGAAGTATTATCATGTACATGAAGGTAGAGTAGCTTTAATTCACTACATCTGCAAGTATCTTACATGTCTTGTACCATGATTGGGCCCAGAGCTGAAATCAAAATTCTGCTGATTTCCTGTTAGCCCTTAAAGGCGCAATCCAGAATATTCTTTTGAATTAACCGGTGACAGAAAGTTATACAGATTTGTAATTTACTTCTATTTAAAAATCTCCAGTCTTCCAGTACTTATCAGCTGCTGTATGTCCTGCAGGAAGTGGTGTATTCTTTTCCGTCTGACACAGTGCTCTCTGCTGCCACCTCTGTCCATGTCAGGAACTGTCCAGAGCAGGAGAGTTTTTCTAATTGGATTTGCTGCTGCTCTGGACAGTTCCTGACATGGACAGAGGGGGCAGCAGAGAGCACTGTGTCAGACGGAAAAGGATACACCACTTCCTGTAGGACATAGAGCAGCTGGTAAGTACTGGAAGACTGGAGATTTTTAAAAAGAAGTAAATTACAAATCTATATAACTTTTTGACACCTGTTGATTTGAAAGCATTTTTTTTTCTTTGCCAGAGTTCTCCTTTAAACTGCCAGACCTTAAAGGGGTTATCCAGGATTAGAAAAATGTAGCTGCTTTCTTGCAGACCCAGAGCCACTTTTGTCCTCACCCCTTTATTGAAGTAAATGCTACTGAGCTGTAAATACCACATGCAACCTGAGGACAGGGGTGGCGCTGCTTTTTCACTCAAAAAAATGTGTTTCTAATTATGGATAACCCCTTTAAATCCCTGTACTTGTCATGCCCTGCTGTGTTGGATTGTGGGAGATGCCTGGAGCAATAACAACCATCTCAGGAAATGAGTTCAGACTTGTCGGTGGCACTTTGTTCCCCCCTGTTGAGTGTTCAGCTCCTGTTGGTCTGGCGGTGATGGCGTCCGCTTCGTATCACCCAGGCGTGTCCTTTAATGGGATCCTGTACTGCCAGCAGGTGACTTTCTAGTCTGGAGTGACGGCAGGGCGCTCGGAGGGCACGTCCAGGTAATCATTAACCCTGATGATAGTCATAAGTGTTATGGTGGTTACCGATCACCCAGCTGGATGGCTGCACCAGTCACCGAGAGTCAGGTGACTGTGCCATTACTGCTGCAGCACAGGTTGTCACCCAGCTGTCTCACAAGCCTGAACGGCAAATCTTCCTACCACAATCTTCCTATTACACAGAACGATTATAGTTCGAAAAATCGTTAGATCGTTCGGATTTGCACGATAATTGTTAAGTGTAAACAATGATTAAACGACCAACGAGAAATCGTTAGGCGTTTGATTGAGTTTGGACCTATTTTTATCATTAATCGTTCACATGGAATAAGACGTTGTTCGGTCGTTTGCAGTAGCGGCGAACGCAATAGCGGCAACAAGACGACTGCAAGAACGATCATAAGTAATGATCATCATTCTGTGTAATTGGGCAAACGATTTCAGCGGTCGTTTGAGATGGTTAATCGTTGAAATAGTCCCCTATTATATGCTGCGTTTACACAGAGCGATAATTCGCCCAATCGAACGATTAACGATTTCAAAGTAACAATGTGTTTTTTATAACGATTTAGCGTTTAGACGGAACAATATATCATTTGGAAAATTCGTTATTGCGATTGTTTTCAGATCGCTTAAGCCTATCTCACACATAGGGTGAATCGGTAAAAGACTACTTACACGAAGCGATCTGCGGATTTTTAGCAAACGGCCAATGACGATTCCCTTCAGCCCCTTCTAATGGCCAGCAAGCTCCTCATGGCTTACAGCTAACAGCATGGGAACGGCCCTGAGGAGGAAGGTAAGAGACAGATCTATAGGGGATCAACCCTTGAAGGTAAATCCGGGAAATCTCCTCATTTTTGAGGTTAGACGAAGCATTTATTACATTTCAGAACAGATTGTTCAGGCCAAAATCTCAAAAAATACAAAACTAATATTGGCCATGGTCACTAAATCAAAGTTAGAGATCTTGGAGGTTTTTTTTTATTAGGTTTATATATGAGCGGTTATAGAACAGTCAGAACCCGGGAACAAACGTTATGTTATGTTACGTAGTATTATAGATTCCTGGGGACATACATGTACACCCAACTGGCTCATGCGGAGTAATAGGTAAGATGCCAGACCTCTGACCTCTGCCCTGGACTCAGGGGTCACCGCAGGAATCTCCGTCCTATGTGATTGAGGAAAAGAAAACAACAAATAATAAAAACCCAGAGGGACGAGATTGTGAGACGCTTTATAGCTGCAAAGAGGAAGAAACCGACACGTCCTGCAGAACTCCGCACATTCCTTCTCTGGGTGTAGAATAAAATTAGAGTGACACGCTGACACTTGGGGTACAGGATAGTGACACTTGGGGTACAGGATAGTGACACTTAGGGTACAGGATAGTGACACGCTGACCCTTGGGGTACAGGATAGTGACACGCTGACCCTTGGGGTACAGGATAGTGACACGCTGACACTTGGGGTACAGGATAATGACACTTGGGGTACAGGATAGTGACACGCTGACCCTTGGGGTACAGGATAATGACACGCTGACACTTGGGGTACAGGATAATGACACTTGGGGTACAGAATAGTGACACTTGGGGTACAGGATAGTGACACACTGACACTTGGGGTACAGGATAATGACACGCTGACACTTGGGGTACAGGATAATGACACTTGGGGTCCAGAATAGTGACACTTGGGGTACAGGATAATGACACTTGGGGTACAGGATAGTGACACACTGACCCTTGGGGTACAGGATAATGACACGCTGACACTTGGGGTACAGGATAATGACACTTGGGGTACAGGATGGTGACACACTGACACTTGGGGTACAGGATAGTGACACGCTGACACTTGGGGTACAGGATAGTGACACGCTGACACTTGGGGTACAGGATAGTGACATGCTGACACTTACAGGATAGTGACACTTGGGGTACAGGATAGTGACACGCTGACACTTGGGGTACAGGATAGTGACATGCTGACACTTGGGGTACAGGATAGTGACACTTGGGGTACAGGATAGTGACACTTGGGGTACAGGATAGTGACACGCTGACACTTGGGGTACAGGATAGTGACACGCTGACACTCGGGGTACAGGATAGTGACATGCTGACACTCGGGGTACAGGATAGTGACACGCTGACAGTGGTGTCGCTCATATGATTGCCATGCCCGATACTTCCTTGTACTGTGGTGACAGCTGAGGATTAGCACAGTATATTTGTCTCCAGGGTGACAGTCCTGATAACTTATCTTTAGGGTTTATGACTCTCGTATGATGTGACCTTTACCCCCTGGAGCATTACTGCCTGAGTCACAGGGTAAGTTCTAGATTAATTTGTGGTATAAATATCTTGTGCACCCAGGTAACATCTCCTCATAAAGTCCCATAAATATTGGGGTCCGGAGCAATCTGTATTCTTTGATGCTATGACAGGTCTTTTCCTTACACCTGATCCTCCATCCATCCATCTTATTCTGAATCCCGTCCATCACTCTCGGAGGACACCTCTTATATGTGAGAGGGATTACTTATTATTGTACATTATAGTAATACAGGAACTTCCCTGTAACAATGAGCAGATCCACCCCAGGCTTCTTCTCATTGTCACTTACCTGGATAGAATATATTCATGACCGAGAGAAGACAACACAGGAGGCGTCACAGCTGCATGGACAATGAGGTCTCCTTATATCCGGAGTCAGGGATCCTGCTGACTTATTATAGGGTGGGTCCGCACTTGGGATAGCTTTCCAGCTGTGGACCCCCACATAAAGCACATGAACTGCTCAAAGTTTCCTGAAGATAAGTCTAATAATTCAGCCATTTGATTGTTGAACGTCGTCAATATACCTTGGTGAGATCACTAGTCCCAGCCATACGTATCACTGTCTATAGCTTTAGAAATTTTTAGGTGATGCATGGTGCACCACTGCTTACTGTATGGACAGTAACAGTAATATCCTACCCTCTCATTTACTGATCCACAAGATTGATGCATTTCCCCCAATGTCTTCTCCCTTCTTCATAGTGGAGATTATAACCTGGGACGGGGATGACGGGGAGGGCCGGTAACATCTCATATATCATAAGGGACAATGTGTTCTAGCTTGTAAACTGATGTGTTGACCTCTTGGCATGACTCCCAAATATTTTCTAATACAATAGTCTCTTCATATCGGCCAGGTAAGTGTGTGCCAGGGCTGTGCCAGCCGGGCAAGAGATGCTTCATTGCTTCATAGGATTTCCATGGCAGTCGCTTCTGCACAGACGCCTCGATCCCAGGAATCCTCTGTACGCTGACCAGTGTTTAGGCCTGATCCCAGGAATCCTCTGTACTCTGACCAGTGTTTAGGCCTGATCCCAGGAATCCCTTGTACTCTGACCAGTGTTTAGGCCTGATCCCAGGAATCCCTTGTACTCTGACCAGTGTTTAGGCCTGATCCCAGGAATCCCCTGTACTCTGACCAGTGTTTAGGCCTGATCCCAGGAATCCCTTGTACTCTAACCAGTGTTTAGGCCTGATCCCAGGAATCCCTTGTACTCTGACCAGTGTTTAGGCCTGATCCCAGGAATCCCCTGTACTCTGACCAGTGTTTAGGCCTGATCCCAGGAATCCCCTGTACTCTGACCAGTGTTTAGGCCGGATCCCAGGAATCCTCTGTACTCTGACCAGTGTTTAGGCCTGATCCCAGGAATCCTCTGTACTCTGACCAGTGTTTAGGCCGGATCCCAGGAATCCTCTGAACTGTGACCAGTGTTTAGGCCTGATCCCAGGAATCCTCTGTACTCTGACCAGTGTTTAGGCCTGATCCCAGGAATCCTCTGTACTCTGACCAGTGTTTAGGCCTGATCAGTCATAGCTTTATTACCTTTTCCCTTTACATGGGATATTCTACATGTATATTTCAGTATTAGCTGGGAAAACTGATCACCTGATTGAAGACAATGTCTTCTTTGAAAACCATGGTTGTTGCTGTACAAGGACTTTCCATTTCCCTTTGTATACAATACATGCTTAAATATTGAAAACGTTGAACAAAAAAAAACAACAACAAAAAAAAAACCTAATAAAACCAGCCCCCCTACGTACCTTAAAGTTGGCAGGCATGTAATACTACATTTTTCCTGTAGTGGTCACTAAAGAGAGAAAGTATAGCTGGCGGCCCCCACCGCTCTCCTGAGATCTTGTTACAGATTTTGCATTGGGGCCCTGAGCTTCACATTACATCTCTGTCCATCCACTTGTATTATCTGAATCGTACACAGAGACGACCCCGCCATAAGGCGTAGCCACGTCTCCACTACACCCCAGAATCCTGAGTACCTCTTAGCTATGGGCACTGACACGCACATTGACTCATCTGGATGCAAGATAACAGCTATAACATAGGAGTAATAATATTACATAGAGAAGAGTCCGGCAGCTGTTCAGCAGGATCGGTGACCAATAGCTGATATTTACTAATGACTGATCGTCACGTCTCCACCCTCAATAAGATAACGGATCTATCCTACAAATATACAAGGATTATATTTACAGAGCTGGATGGACAGGGATGTAAACCTAAAGAGGGGGCCCTAAAGAAACAGTATCTCCTAAAGAAGTCTAATTCCTGTCCAGGACTAAGCTCTCCCCATATTTAGACATTGCTGACCCTTTTCATGTTAGAAAGAGAACAGGTTCCATGGTCTTGGATCTGTCTCTCAGGGTAAAGGACGGGAGGCTTGGGACAGATATAAGTAGAGGCTGCCAGCCCCGACCTGTGACCAATTGTCACACTGCCTGAGAGATCATGGATCATATCTTAGATCATGGTTCTGATCCTAATAATAGGGTTTACGGAAGCAATGAGAGGAGCAACTACCAATGTAATGTGGTCCCTGAGGCCAAGAAGAGATCTTACAGACAATGGGGGACATTTATGAAGTCTGACATTTTTTACGCCGGGCTTACAAATGTCCCCGCAGCTCAGGGGATTTATGTAGAGGCGCATTACCTCTACATAAATCACGATCGCATGGAGCTCGTCCGTGCAAAAACCTAGTATAATTTTTCCACTGAAAAAATGATAAATGCGGCGCACGCAGAGGCTGCTCCCCCTCTGTGTGCAGCCGAACCCCCCCGTAATGCGGTGACCCACTGGTGAAGGTGGCGCAGATGCGGAAAAAAAATTTGCAAAAATACCATTTGCGAATATTTTTACGTTGCTCTGCCCCATCTGCCCCTAAAAAAGGGCATTTACACCTTTTCATACATGTCCCCCAATATGTATATATATATATATATATATATATACATATATACACACACACACACACACACACGTACATATAGCATGTCTGTGCCTACACAGCAGACTCCCTGTATAAACACCATGATGTCACCCGTTTACCTTCTTCATCGTTCCATTCACTTTGTAGTAAAATTCTCCCATAACCAGTCTAACCATTTGCATATATTTTTGCATATTGTAAAATGCTCACTTACAAGCCTTGGGCTCCGCCAGTATATGTAGATGGGCGGCAGGCTGCGTGCACAAATATAGTCATCACCATCGTGAGATTTTACGAGGGATTTTATTTCACATTTAAGCCATAAAATTCCTCCCTGCAAGAAGTTGTGACTCCTCTCTCTCCGCCTCCAGGCTTGAACACTCGCCGTCCTGCACGCTCATCTGACGGTTTGTTTTTCCCATGGGGCACTGCCTTTACCTCCATGTTGGCGAAAATCTAACAATTTTAAAAAGCAAAAATATTTTTTAAAAAGAGCACAATGCTATTTACCCAGGGAACGATGGAGGAACAGTGACACAGAGATAGGCCGGTGTTTGACTACAGATTATGTCAGAGATAGTGAGCAAACAAAGGGAAAAGTCAATACAGCCCGAGAGATGGGAAACTTTCCTGTCATTCCAGATATGTCTGTCCTGCATAGGAGCGGCCTCTGAATGGCCTAAGACAGTCTGTAACGGTGCAATGATCTCTGTGATCGCCACTCTCCTACAATGACTTCACAAGGTCCGATCAGTTACGTTGCTAGGCCAATCAATCGATCCAGGTCTTTCTTACATCCTTTGGTCGTTCATTTCCTATTACTCAGGGAGATGTGCAGCCAACGCACCCTAGGTCGTCCATAGTTCACGCCTAAAGCGTGATCACTAGCCCAAATACACAGGGCAATATCAGCCACTTCTTCCGATAATCACAAGGTGTAATAAGATCCTACTCTTGGGGTCCACCACTTCTTGGGAGGGTGATCTAAGGCACCCAATATACTAGACTTCCTAGTAAAGGAACAATGGCCTACCATCTTAATAAGAAACAACTGGAAAACCCAACATGGTTATTTACGGTATCAGATTTAATAACAAGTACATATAAAAGGTAATGGCATTGCACACTTGAGAGCTGGCTTCATTATAGGCCATATATATATTAACACTTTGAAGTCCTGAGAAGCTCGATGAGTCCTTTCGGGTAATCAGGAGCATCAGTTTCTGAAGAATTTTTTTATACTATTAATAAAAACAAAGTCAAAGAGATACTTCACCAGGACAAGACGGCAGAACTGCCTCCACAAAGGACGACCATGGTGCTGTAATATTATATAACGGTGCAGTGTTGTAGACTGACCATCTCTCTCAAGACATTCCCAGACGGAGTTGTGGCTTTCCATCAGATTCTTTTGCTGCTGAACGTCAACTCTAATGATGAATCCCGCCGAGCACGCCAAATCTTATATTCCTCTCCCTTACGATATACATATTATATATATATTTTTTTTTTGTTTTTATACAAATTAAAATTCAGTATTTTTTTCAGTTTAGAGAACGTTGAACGTCCATCTTTACAATGTAGGTTTTTAATCTCTTAAAAATATTGTTCCTTCAAATTGCAGATTTTAGCCAGACGCTTACATCTGATCTGCTACCGGAGTGCTGCATTCTTATAGCAATGAAATACTGTGAGCATAGAACTTCAAGGGGATGGTCACTTCTAGACTGTTTCACCAGAGATAGGCAAATCTCAAAGTTTATCCTAGCCCGAGCACTCTGCTTTTTATTACTGGTGACGGGAAAAGTTGGATGCAATCCTAAGGCTGTCTGGAAATTATGGATACAGTCATAGGGAGTCCTGGAAATCATGGATACAGCCATAGGTCATAGGCTGTATCCATGTTTTTCAGGACTCCCTATGGCTGCAACTTGTGTGTTCAGGTGCGGAGAAACCCGAGCATGGTCAAGATTTGCCCATCTCTATATATCACCAAAGATACGTCAGACATGATAAGTCTGTAGAGGCTTGTGTGCGGTGGGAATGTGAGGTGTGCATAGTGTTGTATTTGAGGTGTTGGTGAAATGGAGTAAAAGTAATCGTCCCCTTCAGTTATACGACTGGTACAAAGTAGCATCTAGGAATTTATGTAATCCAGGTTGGGGGTCTTGGTTCATGGATCAAAATCCCAACAATAACTAGAGTCCATATTTCTTGATGATTGACATGTGTTGGCATCGTAAATACTAGATCATTACAATAAAAAATAAAAAATAATAATCCACAGGTAGACCCGATAGTTTTTGCTTTTCGATATTACCTCGAGCTTAATTTGGCAACCGAGTCTACACCCGAGACGTAGACCAGTCCCTCGTCATTGCACTTAACATTGGTTTACAAAGGTAGATAGGAGCCAGAGAACTGGAATAAGGAGATCTCCTTAAAATTCACGTTCAAGTCCAATACAATAAGGAACAACCCGGAGTCATTTTTTGTTTTGTGGCTCAGGAGACGGTCGCCGCGTATTAGGAGACGACGCAGCAGGAATTCCTGCAGCACGAACAGCATTTACAGCAAGGATAGCAGCAGCATGGTTTCTCTTCTTGGTTCACATCTTTGTAGTGTTTGTCCAGGTCGATGGTGTACATGGGCTCGGTTTGGCCTCCGTTTTGAGACTTATCCCCGGCATATGGGTTGTAAGGTCTTCTCCAGGAATCCTGCGTGTGGATTTTGTAGTCGGTGGTTGGGATGGAGGTTGGGTTGTTGTTGCTGCCGGGGGCTTCCTGTGTAATGTAAGTGGGGTAAGTTGGCACCGCTGAGGGGTTGGTAATAACTACCCCATCGAGATCTGCACCAAGTGTGTCCCGGACAAAGCTGCTCTTCAGCTGGGCCCGAGGGATGCTGACATTGGCGTAGGGGTTCTGGACTGTGGCTCCTTTATCCATCTTGGACATGTGACGTCTCGTCTTGGCTTTAGTTAAGCAGCTGAAGGTTCTCTATTGAAAGCAACACCTATAGAGGGGTAAGAATGGAAAATCATCATATAATCAAAGACCAATATCCTGTATCCTTCCGATATACAGGGAATCACTATGCCTACCCTTTCGTTTAATTTGTACTTTTTTTGTTTTTTTAATCCTAAATCTAGACAAACAAAGACATAAGATCAGCGTCCTATATATAAAGTCTCGATAAACAGAAGTGACTATAAGGGCGAGAACCGGACCCGTATCTTGTGTCCTACATTCCATCCTCGTGACTAATGGCTTCATTCGGTTCATTGATCCATATAAAAGAGCAAGAACCACTCAACCCTCGGCACATGCCGCCTTATGGAGAGCACAGAGTAAACTTGGCATTCTCTAGTCGATAACCCAACAGATCTGAGGAAGGACCCCCCCCCCCCCCTTTTATATCGATAGCAAAACTTGGAAGATGCTCGAGGAAGAACGTCCCAGAGAAAGGGTGCAGGGCAAGAGAAATCATATAAATCTATAGTAGAAAGGCAGTAAAACTAAGCCAGCCCATAAAATCCAATCCAGTCAACTTAAAAGTCTCAGAGACCGGTTATTACAGTACAGTAATGTTATACAGCCGCGTGCTCCTACAATACATCGGGAACGTTCACCGCGCCTCATGGAGGAGTAATGATGACTCGACCTCCTTACACATTTCATAGGTTTGTATCGCCTCAGCCTTTATAAACACTCATTTAGAGGGCCGCAGTTTACAACCCAGAATGCACCAGCCATGAAGCTAGCCCATCTACCCGACGTTCCTACAGAATTCTGTTAGTTAAAAGGACATCAGGCCCACTCCTACATACTCGACCCCATGGCGTCATCCTTTAGGGCAGCGATAGAGAACCCTTTAGCTGCTCAGCTGTTGCAAAACTACAGCCAAAGCCTTCAGGCATGATGGGAATTGTAGTTTTAGAAACAGATTGTCAGCAGAAAAAAAAACCCTGGTCCATCTAGTCGGCCCTTTTAGCATTTCCCTTCTAATTATCTTAGGATAGATATATGTTTAGCCCAGTCAGTCTGTTATTGTATGCACATCTGCTGGAAGTTTGTTCCAAGCATCTACTACTCTTTCAGTAAAGTAATATTTCCTCGGATCTAACCTCTCACTGTGTCCTCTTATTTAGTCCTATAACATACTTAAAGGTTCTCTGTGTTGGGGAGAGACCCTGCAATGTGTTTGGTGCAGTGATGGAAGTAAGCACAGCCAGAAAAGAAGAGAGACGATTAGCCGCCCAACGTGGGGCTCAAACCCACGTCCAGGGAAGTAAGTGGGGCTCAAACCCACGTCCAGGGAAGTAAGTGAGGCCCTGGGGTTAGTCTCATGCTCTACCGACTGAGCTAGCTGGGTATTTTACATTCTGCAACCGCCGGAGGGCCAAGGGTCGCCATCGATGCTTTAGGGACATCATATAGATCAGGTGCATTTATCTTCCGACAGGTCAGACAGAATATAATGTAGATCATAATCCGCAGCCACTCCTACGAAACTTCCAGCCTTCCCTACTCACTATAGATTACATTAGAATATTCCGTATCTCCTTGAGTCACCGAGGCGTGTGCGAGGAATGGAATCAGGTCACCATATTAGTGAATGGCCCAGCAGTGCCAGCGACACCAGGATTATCCCTTAAAATGATGGATTAGATACGGAACGTTATGACAGCGGCATTTTCCAACCTGCTGCAAAATTCCAAACATGCGGTGACAGCTGAAGGCTGGGAGTTGTAGTTTTGGATCAGCGGGAAAACACTGACATAGAGAGTGACGTCTATCTCCCCCCCCCCCCCCCCCCCCCCGACTTGATCTGTATGTCATGCACTCCCTGCACTCTGTTTACTTACAGGTTTAGCTTGAGCCAATGAACCTGAACACAACGCCAAAGCTTTACTGAGCAAACAGGGCGAGCGCTCAGTATATGATGTGTATGTGATACCTGGGATACCTTCACTATTGTGTTTTGGCATTAAACGGGAACTCCGGTCAAAATCTTTTATTTTTTCAAATCAACTGGTTTCAGAAAGTTATATAGATTTGCAATTTACTTTTATTTAAAAAAAAATCTCTAGTATTCCCATACTTATCAGCTGCTGTATGTCCTGCAGGAAGTGGTGTATTGTTTCCAGTCTGACACAGTGCTCTCTGCTGCCACCTCTGTCCATGCCAGGAACTGTCCAGAGCAGGAGAGGTTTTCTATGGGGATTTGCTGCTGCTCTGGACAGTTCCTGACATGAACAGAGGTGGCAGCAGAGAGCTGGAAAGAATACAGCACTTCCAACAGGACATACACCAGCTGATAAGTACTTGAAGACTGGATATTTTTAAAAAGAAGTAATTGACAAATCTATATATAACTTTCTGAAACCATTTCATTTGAAAGAACACAAATTTATCTGGAGTACCCCTTTAAGACTAAGCTGCTGAGCCAGTGTATCTAAGCTTATCATGTTTGTATCTAAAGTTGGCCATGCAGTTCATTTGGCCAGCAGCTATTGGTCTTAATCCCTTGATACACATGCACGTTCGGCTTAACTGAGCGTGCATGTGTTCTCAATGGAGCGAGGCTGTTGGCTTCAGACCCTCTGGCGGCTTTGGTCCTCAAGAACAAAAGGACAGGGCAAATGCAATCCATTGTTTCCGATCCTCCTCTCATTTTCTAGCATGGGGAACCCCTCAGTCCCACCAAAGATCACAGGCTGGTTTTCAACCTGAGGCAAAACTACAAAGCTGTCAGTGCAGGCTGGGAGCTGATCTGATGTGTATGGACAGCTCGAGCCTATCTGCTGGGCTTGTGTTTCTAAGCGCATTGTGTGTGATATGGTTTGTTTAGCCAGTGTATCTAAAACTCATGTGTGATACATTAACTCAGCAGACTGTACCTAAACCTCTCACGTTTGATATCATCTGCTGAGCTTGTGTAGCTAAGCCTTTGTATCTAAGCCAAGTAACAGAAGGAATGGAAGCCTCATTCTCCTATGCACGTCCTGCTGTCAGGATTTAACAAGGATAAAACAAATAGTTATAAAGGATTATACACAGAAGCAGCGCCACCCCTGTCATCAGGTTGTGTGTGGTATTACATCTGCACATCAAAGGAACTGAACTGCAACACCGCACCCAGACTGAGAACAGGAGTGGAGCCATGTTTTCTAGTCCTGGAGGAGCCCTGTAATGGTAGCTCAGCTCCACAAGTTCCCATCCTACCTGTTTCTGGCACAATGGTTCCTTCCTCACAGATATAAGAGGGTCGGAGGAGCCATTGCATTGGTATAGTTGCTGTTCACATTGGGCAGTTTGTTATGTGTCGGGAGTCTCCATTACTGACTACCTTAGCCGTGGATCAGAGACTTGTTTGTCATTCGTCATCAGTGACCCCATTGTTATCCGGGCAGAAGGAGGGTGAGTGCCACAGGAGGAACAGGCCGGGCAGGATGGCAGAGGCTACACCATAACTACCTGACACTGAGCTGCCCAAACTGGTTGTGATTTAGGACGGCCGGTTACTCTGCATTAGTCCTAATAAGTCCTGAGGGCATCACAGGCCCCGGCCACTGTAAGGTATAAGGGGCTTACATAGGACTGCTGCAAAACTGGTTGTGTCCAGATCAGGCTGGACGATTACATACCGACCTAACCAATAATAGCGCCATGCGCCATATACTGCCACCTGTAACATGCTACTGACTAACGTCCCCATGCCAGTAGGGATGCCCCATCCATGCCCATGTTATACCACCTCTCCTATTTGTGCCCATGTCATAGTGCTTTTCCAAACCATACCCATATCTTAGTGCCGCCACATCCACACCGCTACCATAACACCTGTCTATACATTGGTAAAGACCATTAGAATAAACACACCTGGAGGATGCATAGAGCGCCCCCTATGTCTCCCCAATAACCCCTTATATGCAGCCCTATGGACAGGTAACATTGGGGCACTGCGCACCCATGACCTATTCGCTCCAGGCCTGACACCATTAGCCGCGGCAGCCATGTTGGATCCACGTGCATCATGTGTGACTAGTGAAACGACTCTATAAACCGGCGGCGTCATTAGCAGCTATTAGAGCGTTACGAGACAGCTCAGGGTTATGTAATGGAGACAGTCAGCAGGGAGACTCATCCTGAAACACAACCCCGGGCAACAGCACTGACACCGTGGGAGAAGTGAGGTGATATACCAAGGTGTACGCAGCCCCCATGTGCGGCGGCCATTTTTATTTAAAGGGATTATTCTGCCATCCTTTATACCACACATAGTCTGTATTCTCTCCAGTTACTGTGCAGGTGAATACAGTCTATTGTTCCCTGTTATCAGCCAGGTCCAGCTCTTCCAAAGCTACAATTCCCATCATGCCTGGTGACGGGAATTGTAGTTTTGCAACAGCTGGAGGGCCGTGATTCTGACCCTTTTGCTCTACAGTGCCCCCCCCCCCCCCAGGTGAATACAGTCTATTCTCCTCTGTTATCAGCCAGATGGAGCTGGTATATACACTGTATATACACCATGGCAGTGTGGTAACCGCAGACGCAGCTTTTCCTCATTACACAGTCATCAGATCCCTCCCCAGATAAATAATGCACTCGCTGCTGTCGCCTGTTCTTCCCTTTCCCTTCAGGAAGACATTAGGTGCGGGCGGTGCTGGGGAGGCCGCTGCGGCTGGTTCCCCGGGATGAGCCTTGCGACATTATCAACCTTATATGAACCTGGACTTAAAGGTGAACCTTCACGACAGCTTAAAGCACGGGTGTCAAACTGCATCTCTCAAGCTATTGCAAAACTACAATCCCCATCATGCCTGGATAGGTAAAGCTTCCGCTGCCCAGGCATGATGGGAATGGTAGTTTTTGGGAGTTTGACACCTGTAGCTTAACTGGGTTCACACTACGTATATTTCAGTCAATATTGTCGTCCTCATAATGCAACCAAAACCAGGAGTGGATTGAAAACACAGAAAGGCTCTGTTCACACAATGGTGAAATTGAGTGGATGGCCGCCATTTAATGGCAAATATTTGCTGGTATTTTAAAACAACGGCTGTTGTATTGAAATAATGGCCGTTATTTACTGTTATATGGCGGCCATCCACTCAATTTTTAACATTGGGTGAACAGAGCCTTTCTGTGTTTTTAATCCACTCCTGGTTTTGGTTGCAATATGAGGACCACAATACTGACTGAAATATACGTAGTGTGAACCCAGCCAAAAGGGAAACTCTACTTTTTGTTAGAAAATATCACAATAAATAAACTGAGTACAGAACGTCCTGCTGTGGCAGCAAGTGTTCAATTTCCCTACAGCGCCACCACAGGGCAAGTGAGGTATTACACAGCGCCCAATGAAATCAATGGGCTGGCATGTAATACATGGCTGCCTGGGGTCCTCCACAGTGAGAGACGCTCTTTGTAGCCAGCCCCTATTTTGGGTAATGGTGAAGGTCCTGGATATCAGGGGGCCAGACCTATGGCATCTGTACCCCTATCCCTAAGCCCACTGGAGGTGAACAAAACAACCTGCCCCCCTTAGCTAACTATTCAGGTTACACATCTAGCAATGCTCAGAACCAAATGTCTTCTAATTTACATTTAACACATTATTGCCTGAAGCTGTATCCTAAAGGTAGGGCATGCTGGGAGTTGTAGTTTTGTAACAGCTGGAGAGCTACAGGTTAAGAGTTACAGACAGAAGGCTGTGAAGGCATACTGGGAGTTGTAGTTGTGCAGCAGCTGGAGACCTATAGGTTAGGGGTTACAGACAGAAGGCTATGAGGGCATGCTGGGAGTTGTAGTTTTAAAGCAGCTGGAGAACTACAGGTTAGGAGTTACTGACGGAAGGCTACGAGGGAATGCTGGGAGTTGTAGTTTTGTAACAGCTGGAAAGCTACAGGTTAGGGGTTACAGACAGAAGGCTATGAGGGCATGCTGGGAGTTGTAGTTTTACAGCAGCTGGAGAGCTATAGGTTAGGGGTTACAGACAGAAGGCTACGAGGGCATGCTGGGAGTTGTAGTTGTAGGAAAAGTGACAGTTTCCCATACGTCTGATATGAGAAGGGTCAGATAGGACGTCCGCCATTGTTAATCCAGTCTTAAAAGATTAATCTCTTTCCGCCTCGGAAACCCCAGAGATCATAGTGCAAGGTATATACAGCGCGGGGCAAAGGGTGTATAATACGCTATAATATAACGTACAGAACACACTTATGACCCTATAATAACCGGGCACGTCGCCCCCCTCCTCCCTCTTTGGTATCTAAAACTTTGGCTAAAGTTTAAAGCATGAGAAGTGATATAATTAACCCTGAAGCTGCCAGGACGGAATACACAGGGGTGGTGGGGTGTCTCACCTGCGCTGCTGTCATTCCACGGCCAGCGTGTTACTGGGGCTTCTCTCCTCCGGGGACACAGGACGACCATAGAGAGCAGAGTGATCGTGGGGAAGAGCCGCTCAGCACTGAGACTCTTCCACCTGTCGCTGACTTTTCTCTGGGAGGGGGAGGGGAGGAGGTGAGTTTCTGCAGCAGGAGGGTGTGACACCGGTTTCACATAGCGCAGTATAGGAAGCCATAGGAGCTTATTGACAATGCAGATCAGGGCGGGGAGTGGTGGAGGCTGCGTATAGACGGCCATAGAGCGCAGACCTATAGATACCTGGATGACACCTCAAGAGGACCCTGTGACGTATACGCTCAGCGGATACATAGATGTATATTTCTGTGGTTTTCGTTGCATACAATTTTTGGGGCACACATGGCGCACAATGGTGGCTTCCGTGTGTTACGCCTGTGTTAAAGTCCTGGCCTGATGGCAGTGGCCCGGGCTGATATCAGTGACCCGGGCTGATGGCAGTGACCCGGGCTGATGGCAGTGACCTGGGCTGATGGAAGTGACCCGAGCTGATGGCAGCGGCCCGGCCTGATGGCAGTAACCCGGCCTGATGGCAGTGACCCGGGCTGATGGCAGTGGCCCGGGCTGATGGCAGTGACCTGGGCTGATGGCAGCGGCCCGGCCTGATAGCAGTGACCCGGGCTGAGCTCAGGTCATCAGACTTCTGGTCAGGCTGGGAATATGGACACATGAGAAGCTGGTCATAGTGTGAGGTGTGTACATGGCCCTAGTGCCTCCACAGTATCATACCCTGACAGGCAGCTTCTCTATGGGCCCTTTAATACGTCTTAGGAAAGCTTGTTCACCAGATTATGGGCAGGTGTAAAACAGCCAGCGATCAGCCGATCAATGAGTAGACGCCGTCTCCTTGGCTGACTGGATCTTTTGACCGGCCACACATCACTCTTACACGGCCCAGGTCAGGTCAGCGCCCACTTGCTCCCTGTTCTCCGCTCGCTCTCGGTGCTATTACATGCAGTGACATTGAGCGTGAGGGCCGCGGAGAGCAGCCGGAGGGGCCGCCCAGTCAATCTTTACATCATCCGGGGGCCCATAGGAGAGAACGGCCAGCAGACCCTCATTATCGTTATCAGGATTTTAGTTCATGTTTTAAATCAACGATCAGCCGATATCGTGCCTATTAAATAAAAGACTTATTGGTCGGTAATCAGCTAAGTATGGCCGATAATCGCATCTCGTATTCGTGCCCTAAGGGGGAGATTTATCAAACATGGTGTAAAGTGAAACTGGCTCAGTTGCCCCTAGCAACCAATCAGATCCCACCTTTCATTCCTCACAAACTCTTTGGAAAATGAAAGATGGAATCTGATTGGTTGCTAGGGGCAACAGAGCCAGTTTCACTTTGCACCATGTTTGATAAATCTCCCCCTAAGGGTCCTTTTACACATACAGATAAATCACTAAAGTGCTCATATAGCGAACGACAGGTGACAATAGGCGTTTAGACGACAAGATAAATTGCTATGGAAAGTGGTTAATGCCATTGTAATTGTGTTGGTATATATTCTGTAAATGATTGTGTTGGTATCTATATACTGTGAACGATGAGGAGATTAATGATGATTTTGAGGTCGGCTACACAGATGCGATCAATGATATACAAACAGATTTTCATTAGTAGTTTGATTGTTGCCGCATTTACACCAGTAGATTATGGTTTATATTGGAACGATTTTTTGCAGGATAATCGTCCCGTGTAAAAGTCCCTTAAGCAGGATGTGTCTGGGCCGTATTACATGGTACAACATTTAATCTAAGCGAGCGCAGATCTGTGCTCGCTTAACGAGACTATCAGACGGCTCGATGATTGTGAAGCAAGGGCTGTATATATATCGTCCGTGCAGCCATTACTGTATACAGTAAATATATACTTACCTGTCCACCCTCCCCGGTGTCCTTCTAGCTTCTCTGAGCTCACAGGACCACCGCTGGAACTGCTGAAGCCATCTGCGCAGTGACAGGCTGCTCACTGGTCGAGACAGTGATTGGCCGAGCAGGCTGTCACTGCAGAGACAGCTTCCGGCGGCTGCGGAGAAGCTGTATAGTAACTTTATTATTGTACTTTACACATTCCTCAGCTGGCAGCCACGTATCACTATTACACACAGCCATGTGTGTAACATGTTTAAGGACAACAATCAACCAGTCATCATTTCTTCAGCTGATCCATGTCTGATTCGGCAGATTAAAGTTTCCTGTAATAGATTCCTTAGCATTAGCAGTGTGCTGCTGTACTTTGTGTCTATCTATCTATCTATCTATCTATCTATCTATCTATCTATCTATCTATCTATCTATCACTTTTAAGTAGTTCATGTGAACAGACCGGAGGGTTTAGGCCTCTATTGTGCGATGCAGGAATTTTAATCCTATTCACATTGCTGACTATACCTACAGCCGGCCGCTCTGTGTAGCGTTGTGTTGTCTTTGTTTGTGATGTCATTGTTGTGTTTTTGTCGCTTTTGTTATGTAACACTGCATTATATTCTGTTCTCCTCCATGCAGTGTCCCAAACAAACACAGCATCTGTCCCATGTCTGGCCGTATATCAGTGTCTCATAGCTATGCCATCCTTTATTGGAAAAAAATACTATATCCAGACATAAATGTCATATTGCTGCATGGGGTTATATGTTGTTATGGCAGAAATATAATGATTACAGGTGAGGTCTTATAACATGCTGGGTCTCCCCCCGCTGTCCTATAAGAAGGCTCTTGGATGCTACTTTTGGGTAGTGTACTTGGTGAGAGGTCACTGACTACTAGACATGTCTCTAAGACATACTGCCTAGTTAATAGACTGCTAGATGCATCATTGGACTGAGAGAAGCTGAATGGTTGTTTTAATAAATTGCCACCCATAATGTTCCGATCAACAGGATCTACAGGCCCAGCTACAGCAACCTGCAAGTGTACAGGATCTACAGGCCCAGCTACAGCAACCTGCAAATGTACAGGATCTACAGGCCCAGCTACAGCAACCTGCAAGTGTGCAGGATCTACAGGCCCAGCTACAGCAACCTACTAGTGTGCAGGACCTACAGGCCCAGCTACAGCTACCTACAAGTGTGCAGGATCTACAGGCCCAGCTACAGCAACCTACAAGTGTGCAGGATCTACAGGCCCAGCTACAGCAACCTACAAGTGTGCAGGACCTACAGGCTCAGCTACAGCTACCTACAAGTGTGCAGGATCTACAGGCCCAGATACAGGAACCAACAAGTGTGGAGGATCTACAGGACCAGCTACAGCAACCTACTAGTGTGCAGGACCTACAGGCCCAGCTACAGCAACCTACAAGTGTGCAGGATCTACAGGCCCAGCTACAGCAACCTACAAGTGTGCAGGATCTACAGGCCCAGCTACAGCAACCTACAAGTGTGCAGGACCTACAGGCCCAGCTACAGCTACCTACAGGTGTGCAGGATCTACAGGCCCAGATACAGGAACCAACAAGTGTGGAGGATCTACAGGCCCAGCTACAGAAACCTACAAGTGTGCAGGATCTACAGGCCCAGCTACTGCTACAAACAAGTGTGCAGGATCTACAGGCCCAGCTACAGCAACCTACAAGTGTGGAGGATCTACAGGCCCAGCTACAGAAACCTACAAGTGTGCAAGATCTACAGGCCTAGTTACAGGAACCAACAAGTGTGCAGGATCTACTGGCCCAGCTACAACAACCTACAAGTGTGCAGGATCTACAGGCCCAGTTACAGCTACCTACAAGTGTGCAGGATCTACAAGCCCAGTTACAGCTACCTACAAGTGTGCAGGATCTACAGGCCCAGCTACAACAACCTACAAGTGTGCAGGATCTACAGGCCCAGTTACACATCCCATCCCTTCAGGCCTTGTGACCCTCTCAGTAGGACGTCACTCTCGAGATCACTTCCCTTCGGGTCTCCTGACCCTCTTGGTGGGACAGCACTCTAGTGATCACATCCCTTCAGGTCTCGTGACCCTTTCGGTAGGATGTCACTCTTATGATCACTTCCCTTTGGGTCTCCTGACTAGAGATGAGCGAACCGGGTTCGGGTTCGAGTCCAGACGAACCCGAACAATCGGCATTTGATTAGCTGGGGCTGCTGAACTTGGATAAAGCTCTAAGGTTGTCTGGAAAACATGGATACAGCCAATGACTATATCCATGTTTTCCACATAGCCTTAGGGCTTTATCCAACTTCAGCAGCCACCGCTAATCAAATGCCGATCGTTCGGGTTCGGATGGACTCGAACCCGAACCCGGTTCGCTCATCTCTACTCCTGACCCTCTTGGTAGGACGTGACTATCGTGATTGCATCCCTTCAGCCCTTTTTACCCTGTCAGAGGGACGTCACTCTTGTGATCACATCTCCTCAGGTCTCATAACCATCTCGGTAGGACGTGACTCTCGTGATCGCATCCCTTCAGGTCTTGTTACCCTATCGGAGGGACGTCACTCTCATGATAACATCTCTTCGGGTCTGAGTCCTGACCCTCTTGGTAGGACGTGACTCTCGTGATTACATCCCTTCAGGCCTTTTTACCCTATCGAAAGGACGTCACTCTTGCGATCACATCTCTTCAGGTCTCATGACCATCTCAATAGGACGTCACTCTTGTGATCACATCTCTTCAGGTCTCATGACCATCTTGGTAGGACGTCACTCTTCTGATCACATCCCTTCAGGTCTCATGACCCTCTCAGTAGGACGTCACTCTGCATTCCTCACCTGTCTCACAGAAGATGTGACTCGGGAGACACCTGTACAGAAGCATCACCAACCCCTCCCCTAACCTGACAATGCAGGAATCTGGTCCGACACCTTCAGCGAATCATTCCTTAAATTCCTTTCACCCCGAGACCCTGAGATATCAAAAGGTGTGGTGCGATGTGCTGATAGGAGCCCAGAATGTGGTGACACCTCACTCCACCCGATCCTCCGTGTGATCTCATGCCATAGTATTTGTTATTATGTGGTGACGATGTGCTCGGTACTGTGCAGTCACCCCATGTATAAGCAGTCTGCTCTGCACAGTATTTCTTATGGTGTTTTCCCACATTGACTTTTAGGGCAGATAAACAGGACACCTCAGGGGAGACAGTACAGGACACCTCTGGGGTCAGTACTGGTCGTAGAGTCATAGTTCAAATTTCCAACAATGTGGGCAAACCTGCAATTTGCTGCACTAACCTTGTATATAAATACTTCTATCAAGACATAGTAGCCTGTTAGTGCCCCCCTCAGCACCTCCAGCAGTGCCCCCGGTGAACTTACAGATTCCTCCAAGGATGCAAGATATATGTCCAAAGGAAGTCTGGAGGCTGAAGAAGTATGAAGGGGCACTAGGACTGGTACTGGGGGCACTAAGACAGTGGGGGGCACTGACATAAGTACTGCAGGCACTGTGATGGGTACTGGGGGCAATGTGATGGGTACCAGGGGCATTGTCATCTGTAAGTACTGGGAGCATTGTGATGATACTGGGAGCCTTGTGATAAGTACTGGGAGCACTATAATGGGTACTAGAGGCACTGTGGTAAGTACTGGGAACACTTTGATGGGTACTGGAGGCACTGTAATTGGTACTGGAAGCACTGTCATCTGTAAAGGACGTACTGTAATAAGTACTGATGGCAATGTGTTCAGTAATGGACCTCTGACCAGTAATTGAAGCACAGTCATCAGTAATGGAGACACTGTGGCCAGTATTGAGCACTATGGCTTGTACTGTCTCTGGCACTGGAGGGTATTGGAGCTGGTACTGGGTACACTGTGGCTTGTACTGGGGCCTTTGTAGCATATTGGGAGCACTTACTGGTCCTGGGGATATTTTGGGCTCTGTGGCTCCTTGTAGGGGAACCATTGCCAGTACAGTGGGCACTGTGATACTGTACATTAGAACAGGGGCGTAGCTATCTACTGTATTTACCTATAACAGCCTATAAGGAGCCTCATGGTTATATACATAGGTGCAGGAGCAGACTACCTTTTGCTCAACCCCTTATTTACTGCAGTGTGTAAGTGACCCAGTATTCTCTTACATGCTGCAACACAAAAAAGTGTTACTAAGCTAAAGACAATTAGCTCTCTCCTTCACTACTCCTGCACTGATAACCTCTGACCTCTGAGCTTCTGCAGAGGTCAGGGGTTATCAGACCAGTGAGGCAGAGAGCTAATTGTCTTTAGCTTATTAAAGGGAACCTGTCACCAGGGACGCAGGCACAGAGCCTGCCCGACCCCCCCGGTGCAGCCCCCGGATACTTACCCTTTCCGGCGAGTCCCACTCCTCGAGCCGGTCCCGGGACAAAGATATCCGAAGCCGTGCATGCGATGTATGCAAAGTACCTGAGATGAGTCCGTTCTCTATTGGCATCGGACTCTTTTCTGCAGCGCGAGTGCACGGCTTCGGGCGCTGATATCTTCGTCCCGGGACCGGCTCCAGGAGCGGGAATCGCCAGAAAGGGTAAGTATCCGGGGGCTGCACCGGGGGGTCGGACGGGCTCTGTGCCCGCGTGGACCGGTTCCCTTTAACCCTTTTTTGCATTGCAGCATGTAAGAGAACACTGGGTTACTTACACACTGCAATACATAAGGGATGAAGCAAAAGGACACAGGAGGCTGTTATCTTCCCTGTGCATCGGGCCCCCTCCTCCCAGGGGCCCCATAGCAACTGCCTTCCCTGCCTCTATGGTAGCTACGCCACTGCTTTAGAAGTATTTACAATACAGAAGCTGAGGGCATGGTGATAGCTGGTGAGACCCCCACACTGGCCAGGGTGGATTGTGCAGGTGACTCTATTGAGACATGACTCTGAAGGTCCTATTATACAAAGCGAATTCAATATAACAATCGAAAATGAGCGATTATCTGTCTGTGTAATAACACCCAACGATCAAACGATGAAAAATCGTTCATTTTTGTTTTTCAACATGTTGAAAAATTATTGTTGGTAGTTCGACGATCGTTCGCATATCTGTTCGTGTAATAAATTGTTCACTAATAAAACATGTTGTGTGGATCGTCCTGAGGAACGATTAGCCACGGTTAAACGACGTAAAAACAAGTAGTCTGGGGGATTCCATCTGACCCCCGGCTATGCTACGCTCATCCTGACTGACTTGCTATAATACCTGACGGACGAGCGGCTTCTAATTTTACACCATCAATCATTTCCATCACTGAGGAGGGAGTGACAACCTGTAACCTGCAAGAACCAATGATCCCTAATAATGGGGACCACCCTGCCCCAAAGATAGAGCCATTTTACATAATGGGGTCCAGGTACGCAGAAGCTTCCCCCACCTCATCCCTGGTCTACAGCCCTGGCAGCCCATCCATGCTGGACTCAGTGGAGCCCCCTGTGTCTATGGCAGATACCCAGCAATGTGTATATATAATATAAAGCAGATGTTTTCAGCCATTCACACTGGATAAATCATGCACATAAATAATCCAGGATCAGTATGTACATCTGTATACCGCCATGTGCGCCCCATACATCATCTCCTGTGTCACACAGAGAACGCAGCCGTGAGTCACAGCATGAAATAAATCTGCCTATAAATGGATACAGGGAATTCAGCTCATGTAAGTGCCCCTAATGTTACATAAATGATATGTTACTAACTGTATACGAGCAATACAGTATTATATAACACATACCGCACTCCACATATACTATATATCCTATTATATCTGTATATGAACCGGGCAACGGGTGTTAAGATCTCACACTCATATATATATACTCTTGTAAATAGGAGCAGTATTAGGCCATGTTCCCACATAGTAATACACCGGCCGGTGTCAAAGATCATCCCGAAAGATCTTCACTGCCGCTGAATCCAAATTCACTGCTACTCACAATGGAGCGTGTGCACTGTCAGGTTTTCTGCGGCCGCCATTCAATGGGATCCCAGCTGGAGTGTATACTATGTGTATACACTCCGTCTGGGATTCCCTCGGCTGCAGCACTACGTGAGTTCAGTAGAAATCACGGCCGTTGTTGCCGATTTGCCGTGATTTACGTAGTGGGAACATAGCCTTATAGTAGTTATATTCTTGTATATAGGAGCAGTATTATAGTAGTTATATTCTTGTGTATAGAAGCAGTATTATAGTAGTTATATTCTTGTATATAGGAGCAGTATTATAGTAGTTATATTCATGTATATAGGAGCAGTATTATAGTAGTTATATTCTTGTATATAGGAGCAGTATTATAGTAGTTATATTCTTGTATATAGGAGCAGTATTATAGTAGTTATATTCTTGTATATAGGAGCAGTATTATAGTAGTTATATTCTTGTATATAGGAGCAGTATTATAGTAGTTATATTCTTGTATATAGGAGCAGTATTATAGTAGTTATATTCTGGTACATAGGGGGCAGTATTATAGTAGTTATATTCTTGGATATAGGGAGCAGTATTATAGTAGTTATATTCTTGTATATAGGAGCAGTATTATAGTAGTTATATCCCTGTATATAGGAGCAGTATTATAGTAGTTATATTTCTGTATATAGGAGCAGTATTATAGTAGTTATATTCCTGTATATAGGGGGCAGTATTATAGTAGTTATATTACTGTATATAGGAGCAGTATTATAGTAGTTATATTCTTGTATATAGGGGCAGTATTATAGTGGTTATATTCCTGTATATAGGGGCAGTATTATAGTAGTTATAGTCTTGTATATAGGAGTAGTATTATAGTAGTTATATTCTTGTATATAGGAGCAGTATTATAGCAGTTATATTCTTGTATATAGGAGCAGTATTATAGTAGTTATATTCTTGTATATAGGAGGCAGTATTATAGTAGTTATATTCTTGTATATAGGAGCAGTATTATAGCAGTTATATTCTTGTATATAGGAGCAGTATTATAGCAGTTATATTCTTGTATATAGGAGCAGTATTATAGCAGTTATATTCTTGTATATAGGAGCAGTATTATAGCAGTTATATTCTTGTATATAGGAGCAGTAAAACAAGAGGAATGTTGTCAGCTCACCCACTCAGCCTAACTTCACCTGATGTGTGGATCTCCGTGATTTGGAAGCTCGCGGGTGCTGGTATTGGAGACCGCAACCCGAATCATCCAAGATAGGAAAAAATGTGTGCATCCGCAGCTTCATAAAATTCAGTAGCTTTATTCATCGTCACAAAACATAAAATAACAAAGTAGTTAAAAGACACGCCGACGCGTTGCAGGGTGAGAACCCCTTAATCATGGCCATGATTAAGGGGTTCTCACCCTGCAACGCGTCGGCGTGTCTTTTAACTACTTTGTTATTTTATGTTTTGTGACGATGAATAAAGCTACTGAATTTTATGAAGCTGCGGATGCACACATTTTTTTCCTATATAGGAACAGTATTATAAATTACACGCTGTAAAGCACCAGAGGAGTCAGCAATGTATAGTCTTGGCTTATTTTCTGCTATGTATACATGTAGGAATATTGCCTGTTGTAGTGCAGGATACAAATTTGCTCCTCTCCTGATATTCTCTATCATGGCTCTGGGGCTGATAAATATTGTTGTATTCTCCTTTGTGTACATAAAAAACATTTCTTATTATTATTATATTATGAAAATAAGATTTATTATATCTAATATCAGATTCACAACACATAACAGTGAAGATAAAATAGTTTTCATCCCTCAAGGTAATAACATTCCTGTCACATGACACAGAAGCGGAAGAGCATTATTAGAGGCTGGAGAAGAATAACTTCTGAATCAAAATTAAATAGCCATAAGTTACATCCATCCGGATGATCTTCACTGCCACTGAATTTGGATGCAGGCCGTGCACGCTCGCATCTGAATTTACCGCTCCATTGTGTGAACTGACATGTTAGTTCCTTGCGGCGCCACTAGAGATCCTGGCTAGAGTGTATACTATGTGTATACACTCCGGCCTGAATTCCATAGAGGGCAGCACTACGTAAGTTACGTAGTAATCATGGCCGTTGTTGCAAATCGGCAACAATGGCGGTACTAATACGTAACTTATGAAGTGTGAACATAGCCTAATAGTCCATACTATTTATATGACGAAAGCAGCAGAATACTATAGCTACTTTAAAGAGAACCAATCACCAAAAAATCACTGTCCCTATTATCAAAGGTAATCTCTCCCTATGTCTATCTATGAAGATACAGACTGCCTTTGCAGTCTGTATCTTATCCCTTTACCCAATTCTCTTGTTTGATGCACGAAGGCCTGGCGCCGCCATCTTGATTACGTCACTTTGCGTTTCACCGCTGGAACGCAAGTGACGTATTAAAGATGGCGGCGCCCGGCCTTCGTGCACCGAACAAGAGAATCAGGTAAAGTATAAGATACAGACTGCAAAGGCAGTCTGTATCTTCATTTTGTGTATTTATGAAGATACAGACTGCCTTTGCAGTCTGTATCTTATACTTTACCTGATCCTCTTGATCCCTGCAGCAAGGCCGGCGCCGGCGCGAGGCAGGAAAGTAAAACGTCTGTAATTAGAAAACGCGGCAATAAAAATGATTGATTATATTTACAAATATTCTTAAAGTGACAATATACATCCAATAAGGAAAAAAAATTTTTTTGATTTTCGGCCGTGATTGGTTCTCTTTAATACGGCTCCCTATATACAGGAATATAGCTACTATAATACTGTTCCTATATACAAGAATATAACTACTATAATACTGCTCCTAAATAGAAGAATATAACTACTATAATACTGCCCCTATGCACAAGAATATAACTACTATAATACTGCTCCTATATACAAGAATATAACTACTATAATACTGCTCCTATATACAAGAATATAACTACTATAATACTGCCCCCTATATACAGGAATATAACTACTATAATACTGCTCCTATATACAGGAATATAACTACTATAATACTGCTCCTATATACAGGAATATAACTACTATAATACTGCTCCTATATACAAGAATATAACTACTATAATACTGCTCCTATATACAAGAATATAACTACTATATATGTGACATTGGGGTTGCAGGGCCGTTCCATGGCCTCCCTTCCCTGCACGTGCACGCTTTGCGGGGTTGGCGGTCGCTGACCGACACGGTGTGGAGTTAGCGTAGGGACCCGTGTGGACCAGAGGACCTGCGCGGTGGTACACGGGGCAATATGGCTTGATCAATTCATATACAGACACTCTGGTGTTGATTTTTAATATAGGCCTAGCGGCATTAGTGTCAGCCTTAGATGGGATGTGCAGCGGTTCCTTTCTCTCCAGTTCGTGCATAACTACTATAATACTGCTCCTATATACAGGAATATAACTACTATAATACTGCTCCTATATACAGGAATATAACTACTATAATACTGCTCCTATATACAAGAATATAACTACTATAATACTGCCCCTATATACAGGAATATAACTACTATAATACTGTCTCCTATATACACGAATATAACTACTATAATAATGCTCCTATATACAGAAATATAACTACTATAACTACTAGACTTGTGCTGTTTGGGGGCGACCTTCTCCGCCGGCGGTGCTGGCCGGGTTCTGGTGTGGTGTTTTTGGGTCTGGTCCTGTGGCATGGGGGTCGCAGGGCCGTCCCATGACCCCGTTCCCTGACTGTGCACGCATGCTGGGTTGGTAGCCACTGACTGGCACGGTGTGGACTTAGTGTAGGGACCCATGTGTATCAGATACCGGCACGAGGTACATGGGGCAGTATGGCTTGATCAATTCATACACAAAATTCTGATGTGTTTTTTATTTAGCCTAGGGGCACTAGTATCAGCCATAGGTGGGAGTTGCAGCGCTATTTTTCTTCCCTGAACCGCATAACTACTATAATACTGCTCCCTATATACAAGAATATAACTACTATAATGCGGTTCACGGAAGAAAAAGAGCGCTGCACCTCACACCTATGGTTGATACTAGTGCCCCTAGGCTAAATAAAAAACACATCAGAATTTTGTGTATGAATTGATCAAGCCATACTGCCCCATGTACCATCGTGCAGGTATCTGATACACATGGGTCCCTACACTAAGTCCACACCGTGCCAGTCAGTGGCCACCAACCCCGCAGGCATGCACAGCCAGGGAACGGGGGCCATGGGACGGCCCTGCGACCCCCATGCCACAGGACCAGACCCACAAACACCACACCAGAACCCGGCCAGCACCGCCGGCGGAGAAGGTCGCCCCCAAACAGCACAAGTCTGGATGAGGTATTGCGCTCACCATAGCTGCTGCAGACAGAATGGGAAAAGACAGGAGGGATTAAAACCATGTGCACTCAGGTGTCTCCTGCTAATTGCGGTCATGTGGGTCTCACCAGGAGGAGTGCAAAACACGGAGAAAAGAGAGAAACAAAATACGGTCCAGGGAAGAAAAAGAGTGCTGCACCTCACACCTATGGCTGATACTAGTGCCCCTACTACTATAATACTGCCCCCTATATACAGGAATATAACTACTATAATACTGCCCCTAGGTATTCTTAGCCTTTGTGCCTCCTGTCATTCATTCTCATGTAGTCCTGACGTTCGGCCACCATCACGCAGTGAAGAGGATGGGTGTTGTGGTGTCTCTGGCTTGTGCGGTATGTGGTCGGGGCAGATTATCTGGTTGATATGTGACACCCTGCATATCCATGACGCACCCACAATGTACAAAGCTCTATTGTTTGTTGTATATATACATACTGTGACAATATCCTTTTCTCCCTCCAGTATAAATATACAGTGAGACGGTAGAACATGTTATCAGTGACAGCGGCTACAGTATTGTAAACCAACATCCGAAACAGCACCTCCATAACACGGCCACCTATAGCACCCCCATACCGCATCCACCTATAGCACCCCCATAACACGGCCACCTACAGCACCCCCATACCTTGTCCATCTACAGCACCCCATACCACATCCACCTACAGCACCCCTATACCGCATCTATCTACAGCACCGCCATACCGCATCCATCTACAGCACCCCCATACCACATCCATCTACAGCACCCCATACCACATCCACCTACAGCACCCCAATACCACATCCATCTACAGCACCCCCATACCACATCCACCTACAGCACCCCCATACCACATCCACCTACAGCACCCCAATACCACATCCATCTACAGCACCCCCATACCACATCCACCTACAGCACCCCCATACCACATCCACCTACAGCACCCCCATACCACATCCACCTACAGCACCCCCATACCACGGCTATCTACAGCACCCCCATACCACATCCACCTACAGCGCCCCCATACCACATCCACCTACAGCACCCCAATACCACATCCATCTACAGCACCCCCATACCACATCCACCTACAGCACCCCCATACCACATCCACCAACAGCACCCCCATACCTTGTTCACCTACAGCACCCCCATACCACATCCACCTACAGCACCTCCATACCACATCCATCTACAGCACCCCCATACCACATCCATCTACAGCACCCCCATACCACATCCATCTACAGCACCCCCATACCACATCCATCTACAGCACCCCCATACCACATCCATCTACAGCACCCCCATTTTACATCCATCTACAGCACCCCCATACCACATCCACCTACAGCACCCCCATACCTTGTTCACCTACAGCACCCCCATACCACATCCACCTACAGCACCCCCATACCTTGTTCACCTACAGCACCCCCATACCACATCCATCTACAGCACCCCCATACCACATCCACCTACAGTACCCCCATACCTTGTCCACCTACAGCACCCCCATACCACATCCATCTACAGCACCCCCATACCACATCCATCTACAGCACCCCCATACCACATCAACCTACAGCACCCCCATACCACATCCATCTACAGCGCCCCCATACCGCATCCCTCTACAGCACCCCATACCACATCCACCTACAGCACCCCCATAACATTCCGGCCCCTTCTTGCTATTACTGTAGTGCAGTGCTTCTCTATTCCAGTCCTTGGGCCTCACCAACAGGTCATGCTTTGAGGATTTCCCATACATAGAACACCTGTGAGAATACCTGATGACTATAATTATATCACCTGTGAAATACTAAGGAAATCCTCAAAACACGACCTGTTGGTGAGGCCCGAGGACTGGAAGTGAGAAGCACTGCTGTAGTGAATGAGGCAGCAGTCTGTATGGCGTGTACATAGATACAAGGTGTATATACTGTCACTAGCTGTGCACTGCAGTATACAGCGACTTCACTTCCTCTATGAGATGCTGCTGTATAGCTGGGATATACTGTAATAACTGTATGTGAAGCTGGCGGCACATCTACAGCACCCCCTTTTTACATCCATCTACAGCACCCCCATACCACATCCACCTACAGCACCCCCATACCTTGTTCACCTACAGCACCCCCATACCACATCCATCTACAGCACCCCCATACCACATCCACCTACAGTACCCCCATACCTTGTCCACCTACAGCACCCCCATACCACATCCATCTACAGCACCCCCATACCACATCCATCTACAGCACCCCCATACCACATCAACCTACAGCACCCCCATACCGCATCCCTCTACAGCGCCCCCATACCACATCCATCTACAGCACCCCCATACCACATCAACCTACAGCACCCCCATACCGCATCCCTCTACAGCGCCCCCATACCACATCCACCTACAGCACCCCCATACCACATCCATCTACAGCACCCCATACCACATCCACCTACAGCACCCCCATACCACATCCATCTACAGCACCCCCATACCACATCCACCTACAGCACCCCCATACCACATCCACCTACAGCACCCCCATACCGCATCCACCTACAGCACCCCCATACCGCATCCATCTACAGCACCCCCATACCACATCCATCTACAGCACCCCCATACCACATCCACCTACAGCACCCCCATACCGCATCCACCTACAGCACCCCCATACCACATCCATCTACAGCACCCCCATACCACATCCACCTACAGCACCCCCATACCACATCCACCTACAGCACCCCCATAACATTCCGGCCCCTTCTTGCTATTACTGTAGTGCAGTGCTTCTCTATTCCAGTCCTTGGGCCTCACCAACAGGTCAGGCTTTGAGGATTTCCCATACATAGAACACCTGTGAGAATACCTGATGACTATAATTATATCACCTGTGAAATACTAAGGAAATCCTCAAAACACGACCTGTTGGTGAGGCCCGAGGACTGGAAGTGAGAAGCACTGCTGTAGTGAATGAGGCAGCAGTCTGTATGGCGTGTACATAGATACAAGGTGTATATACTGTCACTAGCTGTGCACTGCAGTATACAGCGACTTCCCTTCCTCTATGAGATGCTGCTGTATAGCTGGGATATACTGTAATAACTGTATGTGAAGCTGGCGGCACATATTATGCAGTACAGCTGTTTGTGCTGTGCGCCACCTTGTGTATATAACAGGCAGTGCACCTGGAGAATGCAACATCCTGTATATTACTACAGTGTGGGGGAAGCTGCTTCTCCTCTATACTTATAGAGTGGATGATAGGACTGTGTAGTACATCCCTCTCCTATGTAGCAGTATGATCTCTCTCCTATGTAGCGGTATACTAACTCTCCTATGTAGCTGTATGATCCCTCTCCTATGTAGCGGTATGATCCCTCTCCTATGTAGCGGTATGATCTCTCTCCTATGTAGCGGTATGATCCCTCTCCTATGTAGCTGTATGATCCATCTCCTATGTAGCTGTATGATCTCTCTCCTATGTAGCGGTATGATCTCTCTCCTATGTAGCGTTATGATCCCTCTCCTATGTAGCGGTATGATCTCTCTCCTATGTAGCGGTATGATCCCTCTCCTATGTAGCTGTATGATCTCTCTCCTATGTAGCGGTATGATCCCTCTCCTATGTAGCTGTATGATCCATCTCCTATGTAGCTGTATGATCTCTCTCCTATGTAGCGGTATGATCTCTCTCCTATGTAGCGTTATGATCCCTCTCCTATGTAGCGGTATGATCTCTCTCCTATGTAGCGGTATGATCTCTCTCCTATGTAGCGGTATGATCTCTCTCCTATGTAGCGGTATGATCCCTCTCCTATGTAGCTGTATGATCTCTCTCCTATGTAGCGGTATAATCAGTCTCCTATGTATCGTATGATCTCTCTCCTATGTAGCTGTATGATCCCTCTCCTATGTAGCTGTATGATCCATCTCCTATGTAGCGCTATAATCCCTCTCCCTATGTAGCAGTATGATCCCTCTCCTATGTAGCTGTATAATCACTGACCTACGTAGCGGTATGATCCCTCTCCTATGTAGCGGTATGATCCCTTTCCTATGTAGCTGTATGATCTCTCTCCTATGTAGCGGTATAATCAGTCTCCTATGTATCGGTATGATCCCTCTCCTATGTAGCAGTATGATCCCTCTCCTATGTAGCTGTATAATCACTGACCTACGTAGCGGTATGATCCCTCTCCTATGTAGCGGTATGATCCCTTTCCTATGTAGCTGTATGATCTCTCTCCTATGTAGCGGTATAATCAGTCTCCTATGTATCGGTATGATCTCTCCCCTATGTAGCGGTATGATCCCTCATCTATGTAGCGGTATGATATCTCTCCTATGTAGCGGTATGATCTCTCTCCTATGTAGCAGTATGATCTCTCTCCTATGTAGCGGTATACTAACTCTCCTATGTAGCTGTATGATCCCTCTCCTATGTAGCGGTATGATCTCTCTCCTATGTAGCGGTATGATCCCTCTCCTATGTAGCTGTATCATTACTCTCCTATGTAGCTGTATGATCCATCTCCTATGTAGCGCTATAATCCCTCTCCCTATGTAGCAGTATGATCCCTCTCCTATGCAGCTGTATAATCACTGACCTACGTAGCGGTATGATCCCTCTCCTATGTAGCGGTATGATCCCTCTCCTATGTAGCGGTATGATCCCTCTCCTATGTAGCGGTATGATCCCTTTCCTATGTAGCGGTATGATCCCTCTCCTATGTAGCGGTATAATCACTCTCCTATCTAGCAGTATGATCCCTCTCCTATGTAGCTGTATGATCCCTCTCCTATGTAGCTGTATGATCTCTCTCCTATGTAGCGGTATGATCTCTCTCCTATGTAGCGGTATGACCCCTCTCCCTATGTAGCGGTATGACCCCTCTCCCTATGTAGCAGTATGATCTCTCTCCTATGTAGCGGTATGATCTCTCTCCTATGTAGCGGTATGATATCTCTCCTATGTAGCGGTATGATCCCTTTCCTATGTAGCAGTATGATCTCTCTCTTATGTAGCTGTATGATCTCTCTCCTATGTAGCTGTATAATCACTGACCTACGTAGTGGTATGATCCCTCTCCTATGTAGCGGTATGATCTCGCTCCTATGTAGCTGTATGATCCCTCTCTTATGTAGCGGTAGGATCCCTCTCCTATGTAGCGGTATGACCCCTCTCCTATGTAGCGGTATGATCTCTCTCCTATGTAGCTCTATGATCTCCCTCCTATGTAGCTGTATGATCCCTCTCCTATGTAGCGGTATGATCCCTCTCCTATGTAGCGGTATGATCCCTCTCCTATGTAGCAGTATAATCCCTCTCCCTATGTAGCGGTATTATCACTCTTCTATGTAGCTGTATGATCTCCCTCCTATGTAGCGGTATGATCCCTCTCCTATGTAGCGGTATGATCCCTCTCCTATGTAGCGGTATAATCCCTCTCCCTATGTAGCGGTATGATCCCTCTGAAGTGTTCCAGAACAGAGTTCCTTCTTTTATTGTTTCCTTCAAAGTGTGTCTTTATAGCTGAGTCAGTCAATATGTTATTGCCTCTGTTCTGGAAAGTTATGGTCCACTGCAAACTGTGTGTATTGTGTCACCCAGGGGCGTAGCTAGGATTCATGGGGCCCCATAGCAAAAAACTGTACGGGGCCCCATGAATCCTGTACGCCCCCCCCCCCCCCCCCCCCGCCGCCAAACAGACAATGACACACATATACACACACAGAGGCACCATTAACATATATACAGATACGCCACTGACAAACACACATATATACGCTGTAATGTGATTACACTAGTGCAGATGTATACACCCTGAGTAGAATGTACACAGGGAAACCATCTCAGTGTAATAGGAAATACTCAACCAGAAATAAAAGAAAATGCAGCAGATATTAGTGGTGGGTTCTTTTATTAGAGCCCAGCATTAATAGAAGCTGCTGCAGAACATCTTTGGGAGCAAACCTGTCAATCACTTGAGACACAACTGACATACACAAACACACACATATACACCAGTGCTACAGACATTGCTGACATACACACACATATATAGCCACAGATACATACACATACTGACATATAAATATATACACAGATACATATATACACATACTGACATATACATATATACCCACAGATACATATATACACTCACTGACACACATACACAGCACTTACAGCTCCCAGGCTTCCCCCTCCTCCTCTTGTAGTCTGGGCTGATCTTCACATAGAAGTATTGAGGACCTTTGGGTAATGTGACCCAAAGGTCCTTCATCCCTCTCCTGTGCCGTCTGGCAGGTCCTGCTCCTCTGTTCAGCCCGCTCACCCGGCACTACAGTGAGAGGGCTGAACAGTGCAGTGGGGGTCCCTCTTCCTCTCTGGACCCCTGGGGGAGCGGGGTACCTACCATGAAGGTAGGGCAGGCTTCCTCAGGCCTCCTTCCTGCAGGGGCCCCATAGCAGTCGCCTTCCCTGCCTTCATTGTAGCTACGCCACTGGTGTCACCCCTCTCAGTATTCAGGTCTGTTATTTCATTTATTTCTCATGCATATTCAGTTATCAGTGCCTAATGGTATTATGTCGCCTCCCAGTGTTCAAGTATGGTACTTCTTATGTATATTTGGTCCTATATGTTCTAATGGTGTGATGATGCAATGGCTTGGTGTCACGTGACTGCCCCTGCTTCCATGGTAACTCCAATAGTCATCGAGCTCTGGTTGGGGAATACCATGTGACTTCCTCTCTACCTCAGTCCTGTCTTCCACCTTCAGGGGGACAGGGTGTGTGTTGCTGCTGCTCCTGTGTCACAAGGCCGCAACCTTGCGGTACCTGCTGCTGCACTTACCAGAAGTGTTCCTGGCTGTGTTCTATTCTCAAGTCCTCATGATTCTCATCCTAACCACAAGATCTGGGTGCTGTCTTCAGTTATTACTCTCATCATCATCTCTAATCATCAACAGCAAGTATTCATCTCAGTTACATTCCACCCAGCATCTCCACTTCAGTATCACTACTACTCCCATCATTCAGTACGCTATTCTCACAGCCTATTGCAGCTTCACCCATTACTCTGCCTTATCCAAGTCTGCCTTATTCCCGGTTGCATCCGGAGAGACTGTTGCTACGAGTTACCACCGTTATAATAAATACACAACTACCGTTGTTTCTGAACCTTGGCATTGGTGTAATTATTGGTGCCCTGACTAAGGACAACAAAGAATTGCTCGGCCTCCGCTTGGTCAGGTTCCCGGTCTACAGCTGCTATCCCTCGTGCCCATACCGTGACATACCATCAGGCAAGTGGCTAACCGGGTTCCTACCCAGTACTACCACCTACTACTACTCTCAGCGGAGTGGCCCAGCGCACCTCTCCTATGTAGCGGTATGATCTCTCTCCTATATAGCGGTATGATCTCTCTCCTATGTAGCTGTATAATCACTGACCTACGTAGCGGTAGGATCCCTCTCCTATGTAGCGGTATGATCCCTCTCCTATGTAGCGGTATGATCTCTCTTCTATGTAGCTGTATGATCCCTATCCTATGTAGCGGTATGATCTCTCTCCTATGTAGCGGTATGATCTCTCTCCTATATAGCGGTATGATCTCTCTCCTATGTAGCTGTATGATCGCTCTCCTATGTAGCTGTATAATCACTGACCTATGTAGCGGTAGGATCCCTCTCCTATGTAGCGGTATGATCCCTCTCCTATGTAGCGGTATGATCTCTCTTCTATGTAGCTGTATGATCCCTCTTCTATGTAGCTGTATGATCCCTCTCCTATGTAGCGGTATGATCCCTCTCCTATGTAGCGGTATGATCCCTCTTCTATGTAGCGGTATGATCTCTCTCCTATGTAGCGGTATGATCTCTCTCCTATGTAGCTGTATGACCCCTCTCCTATGTAGTTGTATGATCCCTCTCCTGTGTAGCGGTATAATTACTCTCCTATGTAGCGGGATGTGGTTTACCATAATCTTGCTGAAATTTGCAAGGCCATCCCTGAAATAGACATTGTCTGGATGGGAGCTGGGAGCATAGGTTGTGCTATATACTCTATATACTGTCCACCATTGATAGTGTCTTTCCAGATGTTTCAACCGTCCGCACCATAGGCACCAATGCAACCCTATGATGTCATAGATGCTGTCCTGGGAATGTGCTGCTGACATCATGTTCTCAATAAGTATAATTATTTTCATGACCTGGTAAAATGTCTCACCTTAAAGGACGACTCCAGAGACTTTAGATTTTTTGTTATAACATTGATTTAATAAAGTTATATTACATTATAATATAACTTTATTAATATAAACATACACTTTCTACTTTACCACTCACCCTCTGTAAAGTGGCAGCAGTATTTGGTTTACACAGCAGCGATTTGATTTTTATAGCAATCAGACGAAGTGAAAAATCGTTTAAAAAAAACGTTATTGCGATCGTTTTAAGATTGCTTAAGCCCATCTCACACATTTGTAGATCTGGGCTGCAGCAGCCCAGAGTAATACAGCTCTGATCTAATCAATCAGTGCTGCATTATGTATACTGTACTGATCTCTATGATAAATCAGTGCAGTTGTATTAGAATTCTCCCAGGGGGGATTTAAATTATTGTATGTAAAAAAAGCTTTTTTTATTAATAAAAAATCCCATGCCCTAGCAAAAGTTTAAATCACCCCCCTTTTCCCATTTTACAAAAATAAATAAATAAACATATTTGGTATTGCCGCGTCCGTAATAGTCTGAACGATGAAATGATCACATTCCTGATCTTGCACGGTAAATGGTGTAAGCGCAAAAACCCGCTAAAATGCAAAATTGCTGTTTTTTGGTCACATCAAATGCAGAAAAATTGTAATAAAAAGTGATCAAAAAGTACTGATAGAAAAAACAGATCATGGCATAAAAATTGACACCTCACACAGCCCCATACACAAAAAAATAAAAGCGTTATAAGGATAGGGAGGGCAAATTGAAGAACTTTTAGGTTTTTTTTTAAGTTTCAATTTTTTTTAAAAGCCATCAAATAAAATAAAAGTTATACAAGTTACATATTGTTGTAATCGAACAGAGATAACATGTCAGTTATACCACAGGGCGAATGGTGTAAACACAAAACCCTCAAAAATAAAAAGAATTGCACTTTTTATGGAAAAATTAAGTCTGTCATTGCAAAGTATAATTGGTGTCGCAAAAAAGGGTTCATGTGGGTCTGTAGGAGAATAAATGCAAGCGCTACGACCTTTTAAACAGAAGGAAGCCAAAATGAAAGCACAAAAATTAAAAATGGCTCAATTAATCAAACATTTCTCATTTGTAAAAAAAAATTGACAAATTGCATATTTTTTGCATTAAAATATGGAATCAGCACCTTTCATTTGGGTAAAATCAGCAAAAATATTTAGGTCAGAAGAATTTTTTGTTTTCAAATGTAGTCCAGTGTAATTGTTTGCTGTAAACGCACCATAAGAGCGTTATCAGCCCCTCTGTTGCCACCCATGTTTGTGTTGGGAATTGCAGGGCTGTTTTTCCGTCTCTGGAGTACCCCTTTAAGCATCTGATCTGAGTTCTATTAAGAATACAGCCGAGGGCCTACCAGATTTGCAGATTATTGCATTGTGTTTTTATTACATTTATTTACATTTTAAACATTGTCCCAACTTTTGTTGTATTTCACACATTATTTTTTTTTTCACATTACATTCCATGTAAAAAAAAAAAAAAAAAGTACAACTTGACCAGCAAAAGGTGATATCTGTTTATGGAAAGATAAAAAAAAAAAAGTTGTGACTGTTGGAAGACGAGGAGGAAACAAACAAAACCCCAGTACCAAACATGACAGGAAGGGGTTAAAGCAGTCTCTTCCCTCCTTCTTTTCTGTAGTTCTGTGACATCACCAGTAGATGGCGCCATGTAGTTAAGAAATACTTTTACCTTCCTGTTTTTTGTTACACTTGTTCTCATATATTATTCGCCTTCTCTTTTTATGGTTTGGATAAGTAAATTATCTGTTTTCATGACGTTTAGGGAAAGATTCCGGGATTTTTCTCAACATTTTTTTATAATTCTACTTGCACCTTGAACTTTGTAAGTGTCACCACTAGATGGTGCTGTATGTTCTAAGACACATCATTTGCAGCTCAGGGATTCTTTAAATGGAATTCCAGCAATAACTAAAGCAGTGATTCCTGCCATGTGGCTCTCCAGCTGTTATCAAACTACACCTCCTAGTCAGGGCATGCTGAGAGTTGTAGTTTTGCAAGAACTGGAGAGCCACAAGTCAGAAAACTTGCAGCACTCACTTACATGATCCTGGCAGGAGGGGGCGCTGTCTCCTCACCTAAGGCTGTCATGGCATGATGGGAGTTGTAGTTCTGCAACAGGTAAAGAGCCCAAGGTTGGGGGGTCAGCTGTAATCTGTAGGGTCACCTGACAGTAAGTGTTCAATTTTGCTGCAGCGCCACCACAGGGCAAATGTAGAATTACACAGAGTTCTCTGAAGTCAGTGAGCTGTCTATTTAACCTAATGGTGCCTTTACACGGACAGATTTTTGAAGCCAAAGCCAGGAATGGATATAAAAAGAGGAGAAATCTGTCTTTCCCTTATGACCTGCTCTCTGTTAATAGTCTGTTCCTGGCTTTGGCTTCAATAATCTGTCAGACAAATCTGTCTGTGTAAAGGCACTCGAAGAGATGGGGATGATGAACAGACACTCACTTACACTCCCCCCTCCCCACTCCTTCTACCATTTATTCAGAATTGGTGTGTGAGATTAGGATTTCTAAAGCAAAAAAAAACCCTTTAAGTGTTACATCACCTGTGTTCTGACCGCACTTACCCAACCAGTGCTGAAATCCTCTGCACTTCCTCTACTGTGTTTATCAGGACCGTGCACTCTTATGCTTTCTGCTCCTGGGCTGCCAGCAGGGGGGGTGAGAAGATGACACCTGGTGGTTATAGGGCATCCCAGGAACTGCACCTCTCCTGTCGTCAGGTTGTGTGTGGTATAACATCTCAGTTCCATGGAAGTGAATGGTGCTGAATTGTAATACCACACACAACCTGAGGACAGGGGTGATGCTGTTTTCGGAGGAAAGTAGTTGTGCTCCTTTTAATCCTAGATGACCCCTATACTACCCATTCTATACATGTGGGTGACGTGTGTGTCTGAGTAGGATAGTAAACCCTGTTTGCTGCCTGAGCTGTATATACATGAATTATCTGGAGTCATTGGGCTGTTACACAGCAGCTGTGAGCCAGGGAGTCATCTCTCTGCATCCATCTCTCCCCCTGCTGCAAGCACGCCTCCTGTCTGATTGACGTCCCTCCCTGCTGTGACAACGGCTGTCAGTTTTCTCTTTGTATCCACCTCTCTCCCTGATGCATGCACGCCTCCTGTCTGATGGTTGATGGCCCTCCCTGCTGTAACATCAGCTGTCAGTCATCAGGCAGGAGGTGTGCTTTCAGCAGGGAGAGAGATGGAGGCAGAGAGATGACTTACGGCCTTATTACATGGGACAATTATCGTTCGAAAAAGTATAATAGCAGACGATTAAACGACCAACGAGAAATCGTTGGTCGTTTAATAGAATCTGGACCTATTTTTATCGTTGATCGTTCACAAATCGTTTGCATGGAATAAAACGTTCAGTCGTTTGCAGTAGCGACTAACACAATAGCGACGACAAGACGACCGCAAGAACGACCATAAGTAATGATCATCGTTCTGTGCAATTGGGTGAACGATTTCAGGTCGTTCAACATAGAGGTCGTTAGAGATCGTATATCGTTCATAGTCAAAAAATTGCTTCGTGTAATAGTACCCTAACAGCTGATATCACAGCAGGGAGCACTGTCAATTATCAGGCAGAAGGCGTGCTTGCAGCAGGAGAGATGGATGGAGAGAGACGACTGACAGCGGATTTCACAGCAGGAAGGGCTGTCAGTCATCAGGCAAAAGGCGTGCTTGCAGCAGGGAGGGAGATAATTGTATAAAGCTGTTGTGTATCGCCTCAATGACTCCTGGATCATCATGTACATACAGCGTAGACAGCAAATACTCCAGACTGATATACTTATGGCCTGCACCGACACATTGTAACAAACCATGAGGACACAGCTGTGAGAAGTCTGAGGTCAGGTGGGTTTCATCCTCTGGAAATGTCCCGATTCAATGACAGCAAGCACAGGTCTTGATGAAGTGACACATAGAAGGTATAGAGTAACTGTGATCCCCAACCTGTGGCGCAATAGCTGTTGAACAACAGTCTTTGGCTGTCCGGGCATGCTGGGAATTGTAGTTTTGTAACAGCTATAGAGCCATCAATATGAAAGGGGTAGCACAGGGTGTCATTGTTGCATTGGTGTTGCCTTTGGTGACTGTCACCACTGATCTCCGGCTGATCGCGTAGTGCAGGTGGTGGCGGCGGCTGTGTGTGCAGTCTCTCAGCAGCTGTTCATTCGGTTGAGGCTGCGGCTCCATCTCTCCCACGCCTTCCTCCCAATTATTCCTCCTTCTTGCAGACGGTGAGCACAGCGCCCCCCTCCTCCCGTTCAGACTAATTGCCCTCCGAGCGACTAATGATATCAGAGCTGACAGTGCGGGATACAATACCAGTCCGGGAGACGCAGAGCTTTATCTTTACCCCAGAGAAATGTAACTGTGTTGGTGTAAAAAGCCTAAAGTAATGTTCATCCTGAGCTTCCTGGTTCATGAATGGAATGGAATGCTGGGGGACACTAAATTTGGGGGGAGGGTGGTCCACACCAGCAGGAATGCGGACATGTGTCTTGATGTCAGGGACAATGAGCATTGTGTTAGTGGCTGGCGGGTCCTGGGGTAACAGTTTCCTGATCTTCTGATCACGGAGTAGAATAAATAAGCAGTGAAAGCTTCCTACTAGACATAAAGGGAATTCCTGGGGATGATGGGGGTGATGGTGGTCACCTCTTACTTTTCTGGTGGTCACGTAAACCTGTCAGCAGCAAGCGCTTTATATATGACCATACACTTTAATGTTCATAAACAGCGCCACTCCTGTCCGTGCCTGGTATTGCATATGTATTCTATCTATCTGGTGCAATCCATGTAAAAGTGCTGAACAGGAAACAGTGCCACACTTGTTCACAGGATATCTGTAGTACTGCAGCCCTATGCACTTCAATGGGGGTGAGCAGTAATACCAGACACAACCCATGGACAGGTGTGGTGCTGTTTCTTTAAAAAACCATGTTTCTCTATTCCTGGAAAAAGCTCTTTACCTCCATCACCCCCTCCCCCCCCCCAAGACCACCAGGGATATTTACCCGTTGCCACCCTAGAGCACCACATATATCACTTAAAGGGGTACTCCAGCATGGGGGCATTTTTTTCCTGGGACCCGGGAGGAGGTGGCTGAGGGAAACAGCGTCCACTCACCTCCCCGGTTCCAGCGGCGGGTCCCGCATCGCGGCGCTCTGGTCCCCGGCCGCTTCCTGGTGTCTGACGTGGGCCCAAGACGTGATGTCTCAGGTCCGCTCGGCCAGTCAGTGACGGAGGCGGGATCCGTTTCAAGTCCGCTCAGATCTCGCCTCTGTCACTGACTGGCTGAGCGGACCTGAGACGTATCGTCTCGGGGCCATGTCAGACACCAGGAAGCGGCCAGGAAGCGGGGACCGGAGCGTCGCCATGCGGGACCCGCCGCTGGAACCAGGGAGGTGAGTGGATGTCGTTTCTCTCGGCTACCTCCTCCCCGGTCCCAGGAAAAAAAAATCCCCCCCCCCCCCACAAAGTGTGAACACGGCCTTAGAGCCCTATTCCATGAGACGATTATTGTTCAGATTATCGTTAAATCGTTCGAATCTAAACGATAATCGTTTGTTTGAATAGCAGGTAACGATTAACGACCGAACGAGAAATCGTTGATCATTTAATACGACCTGGACCTATTTTTATCGTTGCTCGTTCGCAAATCGTTTGCATTGAATAAGACGTTGTTTGGTCGTTCGCAGTAGTCACGAACACAATAGCGACAATAAGACGACCGCAAGAACGATCATAAGTAACGATTATTGTTCCATGTAAATGGGTGAACGATTTCAGGTCTTTCGCAATAGCGGTCGTTTGGATCGTTTATCGTTAACGATTATGCGAACGATATTCGTCCCGTGGAATAGGGCCCATAGCCTTTTAAAGTCATCACTGTTATCTCTTTCCACACCTGAGACCACCAGGGACATCCCCAAACCTCTAGATCACCAGGGATATTACAGGAATGCTATATACAATAGTGGATAGAATCCTGTGGAGGAGGCCCAGGCCGTTCCTGCTTCATTCTGAGCAGAGAACAAGACGTTTCCCTTCACATTATGCAGTCGGCGGGCATGCAGCCCTCACCCAGGGATTAAGAGGTTAATGCCAACCTGCGCTGCCAGCTATTTATATCCCTGCTGCATCTGGCAGAGCCATACGTGGTAGATGCGGCTGCAGTGCTGGTGTCTGCTCAGCAGGCGGTCACTCTCCACACAGGCTGTCTGTGTACTCTGCACCAGGCCCCGACTCAAAGGAGCCCCTGTTCCCTGCACCACGTGCCGCCCGATACAGCACACTGACAGCGCCGGCCATTGTACGGCTGACAGGCCCTGGTGTACGAGCCTCACCTGGTGGCAGCATGTCATCATACCTGGTGATGTCACCATGCATGGCTATATAATACAGTGAATTAGGGGAGCTGCAGTACCATGCACAACCAGGGGACAGGTGTGGCACTGTTTTTGGCAGAGGTTTGCCTTTTAAAGGCATTGTATGAGATTAGAAAGAAGGTGGTGAGCCGCAATAACAGACGTGGCCCGTAGACTGAAGGGGCGCTGTTTATCATGGAAAGGAGATAATCTTTATTTAATCCTGGATACCCCTTTTACTATGTGGCTTTTTTTTCTTAAAGGGGTTGTCCAAGATCTATAAAAATTTCTCACCATCCGTAGTCCCAGTCAATCCACAGTGTGGCCTTATAATGCAACATCCACAGTGTGGTCTGATGTCACAGTATGCTCTCATGATGTCACATCCACAGTGTTCTTTGATGATGTCACAGTGTTCTCTGATGATGTCACAGTGTGCTCTGATGATGTCACATCCACAGTGTTCTCTGATGTCACAGTGTTCTCTGATGATGTCACATCCAGTGTGCTCTGATGTCATATCCACAGTGTTCTCTGATGTCAGTGTTCTCTTATGATGTCACAGTGTGCTCTGATGATGTCACATCCACAGTGTTCTCTGATGTCACAGTGTTCTCTGATGATGTCACATCCACAGTGTGCTCTGATGTCATATCCAGTTTTCTCTGATGTCAGTGTTCTCTTATGATGTCACATCCACAGTGTGCTCTGATGATGTCACATCTCCAGTGTGCTCTGATGATGTCACATTCACAGTGTTCTCTGATGTCACAGTGTGGTCTGATGATGTCACATCCACAGTGTGCTCTGATGTCACATCTCCAGTGTGCTCTGATGATGTCACATTGTAGTCTGATGATGTCACATCCACAGTGATGTCATGTCACATAACCATGGTGAATACTCTCATCATTGTGGACACAAGAGCTAGGTGCGGACACTGCAGCGCCCCCCGCTGACCTCTCTTCACAGGTCACAGGCAGCATCTCTATGTGAAGACTCTGCAAACAGCTCCTCATATCTCAGCTTCCTGAACATCTATGAATGTAATATGAAGGACAATGATGCTCGGGTTCATTTTTTGAGTGGAATTGGTTAAAAAATGAGGCTAGAGGGGGAGGGGTGTCACGTCCTGTCTGTGTAACTACTACTCCTTTATGACTGGGACTGTCTGGGTGACGTATGTGGAATATAATGACCCCGGCGCCCCCTCCCTGTACGGTGGTCACATGTTTGGTGTCGCACCCTCAGACTATGACATCACCGCACTGGAGGATTTCTATTCTGGGCGCACTCCTCGCCCACTCAGTCAGTTCCCAGAGTAAATTGTCCAAAAATTGTTCCAAAAATACCGGGAGTATGAGTTATGGGCCCGCGCCATTGAGACGTTTACGGCCGCTGGCTCAGTGGTTACAGCTATGGGCGGCGCTCCAGTAACTGCAGCCACAGAGACAGGAGTTTGGGGGGCTGCGAGGGGAGAATCAGGGGGTGCACGTGATCCAAGGAGAGTAAATCACTGAGCTGTGATTGGCCGGTTCATAGATACAGAGGATGCTGATTGGCTGCTGGGTCCCTAATGAGTCTGAGGTGGTTGTCATGGTGACAGTAGTGAATAGTAAGCAGACGCTCCCATAGTAACACCTCTGCAGCCGCCACCTAGCACCATTGTGAGCGAGGACTATGGATTAACCCTTCATATGCATGGGGAGAGCTGTGAAGAGTCATGTGAACAGCGGCAACAACAACAACCCTGTCCTATATAGCGTACTGGCCTTTACTAGCACCCCTCATAGTGACAGGGATGTGCCCCATAACTGTCCTGTACCCAGTACCCCTATAACTGTACTACCCACAGTGCCCCAATAACTGTACTACCCACAGTGCCCCAATAACTGTACTACCCACAGTGCCCCAATAACTGTACCCGCCCCAGTATCCCATAACTGTACTGTACCCAGTACCCCATAACTGTACTACCCACAGTGCCCCAATAACTGTACCCGCCCCAGTACCCCATAACTGTACTGTACCCAGTACCCCAATAACTGTACTACCCACAGTGCCCCAATAACTGTACCCGCCCCAGTACCCCATAACTGTACTGTACCCAGTACCCCAATAACTGTACTACCCACAGTGCCCCAATAACTGTATGGCCACAGTACCCCATAACTGTACCAGCCCCAGTACCCCATAACTGTACCAGCCCCAGTACCCTATAACTGTACTACCCACAGTACCCCAATAACTGTACGGCCCCAGTACCTTAATAACTGTACTACCCACAGTACCCCATAACTGTACCGGCCCTAGTACCCCCATAACTGTACCGACCCCAGTACCCCTATAACTGTACGGACTCAGTACCCCAAAAACTGTACAACCCACAGTGCCCCAATAACTGTACTACCCACAGTACCCCATAACTGTACTACCCACGGTACCCCTATAACTGTACCGGCCCCAGTACCCCATAACTGTACCGGCCCCAGTACCCTATAACTGTAAGGCCCCAGTATCCCAAAAACTGTACCACACACAGTGCCCCAATAACTGTACTACCCACGGTACCCCATAACTGTACCGGCCCTAGTACCCCAATAACTGTACCGACCCCAGTACCCCAATACTGTACCGGCCCCAGTACCCCATAACTGTACCGACCCCAGTACCCCTATAACTGTACCGGCCCCAGTACCCCAATAACTGTACTACCCACAGTACCCCATAACTGTACCAGCCCCAGCACCCCAATAACTGTACCGGCCCCAGTACCCATAACTGTACTATCCACAGCACCCCATAACTGTACCGACCCCAGTACCCCATAACTGTACCGGCCCCAGTACCCCATAACTGTACCGACCCCAGTACCCCTATAACTGTACCGGCCCCAGTACCCCAATAACTGTACTACCCACAGTATCCCATAACTGTACCAGCCCCAGCACCCCAATAACTGTACCGGCCCCAGTACCCATAACTGTACTACCCACAGCACCCCATAACTGTAACAACCACAGTACCCCTTAACTGTACGGCCCCAGTACCCCATAACTGTAAGGGCCCCAGTACCCCATAACTGTACCAGCCCCAGTACCCCATAACTGTACCAGCCCCAGCACCCTAATAACTGTACCGGCCCCAGTACCCCAATAACTGTACTACCCACAGTACCCCATAAATGTACCAACCCCAGTACCCCATAACTGTACAGCCCCAGTACCCATAACTGTACCGGCCCCAGTACCCATAACTGTACTACCCACAGCACCCCATAACTGTACCGGCCCCAGTACCCCATAACTGTACCGACCCCAGTACCCCATAACTGTACCGACCCCAGTACCCCATAACAAAGGTGCCCATCAATGAAATCCATGAATGTTGACTAAGCTCAATGATTGGCAGGACGGGCCAACCATCTAATGTGATGGGGACCCTGACAGGAGGTGATGAGAGAAAGAAGGATCAGGTAGTTGGATTTCCTGCCTAATCCTTTGTTCTCAGAGAAGTGTCTGGCAGCAGCTCATTCTCTTTCCTACACTGAGAATACAGGTGCACCTAAGCAGTCCAAGTGTACACATGTATGGTGGGAGAAGCAGCTGGTGTCTGAACAGCTATCTAAGCTATATGGCTACAATATCAATCACAGTGCCCCGTAACAGTGTCATCCACAGTGCCCCCATATAGTGTCAGCCACAGTGCCCCCGTAACAGTGTCATCCACAGTGCCCCCATATAGTGTCAGCCACAGTGCCCCCATATAGTGTCAGCCACAGTGCCCCCGTAACAGTGTCATCCACAGTGCCCCCGTATAGTCTCAGCCACAGTGCCCCCGTATAGTGTCAGCCACAGTGCCCCCGTAACAGTGCCATCCACAGTGCCCCTGTATAGTGTCAGCCACAGTGCCCCCGTAACAGTGTCATCCACAGTGCCCCCGTATAGTGTCAGCCACAGTGCCCCCGTATAGTGTCATCCACAGTGCCCCTGTATAGTGTCAGCCACAGTGCCCCCGTAACAGTGCCATCCACAGTGCCCCCATAACAGTGTCATCCACAGTGCCCCATAACAGTGTCATCCAGTGCCCCCATAACAGTGTCATCCACAGTGCTCCCATAACAGTGTCATCCACAGTGCCCCCATAACGGCATCATCCACAGTGCCCACATAACAGTGTCATCCACAATGCCCCCATAACAGTGTCATCCACGGTGCCCCCATAACAGTGTCCTCCACGGTGCCCCCATAACAGTGTCATCCACAGTGCCCCCATAACAGTGTCATCCACAGTGCCCCCATAACAGTGTCATCCACAGTGCCCGTAACAGTGTCATCCTCAATGCCCCCATAACAGTGTCATCCACAGTGCCCCCGTAACAGTGTCCTCCACAGTGCCCCCGTAACAGTGTCATCCACATTGCCCCCACAACAGTGTCCTCCACAGTGCCCCCACAACAGTGTCCTCCACAGTGCCCCCATAACAGTGTCATCCACAGTGCCCGTAACAGTGTCATCCTCAATGCCCCCATAACAGTGTCATCCACAGTGCCCCCGTAACAGTGTCCTCCACAGTGCCCCCGTAACAGTGTCATCCACATTGCCCCCACAACAGTGTCCTCCACAGTGCCCCCACAACAGTGTCCTCCACAGTGCCCCCATAACAGTGTCATCCACAGTGCTCCCATAACAGTGTCATCCACAGTGCCCACATAACAGTGTCATCCACAGTGCCCCCATAACAGTGTCATCCACAGTGCCCACATAACAATGTCATCAACAGTGCCCCCATATAGTGTCATCAACAGTGCCCCCATAACAGTGTCCTCCATAGTGCCCCCATAAGTGTCCTCCACAGTGCCCCCATAACAGTGTCATCCACAGTGCCCCCATATAGTGTCATCCACAGTGCCCCCATAACAGTGTCATCCACAGTGCCCCCATAACAGTGTCATCCACAGTGCCCCCATAACAGTGTCATCCACAGTGCCCCCATAACAGTGTCATCCACAGTGCCCCCATATAGTGTCATCCACAGTGCCCCCATAACAGTGTCATCCACAGTGCCCCCATAACAGTGTCATCCACAGTGCCCCCATACGAGTGTCATTCACAGTGCCCCTGTAAGTGTCATCCACAATGCCTCCATACCAGTGACAGCCACAGTGCCCCCATAAGTGTCCTCCACAGTGCCCCCATAACAGTGTCCTCCACAGTGCCCACATAACAGTGTCCTCCACAGTGCCCCCATAACAGTGTCATCCATAGTGCCCCCATATAGTGTCATCCACAGTGCCCCCATAACAGTGTCATCCACGGTGCCCCCATAACAGTGTCATCCACAGTGCCCCCATACGAGTGTCATCCACAGTGCCCCCATAACAGTGACAGCCACAGTGCCCCCATAACAGTGTCCTCCACAGTGCCCCCATATAGTGCCATCCACAGTGCCCCCATAACAGTGTCATCCACAGTGCCCCCATAACAGTGTCATCCACAGTGCCCCCATAACAGTGTCATCCACAGTGCCCCCGTAACAGTGTCATCCACAGTGTCCCCATAACTGCGTCATCCACGGTGCCCACATAACAGTGTCATCCACGGTGCCCACATAACAGTGCGATCCACAGTGCCCCCATAACAGTGCCAGCCACAGTGTTCCCATAGCAGTGTCATCCACCATGCCCCAATAACAGTGCCCTCCATCCGCTGTCCGCCATACAGCGCTGGTGATCTGTATATACATTTCTTCTTGGGCGTTACCGGTGTGCCCCCATCCTCTGGGGTGAGAGGGCTCCCTCCTGCCCTGGGGCCCCTGTACACAGATCTGGCTCCTCACATGGCTGTCACATCGCTGGCTGTCGCCTCCATCACATATCACATCTGACAGCCTCTATTTTTATCTCTCTTCACCCGGAGCCTCGGACCGAGCGGAAAGCTGCGCAAATCTAGGAGGAGCAGAGCCGGCGGTGTGAGCACGTCTCCAGGAATCACCATCACTCCGCACATACTGCGAGCTTATGTGCCCCTCATCACAAGGACAGAATACAGCCAGGGTGTATCTAAGCTGATCACCTGCGATACTGGCTGAATTATATCATATATCAAACTGGCTGCAGAGTCTGTGTATCTAATTATATTGTGTGATACTGGCTGCTGAGACTGTGTATCTAATCATATTGTGTGATACTGGCTGCTGAGCCTGTGTATCTAATCATATTGTGTGATACTGTCTCCTGAGCCTGTGTATTTAATCGTATTGTGTGATACTGTCCGCTGAGCCTGTGTATCTAATCATATTGTGTGATACTGGCTGCTGAGCCTGTGTATCTAATCGTATTGTGTGATACTGTCCGCTGAGCCTGTGTATCTAATCGTATTGTGTGATACTGTCCGCTGAGCCTGTGTATCTATTCATATTGTGTGATACTGTATGCTGAGACTGTGTATCTAATCGTATTGTGTGATACTGTCCGCTGAGCCTGTGTATCTATTCATATTGTGTGATACTGTATGCTGAGACTGTGTATCTAATCGTATTGTGTGATACTGTCCACTGAGCCTGTGTATCTAATCATATTGTGTGATACTGGCTGCTGAGCCTGTGTATCTAATCGTATTGTGTGATACTGGCTGATACGTGTGATACTTTCTGCAGAGTATCTAATCAAATCATGTAATTCTGTTTACTTAGCCAATGTGACCTTAATCCCTACTATGTGTGATACTGTCATGAGTGATAATTTATGGCAAAGCTGAGTATCTAACCCTCTCACGTGATTATGTCTACTTAGCCAATGTATCTCAGTCTATTATTTGTGATACTCTCTAAGCCAGTGTAGCTAAGCTTTTTATGTGTGATACTGTCTAAACCTAAGTTTCCAACTCTGTCATGTGATATGTAAAACTGTCTGCTGAATTCGGGTATGTAACCCTCTAAGGTGATTATGTCTACTTAGCCAGTGTATCTAAGCCTGCAATGTGTGATACATTCTTCCAAGGCACTGTATCTAGCCTTTAATATGTAATACATTCTGCTGGGCCACTGTATCTAAGCCTATCAGGTGTAATACATTCTGCTGAGCTACTGTATCTAAGCCTATTATGTGTGATACTTTGTGCTATGCCATTGTATCTACAGTATCTAAGCCTATAAGGTGGGATACTGTGTACTAAGCCATTTTAGCTAAATCTATCAGGTGTGATACCACTGAGCCACTGTATCTAAGCCTATCAAGTGTGATACTGTGTGCTAAGCCACTGTATCTAAGCTTATCAGGTGTGATACTGTGTGCTGAGCCACTGTATCTATTTCTATTAGGTGTAATAATATGGCAGAGCCAATGTATCTAAGCCTATCAGGTGTGGTACTCTGTGCAGGGCATCTGTATCTAAGCCTATTAGGTGTAATACTGCACGCTGGGCCACTGTATCTAATCCTATCAGATGTGATACTATGGCAGAGTCATTGTATCTAATCCTATGATGTGTGATACTATGGCAGAGCCACTGTATCTAAGCCTATGAGGTGTGATACTATAGCAGAGCCACTGTATCTAAGCCTATGAGGTGTGATACTATAGCAGTGCCCTCCTCCCTCTAGCAGGGTGTCCTGGCACTTGTAGTCCCCCTGCTCAGTGCAGCCGTCTCTCCCTCCTTTCCTATAAGTGTTACTATAAATACCTGAAGGCCTCTTCTCTCCCCAGGAATTAGGTGGAGGTCTGGCTGTTATTCTTTCCTACAGCGGTGGGCGGAGCCCTGTAACCTGCATATAAGCTGCTGCCTGGCTGTTATTAGGCCCCGTTCCCACTGAGCAAAGCTAGCGGAATTCCGCGACGGAATTGTCCGCCGCGGAATGCCGTTAGCCTCCCGCTCATAATGGGAGTCTATGGGAGGCGCGCGCTGCTGCTCTGTACGCGCTGAAGAATGAACATGTTCATTCTTCAGCGCGGACAGGGCAGGAGCGCGCGCCTCCCATAGAGTCCCATTATGAGCGGGAGGCTAACGGCATTCCGCGGCGGACAATTCCGTCGCGGAATTCCGCTAGCTTTGCTCAGTGGGAACGGGGCCTTATTCTTTCCTACAGCGGTGGGCGGAGCCCTGTAACCTGCATATAAGCTGCTATTCTTTCCTACAGCGGTGGGCGGAGCCCTGTAACCTGCATATAAGCTGCTGCCTGGCTGTTATTCTTTCCTACAGCGGTGGGCGGAGCCCTGTAACCTGCATATAAGCTGCTGCCTGGCTGTTATTCTTTCCTACAGCGGTGGGCGGAGCCCTGTTACCTGCATATAAGCTGCTATTCTTTCCTATAGCGGTGGGCGGAGCCTTGTAACCTGCATATAAGCTGCTGCCTAGCTGTTATTCTTTCCTATAGCGGTGGGTGGAGCCCTGTAACCTGCATATAAGCTGCTGCCTGGCTGTTATCCTTTCCTATAGCGGTGGGCGGAGCCCTGTATCCTGCATATAAGCTGCTGCCTGGCTGCTATTCTTTCCTATAGCGGTGGGCGGAGCCTTGTAACCTGCATATAAGCTGCTATTCTTTCCTATAGCGGTGGGCGGAGCCTTGTAACCTGCATATAAGCTGCTACCTGGCTGCTATTCTTTCCTATAGCGGTGGGCGGAGCCTTGTAACCTGCATATAAGCTGCTATTCTTTCCTATAGCGGTGGGCGGAGCCTTGTAACCTGCATATAAGCTGCTGCCTAGCTGTTATTCTTTCCTATAGCAGTGGGTGGAGCCCTGTAACCTGCATATAAGCTGCTGCCTGGCTGTTATCCTTTCCTATAGCGGTGGGCGGAGCCCTGTATCCTGCATATAAGCTGCTGCCTGGCTGCTATTCTTTCCTATAGCGGTGGGCGGAGCCTTGTAACCTGCATATAAGCTGCTATTCTTTCCTATAGCGGTGGGCGGAGCCTTGTAACCTGCATATAAGCTGCTACCTGGCTGCTATTCTTTCCTATAGCGGTGGGCGGAGCCTTGTAACCTGCATATAAGCTGCTATTCTTTCCTATAGCGGTGGGTGGAGCCTTGTAACCTGCATATAAGCTGCTGCCTGGCTGCTATTCTTTCCTATAGCGGTGGGTGGAGCCCTGTAACCTGTATATAAGCTGCTGCCTGGCTGTTATTCTTTCCTATAGCGGTGGGCGGAGCCCTGTAACCTGCATATAAGCTGCTGCCTGCCTGTCTCCTAGGACCATCACAGCCCCCCCCCCCCCCCCCCCCCAGGTTCTCCTCATGTCGATGTCCTCACTGGCGGGCGAGGATTCTATCCATCCCTGCTGATGGTTTCCTCCAGTCTCATCCTGGTCTCCAGACAGAGAGAGTCCACCTGCACTGATACATTGTAACAAACAGAACAGGAGAGTCTGGGAGTCTCCAGCTGCTGCAAGACTACAACTCCCAGCATGCCCTGACAGCCGGGCCAGGGGTTGGATGTGCTTGTGTCTGGGTGGCTGCTGTGGTCCCAGTGGCTTTGTGTGCTGGTGCGGGGGGCAGCCATGGTGCTGTCTCTGTACACATCCCCTATTGTTGTTGTACAGTTACAGACAATACACTGATCCAGCTCTGCTGCTCCGCTCATCCCTCCTCTGCTGACCTCTCATTTTGCTTCGCCAACAACCCGGGTCATCATGGCTGTGCATCCCAGCTACGGGGATACTGGTATCATCTGCTGGGTACTAGGGCGGCCAGTGCCCCCCGGCATGTGTGCCCCCCGAGTCCTGCAGGGAGAAGAGTCCACCTGAGACTGTATCACATGTAATAGGCTTAGATACACTGGACTGACAGACAATATTACACATCTTAGGCTTAGATACACTGGATTGATAAATAATATCACACAGTAAGGATATACAGTGTATGTTTGCTGCATCCTACTATGGATATAGAAGATGTTGGGGGATGTATACTCCGAGTGCACTACTATTCTAACGCCCAAGAATACTGTAAAATAAGATCGTGTGTAGGCTCTCTGGGAGTAACTCCTATATGTCTGGTATATGTGGAGGCGAATCAATACGGAGAGGTATTTATCGTAAAATATATCACAATTTTATCTTATAAAAAGCAAAATTAAAAGTTCATGAATTTATAGGGATAAGCATCATCTTATAAATAAATCCAAACAAATAGTTAAATACATAAATTAAATAAACAATAAAAGCCAACGTTCTATAGTAATTTGCTATAGAACGTCGGATTTTATTGTTTATATTATTTTTATATATTATTATATTATAATTTTTTACTATTTGTTTGTGATCTTAATATCACACAGTCACTACCAACACGACAGGGTTATACAGACTAACCGCATAGATAGTATCACACACCACAGGCTGAGGATGTGCTGCAGAACACCTGCACAGTACATGGATTAGATGCTCTGCACAGCTCTTTCTCAGTACATACATTGGTGAGATGTGCTGCAGAGCTTCTCTGTATATGTAGTGGTGAGATGTGTTGCAGAGCGCCTACTCAGTAATTGGTGAGATGCTCTGCACAGCTCTAGCTTAGCACATACAGTGACAGTAGGTGAGATGCTCTGCAGAAGTAAAGCTCAGCACATTAAGTAACAGCAGGTGAGGTGTTCTGCAGATGAATAGCCCAGCACATGCAGTGACAGTAGGTGAGATGTTCTGCACAGCTCAAGCTCAGCCCATACAGTGACAGTAACTGCAGAGGTAAAGCTCAGCACATGGAGAGACAGTAGGTGAAATATTCTGCAGAGGTATAGCTCAGCACATGGAGTGACAGTAGGTGAGATACTCTGCAGAGGTATAGCTCAGCATATGCAGTGACAGTAGGTGAGATATTGTGCAGAGGTATAGCTCAGCACATACAGTGACAGTAGGTGAGATGCTCTGCAGTGGGCAGGGGTCCTGTAGCAGTGACCTGTGGGATGTGACACAGCAGTCAGTGACTTCACGCTGCGTGATTCCAGGCGTTCCCGCTTCCACTTATTCTTACATAACCTCCCCCGACCTCACAGCCAGAGGCCCCCACCCTAAAGAACACAGCCTGAGGATATGGGGGGGCTCAGTGTAAGGAAATGGGGGGCTCAGCCTAAAGATATGGGGGCAGGGGGCTCAGTGTAAGGAAATGGGGGGGCTCAGCCTAAAGACATGGGGGCGGGGGGCTCAGTGTAAGGAAATGGGGGGCTCAGCCTAAAGATATGGGGGCAGGGGGCTCAGTGTAAGGAAATGGGGGGCTCAGCCTAAAGACATGGGGCGGGGGGCTCAGTGTAAGGAAATGGGGGGGCTCAGCCTAAAGATATGGGAGGGGGGGGGGGCTCAGTGTAAGGAAATGGGGGGCTCAGCCTAAAGATATGGGGGCAGGGGGCTCAGTGTAAGGAAATGGGGGGCTCAGCCTAAAGATATGGGAGGGGGGGCAGTCTGTGGATGGGGGGGCTCAGCAAGAGGTTTGGGCTCCTCTATACTCCCTGTATGTGTGGCCCCCAGCAGACTGTAGCAGATCCCCTGCGGCCTGAGCTCTGGGCTCCTCTATATTCCCTGTCACACTGTAGCAGATCCCCTGCGGCCTGAGCTCTGGGATCCTCTATAATCCCTGTCACACTGTAGCAGATCCCCTGCGGCCTGAGCTCTGGGATCCTCTATAATCCCTGTCTCACTGTAGCAGATCCCCTGCGGCCTGAGCTCTGGGATCCTCTATACTCCGTCACACTGTAGCAGATCCCCTGCGGCCTGAGCTCTGGGATCCTCTATAATCCCTGTCTCACTGTAGCAGATCCCCTGCGGCCTGAGCTCTGGGCTCCTCTATACTCCGTCACACTGTAGCAGATCCCCTGCGGCCTGAGCTCTGGGATCCTCTATAATCCCTGTCTCACTGTAGCAGATCCCCTGCGGCCTGAGCTCTGGGCTCCTCTATACTCCGTCACACTGTAGCAGATCCCCTGCGGCCTGAGCTCTGGGATCCTCTATAATCCCTGTCTCACTGTAGCAGATCCCCTGCGGCCTGAGATGTGACCGATTATCTGCAATTACTATAATTGTCTGATGAATTAGTAATGGCCGAGCGCAGAACCATCAATGTACTGGGGCTCCGGGGCTTAGAGTGTCAGCTCCACAGACAAGAGAACTGGTCTATATGAAGAGCGCTGTATACTATCAGACACTAGTGACATACACCAGCCCAGTATCATAAATTATATCAAAGGCTTAGATACAGAAGCTCACCATCACACAGGATAGCTTACATACAGCTTAGCAGCACAGGATCACACGTGATACATTTAGATACACACGCTCAACACACAGAATGACACTGGATAGGCTTAGATACACCAATTCGGCATACAGTATCATACAAGCCTCCTAGATATACCAGCTCAGTAGATAATATCACACAGCATAGGCTTCGATACAACAACTCACCATATAGTATCACACAGAATAGGCTTGGCATACAGTATCATTCATGATAGGCTTAGATACACCAGCTCAAGAGACAGTATCAAACAGGCTAGGCATAGATACACCACCTCAGTATATAATATCACACATGTGGGCTTAGATACACCATCTTAGCATATAATATCACACATGGTATGCTTAGATACACCAGCTCAGCAGACAGAATCACACAGGATAAACATAGATTCACCAACTAAGCATATAGTATCACACATGAAGGGCTTAGATATTTAGGCTCAGCAGACAGTATCGCACATAATAGGCTAATATACACCAGCTCAGCAGACAGTATCACACATGATATGCTTAGATACACCAGCTCAGCAGGCAGTATCACACAGAAAAGGCTTAGCTACACCAGCTCAGCAAATAGTATCACACATGATATGCTTAGATACACCAGCTCAGCAGGCAGTATCACACAGAATAGGCTTAGATACACCAGCTCAGCATAGAGTATCACACATGATATGCTTAAATACACCAGCTCAGCAGGCAGTATCACACAGAATAGGCTTAGATACACCAGCTCAGCATATAGTATCACACATGACAGGCTTAGATACACCAGCTCAGCAGACAGTATCACACAGAATAGGCTTAGATACACCAGCTCAGCATATAGTATCACACATGACAGGCTTAGATACGCCAGCTTAGCTATACCCTACTGAATGGATGGAATGTTTGGGTGTAACACTGTGACCCCTGAGTCAGGCATATCTCGGTGGTCTCCTCCTCCGGAGCGGACTCGGAGGAGCAGCCAGGTATCCGTATGTCTTATTATTAATAAAGAGAGGAATGCTGCACAATGTGGGAGGAGGATGGGGGGGCCATGGTCGGACCCCCCCAGCCCTGGCAGGAATGTGGTGACAACAGAGAAAGTAGCAGAGGGGTCAACCCAATATAAGCCTGGTATACAGGATACCCACCATACCCAATATAACCCTGGTATACAGGATACCCACCATACCCAATATAACCCTGGTATACATGATACCCACCATACCCAATATAACCCTGGTATACAGGATACCCACCATACCCAATATAACCCTGGTATACATGATACCCACCATACCCAATATAACCCTGGTATACAGGATACCCACCATACCCAATATAACCCTGGTATACAGGATACCCACCATACCCAATATAACCCTGGTATACAGGATACCCACCATACCCAATATAACCCTGGTATACAGGATACCCACCATACCCAATATAACCCTGGTATACAGGATACCCATCATACCCAATATAACCCTGGTATACAGGATACCCACCATACCCAATATAACCCTGGTATACAGGATACCCACCATACCCAATATAACCCTGGTATACAGGATACCCACCATACCCAATATAACCCTGGTATACAGGATACCCACCATACCCAATATAACCCTGGTATACAGGATACCCACCATACCCAATATAACCCTGGTATACAGGATACCCATCATACCCAATATAACCCTGGTATACAGGATACCCACCATACCCAATATAACCCTGGTGTACAGTATACCCACCATACCCAATATAACCCTGGTATACAGGATAGCCACCATACCCAATATAACCCTGGTATACAGGATACCCACCATACCCAATATAACCCTGGTATACAGGATACCCACCATACCCAATATAACCCTGGTATACAGGATACCCATCATACCCAATATAACCCTGGTATACAGGATACCCACCATACCCAATATAACCCTGGTGTAGAGTATACCCACCATATCCAATATAACCCTGGTATACAGGATACCCACCATACCCAATATAACCCTGGTATACAGGATACCCACCATACCCAATATAACCCTGGTATACAGGATACCCACCATACCCAATATAACCCTGGTGTAGAGTATACCCACCATACCCAATATAACCCTGGTATACAGGATACCCACCATTCCCAATATAACCCTGGTATACAGGATACCCACCATACCCAATATAACCCTGGTGTAAAGGATACCCACCATACCCAATATAACCCTGGTATACAGGATACCCACCATACCCAATATAACCCTGGTATACAGGATACCCACTATACACTATGTCCTATATACACATGATGTAGGGGTTGTATCACACAGCATAGGATTACATCTGGTAGGTGTATCACTATTTAGTTTATCTAATCCTGGTTCAGCAGACAGCTATACACATAAAAGACTCATGGCTTAGATACAATAGCTTGGAAGACAGTATCACACATGATAAGCTTAGATAAATGACAGATGGTATCACAAATAATAACATCAGATACAGCATCATTCAGGAGAGGACTGTATATATATATATATATATATATATATATATATATATATAAACAAAAAATCCGCAGCACAACAGCTGAAATAGCAGAAAGGGTGCCTGCTTCCAACTACCTGATCCAAGGTATGCGAATATAGAGTCCAAAAAATGGAAGCGGCACGTCCGTAGATAAGGTGAATCAAGTGTTTATTTGCTCAAAGGAAAAAGCGACGTTTCTGTCCAAACAATATGGACTTTTTTCAAGCCAGAGTGAACACACAGTGTATGCACAGGGTATATATGCACAGCATTTGATTAACACAGTGATTAAGTAATTAAATGTCAAAATACATATGTGAAGAGATAATACGTGCACAAAAATAGTGAGGTAAAACAGATTAAGAGGGACATGCAGTCCCATAGACCTAGTGAAAAAAACATGTAAATAGATGTATATAAATACGTGAATATAAGATTATAAGTTAAATAGCAATCATATCGAAACAATAGGAGCACCTGATGAGCGCCGGACGCCAACCAATGGACAAGAAAAGAAAAATCACGTAATAAGAATGAGCACACCTCCGTGGGAAGTCCTTCCGATGGAACGCAGATTCTCAAAATGGACGCAACTGAGTGCGTGTCAGTAGATCTGCGCATGCGTGAGACTTGGCAAATCTCACGAGATGACGGGGGAATGTCACATGATCAAACACGTCATGCATTAAATGAAAAAACCATAAATAATAAAATGAATCTGAATACTCAATATGAATAATAAATAAATAAATGAAATAAAGTAAACAAATGAAAATAAATAATGAAATAAGATGAAAATAAATAAACAATGTTATGTCACAGCACCACAATGTATAAGGAGTCATAAAGGGTGATTATGTGTGTCTGTGTGGTGCACACCAATTAACACAGGGAGTCCAAGACAGATACGGAGCCCGTACCCTCTGGTCATGCGGCATTGCTCCAGTCGCATTGGCCCGAGTCACGAGCCAGCAGGTTGGAGCTACACCAGCCCCGTGGGGGCACCACTGCACAATCTCTAAGGTGCTGGACTAGGGCCATGGCGGACCCATATAAAATAAATAGCGTATACATAGATTAATTAAATAAACCAATAAATGAAAATAAAAATAAAAATAAATAAAAAAATAAAGAAATATATAAAATAAATAGAAACAAGAAAATAATAATAATAAAGATAAAAAAATAAAAATTAAAATAACAAAATTAAAAAAAATTAAAAAAATAAATTACATGCAGACGAATATAGTGAATCATTCCAAATAATAGGCGGCTCATGAAAGGAGAGAGGTTGTCCAGGTGGCGAAACGTAGTTCATCATGTGGCTCCAAAGATAGCTTGAATTAGTCTCTATACTTCAATTAGCCACGAGAAAGGTATGCAAGCCATTCGGGATGTACTTGGGGATCTTCAATATTCAGCTGAATGTCAACACTTCGTCATGCAATTGATTGAGCTCATACTGACTTGTAACTTTTTTATGTTTGACAAACATTTTTATTTACAGTTGGTTGGTACGGCAATGGGGTCTAATATGGCTCCGGCATATGCTAATCTGTATGTGGAATCACTCGAGGAATCGTCGGTCTATGTGTCCCACCATGCCCAACATTTGAGGGGCTGGTGGAGATACATAGACGACGTATTCATCGTCTGGTCAGGCAGTGATGATGAACTCACCAGTTTTTGGCATTTTCTCAACAGTATGGATCCGGATATCCAATTTACACTCCAACGCTCAACAGAGAGAATTGAATTTCTTGATACCGTAGTTTACATACAGGATGGCCGACTACACACCACACTATACTCTAAACCTACTGACAGGAATACCTTATTGAGGTATGAGTCGAGCCACCCACATAACATGATAGCGAGTTTACCCAAGAGCCAGTTTTTAAGAGCAAAACGTATTGTCAGTGACCCTGATACACTTACCTCCACACTTACCACTATGTCACACAGGTTCCTTGAGCGGGGATATCCTAGGAGAATTATAACAAGACAGATGAGTGACATCACTGATATGAACAGGGAATCTCTATTACATCCACATGAACAGGCTCCTAAAATGAGAAGAATTCCACTGGTTACTACATTTAATTCATCCAGTCCCCAAATTGCTAGCATCATTAATCGTCACTGGCCAGTGATCAAAAATAGCTATCCCACAATTGCTGTATTTCAAGCTAGACCTCTGATGTCCTACCGCAGGTCTAATAACCTTAAAGATTTTTTGGTGAAAACTGAGGTCCCTTTACACAAACCTTCCAGTAGCACGTTCTTGGGCCCCAAACCCATGGGCTGCTTCCCATGTCATAGATGCGTTAATTGCCGATACATCCAGAAGGGACAGTTTTTCACTCACCCAAATACCGGGAAAACCTATGACATTAGACACTGCTTGACCTGCAATTCTGAATGGATTATTTACCTGTTGTGGTGTCCTTGTCCCCTTGTGTATGTTGGGGAAACCACGTATGATGCCAGAACTCGCCTGACACAACATAGATATACCATACGCAAACAGCGCCTTGATCTCCCTGTGCCAAAACATTTCGTTGAAGCACATCATCATGAACATGATCTTAAATGTATGATTATTGATCACATACCACCTCCACCCAGAGGTGGCGACAGACATGCCCTTTTAAAAAAACGTGAACTACAATGGATTTTCCGTTTAAATACATTGAGACCGTGTGGACTCAATGTCGACTATAAGGTTTTACCTAAATATTGCCGCATGTGATGAGTTATTGTGGGGAGAATTGCCTTACTTTGTCCTGAACTTGTTGCGTTCTTCCTCTGCTCTTTATATACCATTTTGAACACACTATAATTGGACATTTGTATTAGTATTGTCATACTTATTTTTTCTTCTTTCTCCTTTTTTCATTAGATCTAATTCAAGCTATCTTTGGAGCCACATGATGAACTACGTTTCGCCACCTGGACAACCTCTCTCCTTTCATGAGCCGCCTATTATTTGGAATGATTCACTATATTCGTCTGCATGTAATTTATTTTTTTAATTTTTTTTAATTTTGTTATTTTAATTTTTATTTTTTTATCTTTATTATTATTATTTTCTTGTTTCTATTTATTTTATATATTTCTTTATTTTTTTATTTATTTTTATTTTTATTTTCATTTATTGGTTTATTTAATTAATCTATGTATACGCTATTTATTTTATATGGGTCCGCCATGGCCCTAGTCCAGCACCTTAGAGATTGTGCAGTGGTGCCCCCACGGGGCTGGTGTAGCTCCAACCTGCTGGCTCGTGACTCGGGCCAATGCGACTGGAGCAATGCCGCATGACCAGAGGGTACGGGCTCCGTATCTGTCTTGGACTCCCTGTGTTAATTGGTGTGCACCACACAGACACACATAATCACCCTTTATGACTCCTTATACATTGTGGTGCTGTGACATAACATTGTTTATTTATTTTCATCTTATTTCATTATTTATTTTCATTTGTTTACTTTATTTCATTTATTTATTTATTATTCATATTGAGTATTCAGATTCATTTTATTATTTATGGTTTTTTCATTTAATGCATGACGTGTTTGATCATGTGACATTCCCCCGTCATCTCGTGAGATTTGCCAAGTCTCACGCATGCGCAGATCTACTGACACGCACTCAGTTGCGTCCATTTTGAGAATCTGCGTTCCATCGGAAGGACTTCCCACGGAGGTGTGCTCATTCTTATTACGTGATTTTTCTTTTCTTGTCCATTGGTTGGCGTCCGGCGCTCATCAGGTGCTCCTATTGTTTCGATATGATTGCTATTTAACTTATAATCTTATATTCACGTATTTATATACATCTATTTACATGTTTTTTTCACTAGGTCTATGGGACTGCATGTCCCTCTTAATCTGTTTTACCTCACTATTTTTGTGCACGTATTATCTCTTCACATATGTATTTTGACATTTAATTACTTAATCACTGTGTTAATCAAATGCTGTGCATATATACCCTGTGCATACACTGTGTGTTCACTCTGGCTTGAAAAAAGTCCATATTGTTTGGACAGAAACGTCGCTTTTTCCTTTGAGCAAATAAACACTTGATTCACCTTATCTACGGACGTGCCGCTTCCATTTTTTGGACTCTATATATATATATATATATACAATATTGCACATGTTAAGCTTAGATACATTTTGATTACAGTTTTTCCCCCTGTTGACACTGACACATCTTCCACTATTTTCTGTCTATAGAGAGCAGATTAGGGGGTGGAAGGAGTCAGTTCCATGGCTGCAGGATCAGACTACTCAGGGTGTTTGTAGTCTGTCACCATGGAGACACATGGGTCTGCACAGGAGCTGTATGCATGAAACAGTAGGAAAGTTTCTATCCCGACTTGTAGCCTAATTTGTTATGGCACTGCATGTAATGGTTAGTGGGGTGGACATGCCCTTTAAGTAGTGGGTGCAGGTGGAACCCCGGCATCTGTATAGGAGGCTGTGTGTTCCATATTACGTATGTGGAGATTGCCTTTGCGTGCAGAACAGCGTACAGACAATAGTCACACGGCATCAGCTATGGGGACAATCCAGGGAGAGTATATAGAAGATTAAACATTCATGAGGCAGAACAATGTCCGGGATTCCCTGAAAAAGCCGCTGACATGTCCCCCGCAGCAACATGGCTGACGTCTCTGTTACCGGCGAGATTCTCTGTCCAATGAAACCCGGGGGACACGGCGACAGCGCCAACACTATAGTACCACGATCCCCAAACCAGTGACCACAATCAACACCCGCAGCCCTGTCACCCCCGAAACACAGCTACATCTTAGATAGATAGATAGATAGATAGGGAGATAGATAGATAGATAGATAGATAGATAGATAGATAGATAGATAGATAGATAGATAGATAGATAGAAGTGTAGTTCCTATCAATGTAGTCTGATATATTTTACATGGATCTTTAGATCAGGGAGATGGATAAAGCGCTGGCTCGGTCCCCCGGCAGTGAGCGGGGATAGCAGAGCTTCCAGCCAGCAGGTGTGATCCTAGCACAGAGCTTCCATCCTCTCCCTGACATGGTGATATAGCGGATGGTGCACGGTGGGGGTAGTAGTGATACATTGCTATTCTCTCCTGTTATTTGTCAGCAGTAAGTAAACCTAGCCTACCTACACGTCTCTGCTGTGAGATTTCCACCACCTCACACTGACCATGTCACCGGTGTCGGTGTGGAGCAGTACATGTCACCCGCCTACACTCCATGTGTCACCTCTCACAGGTTCAGCATTTTCCAACCACAATAAACACATAACAGCTTCCTCTGTTCTATGTAGTCAACACTAATAGTAGAGATCAGAGCAACACTCAGTCCTGTACCCCAAGAGTCAGCGTGTAACTATCTTGCACCCCAAGTTGCAGTACTCCTCTCCCAATTCCAGCAGGATTAACAGACGCAACGACTCCCAACAGATGAAGTATAAAAAACTACTTTATTAAAGGGGTAGTGCGGTGCTACACATTTATTCACTAAATAACACACATTACAAAGTTATACAACTTTGTAATGTGTGTTATTTAAGTGAATGGCCCCCTTCCCTGTGTTTCCCCCACCCCCCGAAGTGTGGTGCATTATACTCACATAATCACTGTCGACCCCGGCCGCCATCTTGGGTCAACCGCGTCATCTTCAGGAGGCGTGTCATCAGCTGCTCATCCGTGATTGGCTGAGCATAACTATGCTCAGCCAATCGCGGCTGAACAGCTGATGACGCGCTGGAGGGGGGCTGGCATGAGGGAAGGCTGGAGTGGTCCAGCCGGCCTTATTAAGATGACACGATCAACCCAAGATGGCGGCCGGGGTCGACAGTGATTATGTGAGTGTAATGCACCACACTTCCGGGGGTGGGAAGAAACAGGGTAGGGGGTCATTTACTTAAATAACACAAATTAAAAAGTTGTATAACTTTATAATGTGTGTTATTTAGTGAATAAATGTGTAGCACCGCACTACCCCTTTAAACTAATAAAAACATATGTAAAAGGCTCAGCATTACGCTTTTCTAGACAGGATCGGTCTCTTCATCAGATGCTACTAATGAAGCATCTGATGAATAGAAAAGTCCGGTCTAAAAACACGTAATGCTGAGCATTTTATATATGTTTTTATTAGTTTAATAATGTAGTTTTTTTATACTTCATCTGTTGGGAGTAGCTGCTGCTGGAATTGGGAGAGGAGGAAGGCATATTGTTCTGTATTCAGATGTGCGTTCTGTATAAGCAAAAATGTTGTAGAAAATATATTGCAACAAAAATTTCAAAATCTTCTCCTTCCTGTTCACATATGAGCAATAATAACCAACTCACATATAAGACTAACAGGAAATATTAATACTCTGACTATTATCTATGTATCTGCCAGATGTAGGAGCCCAGCTGTATCCACTGCTCCATCTCTATCATCCTGGTCTATTCCTGTCTATCTATCTATCTATCTATCTATCTATCTATCTATCTATCTATCTATCTATCTATCTATCTCCTATCTATCTATCTATCTATCTATCTATCTATCTCCTATCTATCTCCTATCTATCTATCTATCTATCTATCTATCTATCTATCTCCTATCTATCTATCTATCTATCTATCTATCTATCTATCTCCTATCTATCTCCTATCTATCTATCTATCTATCTATCTATCTATCTATCTATCTATCTCCTATCTATCTCCTATCTATCTATCTATCCATCTATCTATCTCCTATCTATCTATCTATCTATCTATCTATCTATCTATCTATCTATCTATCTCCTATCTATCTATTTATCTATCTATCTCCTGTCTATCTATCTCTCTCTCTCCTATCTATCTATCTATCTATCTATCTATCTATCTATCTATCTCCTATCTATCTATTTATCTATCTATCTCCTGTCTATCTATCTCTCTCTCTCCTATCTATCTATCTATCTATCTATCTATCTATCTATCTATCTATCTATCTCCTATCTATCTATCTATCTATCTATCTATCTCCTATCTATCTATCTATCTATCTGTCTCCTATGTATCTATCTATCTATCGATCTATCTATCTATCTATCTATGTCCTTGCTATCTATCTATCTATCTATCTATCTATCTATCTATCTATCTCCTATCTATCTATCTATCTATCTATCTATCTATCTATCTATCTGTCTCCTATGTATCTATCTATCTATCTATCGATCGATCTATCTATCTATGTCCTTGCTATCTATCTTACATGCAGTAGTAACATGTGCAGGGATCAGCTATATATCATGTATCTGTGTGCTGAGCAGTGACATTTGGCGGTATACACTGTATGGTTGGCGGGGGTCTCGGCCTCCACATCCTCTCTATATTATTAGTGTCGGTGCAGTATGCCAGGAGCCTCTTCCAGTCATTGACTATTTCATTACTCAATGTTATATCCCGGGAATAGCCCCCTGTCACCATCCATCACCCCTCGCCTCCTCTCCTATATTGCTCTGCACCACTCTGGGGGCTCTTATGCAGATGTAGCAGAGCTCAGTTTGCCATTTGCCCCATTTTACAGCATATCATCATTCTCTGAGCCAAGGTGGAGTGGAAAAACTCATCTCTGCTCCATCTGTGCCTGTATTATCCAATGTATGAAGCCTATGACTCCCTTGTCATGTCGCACAGCCCTGTGCTTGTTCTGGAAGGGGGTGCATATATAAAGAGCCTGTGTCTGCGGACCCCCTCCCCTCCAGCAGCTGCAGGCCTGTATATAGTGAGGCAAGATCATATAGGTAGAAGATGAATGAGAAGGGGTATGGCCTGGGGAGGAGGCTCCTGCACTGACAGCTTCGCCTTGTAGAGAGGGTGGACCCTGAGCTACTGCAACCCACTGGGCTTGTGCTAAGTGATTGAGAGAAACAGGAGCAGCCTGCATCACTGCAGAGCCCACTGCAGACAGGGAGGACCAGGCAGCAGGGACCTGCACTCACACTGGTAGGTGCTGGGGGATCAGGGTGAGGGCTCCGACATCTTATAAGGGGGGGCACTGACTTCTTCTTGCATCCGTCTTGCATCAGGGATGAGGTCTTCTTTGTGCAATGACATTCGCAGCCTCCTGTATGACCACCCATCTTGGATTTATCATCCTCCCCCCCCCCCCCTAAGAGGCTTTCCTGACATGACAACCCATATAAATACAATGTTTCTCTTTGGAAACTTCCCATTCTTCCAATCGGATTACTAGCGGATCCTGGCTGACATCCTGCACAAGCCTTTAATGCCTTCTCCCCCCCCCCCAGGACCTCCAGCCTCATCTCCCTCTGCAGGTGATTGACAGGCGCTCTTCTCTATGTATGGGATTTTTATTGCAGTCTTATTTGAATGTGGATAGGGATGACCCTATGGGGGTTTGTGGGGGGATTGTGTGCGCCTGGAGCGGCATAGAAGAGAGGGAGCGAGCAGGAGATGGGGGGGCGGGGGGAGCGGTGACAGAGCACTGTGCATCTAATCTGCCTTTCAGATAACCTTTGCAGAATGTGGCCTCCCAAAAAGCACTGACAAAGCCTGCCAGGAGCCGTGTCCAGCCTGGATCCTTATGGTGGAGAGGAGGGGGGGTTCCATTGCAGGGATGGGAAGGAGGTGTGTGCCCCCATATTGTAAATAGCTGTGCACGCTCCAATCCATGGAGACTTCCAATATGGACGGTGCTTTGATGCTAGTGATGGCAGAGGCTGCATAGATAGATTATTGGATCTCGTAGAACCCCGAGATCCTTCAGCCAGTGCGGAATGTAAACTGGAATCGTATCAGGATACTAAGGGTTAATGATGGGTTAATCAGTCCATAATATCATATGGGATGTCGCAGATGGTCGGGAATCAGGGACCCGGGGGCTGGACGGTGAATGGGGGAGAAATATCGTAAGAATCGGTCGATGATCCGGTGCGGATTGTTATTTTCTGTGGTTATTGATCTGTGCACCTGTACTGGTCTGATGAGCTGACAATCTAAATCCGAACAGATCCTGCTGGGATCTGTGGCCGACTCCACATCCATTGGTCGGCCCTGGATATAAGCGGCGTCTGAGGTGTCTGGCAGCTGCTCGTTCTCCTTGGAAGTAACAAGCTGATTGGGTATTTTATGGGGCAGTGGAGGATGAGAGTTGTTGGATAACTGATGATTCGGCCCGTGATATCCGGGGGGGCAGTCAGGGGACCATGGCCGGACAAGAAACGTTTCCCCCCCCCATAAGATTTCCCACTTCTGGGCCTCCTGTGATCACATGATTCTCACCATATGTTCCTGCTATCTATGGCGCCTCTATCTCTACATGTCCCATGTGCCCCCCACTATATATGGCACCAACATCTAGGGCAGCACTGTGTGAGGACTGCGATCACTCACATTACCCCCTGTTCACATTGGGGTTACAATTACTCAGCTCAGATATACGATGGGACAAATTTTTCTGGAAGCCAATTGACCAGAAAATAAGAAAACCGGGCAACCCTTGAGGATATATACCCCAAAGAATAAGTAATAGAGAGAAAGATGGACTCCTGTGATGTCATCAGAGAGGGTCCTCCCCACCTCCACTAGAGGCACTATGGCAGGCTCATGGAACAGGACTGATAAGATTACTGAGGATGATGCGGTAGTAGTGGAGCCTGGGACCAGGACTGATGGGACTACTGATGGTGATGGGGGCAGTAGTGGAGTCAGGGGGCAGGATTGATAGGACTATAGAGGGTGATGGGGGTAGTAGTGGAGTCAGGGGCAGGACTGATGGGACTATAGAGGGTGATGGGGGTAGTAGTGGAGTCAGGGGCAGGACTGATGGGACTACTGATGGTGATGGGGGTAGTAGTGGAGTCTGGGACCAGGAATGATGGGCTTACTGAGGTTGATGGGGTAAGTAGTGGAGACTGGGTCTGGGACTGATAGGATTACTGAGGGTGATAGAGGTAGTAGTGGAGTCAGGGGGCAGGACTGATAGGACTACTGAGGGTGATAGAGGTAGTAGTGGAGTCAGGGGGCAGGACTGATAGGACTACTGAGGGTGATGGGGTAGTGGTGACGTCTGGGACCAGGACTGATGGGATTACTGAGGGTGATGGGGTAGTAGTGGAGACTGGGGCAGGACTAATGGGATTACTCAGGGTGATGGGGGGCAGTAGTGGAGTCAGTAACCAGGACTGATGGGACTATTGAGGGTGATGGGGGTAGTAGTGGAGTCAGGGGCAGGACTGATAGGACTACTGAAAGTGATGGGGGCAGTAGTGGACTCAGCGGCAGGACTGATAGGATTACTGGGGGTGATAGGGGTAGTAGTGGAGTCAAGGGCTAGGACTGATAGGACTATAGAGGGTCATGGGGGTAGTAGTAGAGTCTGGGGCAGGACTGATAGGACTACTGAAAGTGATGGGGGCAGTAGTGGACTCAGCAGCAGGACTGATAGGATTACTGAGGGTGATAGGGGTAGTAGTGGAGTCAAGGGCTAGGACTGATAGGACTACTGAGGTTGATGGGGTAGTGGTGACGTCTGGGACCAGGACTGATGGGATTACTGAGGGTGATGGGGTAGTAGTGGAGACTGGGGCAGGACTAATGGGACTACTGATGGTGATGAGGGCAGTAGTGGAGTCAGTAACCAGGACTGATGGAGCAGGGCCGCAGATCCCTCAAAATATTATTTACTGAAAGTCCTCCACCAAATACTGACAAACAAGGTTATTCACAGATTGGCGCCAACTCGAGGAGCGACAGGAGGTGCAAAATACAATCTGGAGACTGTGATGTGCACACTGCCAACACGTGGGACGCTGAATCTGACATTTACTTATATTTTTCTATTTTATAAATAAAGTTTATTGATATGAGCAATGTAGGCCAATCAGAATTCAGTTTATTGTACCAATGCTGGTTGCAACCAGGAAGCCAAACTCTGGTTGCTGAGCCTTAACCGGTCCTGACAGTCTGGACATATGAGGCCCATCAGGTGTAGGTGTAGCTGTAGTGTGCTCTTCAATAAACTTTATTTATAAAACAAAACTGAGGAATTAGGAGATGGAATCTCAGTGGTGGCTGATTGGTTGCTATATGTGACTGCTCATCCTGACTGGCTGCTATAGGTGACTGCTCATCCTGATTGGTTGCTCTAGGTGACTGCTCATCCTGACTGGCTGCTATAGGTGACTGCTCATCCTGATTGGTTGCTCTAGGTGACTGCTCATCCTGACTGGCTGCTATAGGTGACTGCTCATCCTGATTGGTTGCTCTAGGTGACTGCTCATCCTGACTGGCTGCTATAGGTGACTGCTCATCCTGATTGGTTGCTCTAGGTGACTGCTCATCCTGATTGGTTGCTCTAGGTGACTGCTCATCCTGATTGGTTGCTCTAGGTGACTGCTCATCCTGATTGGTTGCTATAGGTGACTGTACATCCTGACTGACTCCCATAGGTGAATGCTCATTCTGATTGGCTGCTATAGGTGACTGCTCATTCTGATTGGCTCCCATAAGTGACTGCTCATCCTGATTGGTTGCTATAGGTGACTGCGCATCCTGATTGGCTCCCATAGGTGACTGCTCATCCTGATTGGCTGCTGTAGGTGACTGCTTATTCTGATTGGCTGCTATAGGTGACTGTTAATCTCTGTTAGGCTGCTATAGGTGACTGCTCATCCTGAATGGCTGCTATAGGTGACCGCTCATCCTGATTGGCTGCTATAGGCGAATTCTCATCTTGATTGGTTGCTATAAGTAAATGCTCATCCTGGTTGGCTCCTATAGACGACTGCCGCTCCTAAATAACTCCTATAGGCGACTGCTTATCCTGGTTGACTTCTATAGCTGACTGCTCATCCTGATTACGTGCATGGCCATCAGTTACATGCATCGCCATCAGTTACATGCAACACCATCAGTTACATGTGTCGCCATTAGTTACATGCATCGTCATCAGTTACACGTGTGGCCATCAGTGACATGTGGGGCCATCAGTTACATGCATGGCCATCAGTTACATGTGTGGCCATTAGTTACATTCAACACCATCAGTTACATGCAACCCCATCAGTTACATGCGTCGCCATCAGTTACATGTGTGGCCATCAGTTACATGTGTGGCCATCATTTACATGCGTGGCCATCATTTACATGCATGGCCATCATTTACATGTGTGGCCATCATTTACATACATTGCCATCAGTTACACATGTGGCCATTAGTTACATGCGTGGCCATCAGTTACATGCGTCGCCATAAGATACATGTGTGGCCATCAGTTACATGCGTGGTCATCAGTTACATGCGTGGCTATCAGTAACATGCCTGGTCATCAGTTACATGCATGGCCATCAGTTACATGCGTGGCCATCAGTTACATGCGTGGCCATCAGTTACATGCGTGACCATCAGTTGCGTGTGTGGCCATCAGTTACAGGCGACGCCATTGACTCTCCCTGACAGCACACTGAATGTTTGGCGCTTGTGTGTGCACCATCTGCTCCTCTAAGAGATCACTGACCGCCATCCTTTCCATAAAATTTGAGAGCACATAACCTCTATCATTATCAACATATTTGGTAATAATTCAGAATCGGCGCTGTATAAACCGATTTACAGGAAAACAGCCGCCTGGGAGCTGTGACCCGATTGGTTGACGGGTTTTACCAAATAAGCGCTTAAGTGATAAGACACGAGGTTGGTTAGTCATGTTCTTTCCTGTTTTATGTTGTCACTAAGGAAAAATGCTGCATTGTCCGAGACGTAACAATCACCCGCGCCAAGCAGCGAAAATTTATTTCCACTAAAAGGGCAAAACAATATTCGTTGCCTTCGCCCCTCCCCCTCCACGTCTCCTACTACAGCTGTGTAATCTATTGTTTCCCCATGGCTCTATTGTCTGGGTATATACAGCACGGGCTGTCAGGGGGGTGATACATATATTTATATATACGCTGGAAGACGCCATTGTAGGAGACCCTGAAATACATCTCGCAATTCTTGGAATGAAAAATGGTAAATCTGTATTCATGGCCATGTGCTGGCACGAAATGGGGCACAAAGAGCGTAAAATTCTTACTCACTGGGTGAATACAGCTGGCAGCTGATCAGACATTATAGTCCCCGATCACGTCCCACCGCGTTTCATGTATCACTTTTATATTCTGTACCCCATTGAGACTAATGCGGACGAATACCGGAACGGATATTGTATAAGCAATTTCAGTACGGACGACACCATTTTAAGTCACCATATGTTACCTATTATTCCATATAAGGTGCAGAATTTCTATCATGTCCCTATCCATTCATGCCATTCCATTAAGGCAAAGCAGTGAACGCCATTGTAAGCAATGCCTGAGGTCGCTGCTGCAAGATTTTGTCAGTTCTGGTACTACAGCCTGTTCTTGTGTTATAGCTGTCACACTACAAGTTCTGTCATAGCACTACTGTACCCAGCATGACCTGAAGAAAACATGTGGTACTATTGCAAAACGAACACGCTCAACTTCTGGATTTTTTGCCCTCTTCCCCCCCCAAAATGGCTGATAATAGGAAACAATAGACGGCGTTCACCTGCACAATCCCTTTAAGCAATCTTATGACTAGTGTTCAGCAAACCTGCAGAACTGTTCGGGATCAGCAATGCTTTCTGAACCTAAACACTCGGCATTTGTCTCCTGGCAGCTGGAGAAGTTGGATGCTGCCCTAGGGAGAACGTCCTAGAAAACTTGGATACAGCCATAAGCTATATCTATGTCTTCCAGGCAGCCTTAGGGCTGCATCCAACTTCTCCAGCTGCTGGGAGTCAAATGCAGAACTGTTGGGTTCAGGAAACGTTGCTGAACCCAAACAGTTCTGCAAGTTCGCTCAACAATACTTGTGACTAAAGATGGCGGCACATTTCATGGGGTCCTTATATTCCCTTGATATTTATGTTTTCCTTCCCGTCCCGCTGCGATCCCTTCCCCTATGTTGTCTTATTGACTCCGGTCCATTCACTATTCCAGTAACCCAGGCTAATGTAATGGACGTTAATGGACGAAGCTATTTATTATTCATGTTTTTCTTCTCTTTTTGGATCTTCAAGGTTTATTTATTTTATTTTTTTTTATGAAAAAAGGCAGAGAGAAAACACCAGTGACCCTGCGAGTCCAGACAGAGTACTCCAGGCGTCTGTGCGATTCTTTACGTCTCCCCTGGTTTTCCACTGAATAGACTATACGAAAAGATCTCTGTAGGCCAATTGGTATTGGAAAATCTGCAAAAGGCCGAAGCTACATCACCCATGCCTTTAAACCAGCCAGGTTTAGTTGTTAGGACGTGGCCATTGATGTGGATGGTGGCTAGATATGGCAGGATGAACTTCCAGAAGTGTTGTCATAGGGCCTATGGACATTGACATATTATGTGGGCAGATGGGACAGACGAGACATTGTATATCGTGTTGGGCCGGTTTCTGATATCAGGGGTTAGAGCTAAACTTGTCACATAACCGATTCCTTTGTAAACCATTATAAAATATTATATCTTCTTGGGTTTTGCCAATAGTAAACTAAACTCTATTGCATCTGTGTAAGACAATGGACAAAGTGCTGAGGCAAAAGAAACAGTAGCGGTAACTCCTTGTGATTTATGGGCGTTAGAAGCAGTTCTTCTTACAGGAGGTCGAGCCCCTTCCAGCTCCTTATTACTGTGTAGTTACATTTCCTGCAGCAGGTGGGGGTCACTGTGCCATACAGGGGGGTGAGGTTACCATAACCGTGCTTGTTTATGGCCAAGACGAACCCAACAAATGTGTTTCCTCTGAAGAAATGTGACTATTATTCCTGAACAGGGAGCAGGCAGCTACGTTTCCGGCAACATTCCAGAAAGCTCGGAACGTTCCCATTGTGACACGGTGGATGTACGTTCTGTTCTGTCTGAGCACCTCCCGGCCCAGGTCCTCCCAGCCGCCATCTCTATAGAGAAACAGCGAGCAAACTAATAAGAGGGGAGAGCAGAAGCCGAGCCGTATAAAAGGAAACGGGAAGTGAAACTGTATTCTCTCTTCGAACTGATTATCTATGTAAATAATATCCAATCCATCGCAAATTATTACCCAGAGTAACAGAAAACCGTACAATATGTTTACACCAAAACTCATGACCAAAGGAGCAATATTATTGCAGTTATACACCTTGTATATAGGAGCAGTATTCTATTAGTTATATTCTTGTATATAGGAGCAGTATTATAGTAGTTATATTCTTGTATATAGGAGCAGTATTATAGTAGTTATATTCCTGTATATAGGAGCAGTATTATAGTAGTTATATTCTTGTATATAGGAGCAGTATTATAGTAGTTATATTCTTGTATATAGGGGGCAGTATTATAGTAGTTATATTCCTGTATATAGGAGCAGTATTATAGTAGTTATATTCTTGTATATAGGAGCAGTATTATAGTAGTTATATTCCTGTATATAGGAGCAGTATTATATAGTAGTTATAGCCCTGTATATAGGAGCAGTATTATAGTAGTTATATTCCTGTATATAGGGGGCAGTATTATAGTAGTTATATTCTTGTATATAGGAGCAGTATTATAGTAGTTATATTCTTGTATATAGGAGCAGTATTATAATAGTTATATTATTGTATATAGGGAGCAATATTCTATTAGTTATATTCTTGTATATAGGGGTAGTATTATAGTAGGTATATTCCTGTATATAGGGGCAGTATTATAGTAGTTATATCACACGAGCTTCAAAGAGATGTCGGCACTATCACGTTCAGTGGTGAGGAATGTGTTCACAAATGTGTTTTAAGAATATACCTGTGCTCACATTACAGTACCTCCATGTTTTTCCCATTCTGTTTGCAGCAGTAGTGGTGAGTGCAATACCATATTCATAATTGTGTTGTTTGGGGGCAGCCTTCTCTGCCGGTGGTGCTGGCTGGGTATTGGTGGGGCATTTTGGGTTTGGTCCTGTGACATTGGAGTTACAGGGCCATTCCATGGCTTCCCTTCCCTGCAGGTGCACGCTTTGCGGGGTTGGCGGCCACCGACCGACACGGTGTGGAGTTAGCGTAGGGACCCGTGTGAACCAGGAGACCTGCACGTGGTACACGGGGCGGTATGGTTTGATCAAATTATATGCCAACATCCTGACGTTGGTTTTTAAAATAAGCTTAGCAGCATTAGTATCAGCCATAGGTGTGATGTGCAGTCGCTCCTCTCTTTCCATGTCGTGTTTTACATTTCTCCCTTTTCTAGGCAGCTGGCACTCCCCTTTATAAGACCCACGTGACTCAAATCAGCAGAATATACCTGTGCTCACATGTCAGTACCTCCATGTTTTTCCCATTCTGTTTGCAGCAGTAGTGGTGAGTGCAATACCATATTCATAATTGTGTTGTTTGGGGGCAGCCTTCTCCGCCGGTGGTGCTGGCTGGGTATTGGTGGGGCATTTTGGGTTTGGTCCTGTGACATTGGGGTTGCAGGGCCATTCCATGGCCTCCCTTCCCTGCAGGTGTACGCTTTGCTGGGTTGGCGGACACCGACCGACACGGTGTGGAGTTAGCGTAGGGACCCGTGTGAACCAGGAGACCTGCACGTGGTACACGGGGCGGTATGGTTTGATCAAATTATATACCAACATACTGACGCTGGTTTTTAAAGTAAGCTTAGCAGCATTAGTATCAGCCATAGGTGTGATGTGCAGCCACTCCTCTCTCTCCATATCATATTATAGTAGTTATATTTTTCTATACAGGAGCAGTATTATAGTAGTTATATTCTTGTATATAGGAACAGTATAATAGTGGTTATATTCTTGTATATAGGATCAGTATAATAGTAGTTATATTCCTGTATATAGGAGCAGTATTATAGCAGTTATATTCTTGCATATAGGAGCAGTATTATAGTAGTTATATTCTTGTATATGGAGCAGTATTATAGTAGTTATATTCCTGTATATAGGCGCAGTATTATAGCAGTTATATCCTTGTATATAGGAGCAGTATTATAGTAGTTATATTCTTGTATATAGGAGCAGTATTATAGCAGTTATATCCCTGTATATAGGAGCAGTATTATAGTAGTTATATTCTTGTATATAGGGGGCAGTATTATAGTAGTAATGTTCTTGTATATAGGAGCAGTATGATAGTAGTTATATTCTTGTATAGAGGGTAGTATTATAGTAGTTATAGTCTTGTATGTAGGGGCAGTATTATAGTAGTTATATTCCTGTATATAGGAGCAGTATTATAGTAGTTATATTCTTGTATATAGGAGCAGTATTATAGTAGTTATAGTCTTGTATGTAGGGGCTGTACTATAGTAGTTATATTCTTGTATATAGGGGCAGTATTATAGTAATTATATTCTCATACATAGGGGACAGTATTAAAGTAGTTATATTTACACGCCTCACACTTTCTGGAAGCCTTCTTATAATATCTATACTTTGAGAGAGAGAGAACTGCACCGCCTTCGCGTACACTTCTGTAATTAAGTAATAAATGAGGTGAACTAACATCTGCAGAACAATACACTGTGTTACTTTGAAACTTTTTGTTTTTCTCCTTACTAAACCCTTCCCCCCTTCTTTATTTTGTACACAGGTACTTCAAGAACCAGATAGTCCATTACGTGAGGACTCTGCAGTATCAGAGGTAATGATTGATCTCCATAAACTCAGCTCCCTCGTCTCCTAAAGCCAACCAGCTCCCACAACTCCTCCTCCCCCCTTGATTACGAGGCCTCATTGAAGCAGTCTGGATGTACGTCTGACCTATGCCAGCCTTGTACAGTGATCATCAGTCTCCTGGAATGCAACTGACCTGTTAGTGGGAGCTAAAGAGAAGTCAGGAGAAAGGAATTTGTATAACGTTCTGCAACCTTGCTCCAGCCTACCGCACCCGCAACAATAATAACAAGGAAAAGGTGGAACACCTGTTCTCAAGGTACACAATGCCCTTGATGTGGTGTAAGCCTCAGCCTGCCTGCACGGATTATACTGTGTTCTTGTGAAATTTTGGGATCCTCTAAAGCTTCCTTTCTCTACTGCAGACAATCACTGCACCTCCTTCAGGTCTGGTGCAGACTCTACGTATATCAAGGCTTCCTGATCTGGAGGAACATCCTACAGGAGTTGCATTTTGACCCGACTGCTTGGATATTACACACTGGCTTATGTATAGTCTCCTGGATTGTGTTATCTTGTAGGAGATGACGGACGTCTGCATCGGAGTCCAGCCTTACTCTTCCAACGTTAAATCTTTGCCAAATCAGTCTTTTTAACTTGTGAGCGGTGAATCTTTCTCAAGCCACATGCAGGGGGCTCTAGGAGAAAACAAAGTTGCGGACAGTAATGTGAAAAAAATTCTTATGTCGTGTCTGAAAGGGCAGCAGGTGATTATCAAGATGGAGGCGATGAAGATCATACAGGCTGAGAAGTTCTCGGAATGCCAGAACTCTCAGTCAAGGTACGGTCCTCCGTCGAGGAGGGAACCTCCACTAGTTGCCAAACGTGCCTGGCCCTCAGACTCGGAAATTATTGTCAATCAGGCCTGCGGGGAGATGCCTGCTCTGGAAAACGTTCCAACTACTTTGGGTCTTCCTAGGACACCTCCACCACCGAGACGGGAGAAAATCTACCCTGGTCAACGGAAAGCTAGTTCCGAAATCTGTTACCACCGTAAGACCCCTTCCGATGAAGTTATCGTAAACCAGTATGTGCTGCATCCGTCCACACCATGTGAACCCTTAGAATGTCCAACCTGTGGCCACATGTACAATTTTACAAACAAGAGGCCTAGGATCTTATCATGCCTCCATTCGGTGTGTGAGGAGTGCCTGCAGATTCTCTACGAGTCATGTCCCAAGTACAAATTCATTTCATGCCCAACCTGCAAGAGAGAAACTGTGCTGTTTACAGACTATGGCCTGGCTGCCCTTGCTGTGAACACCAGCATTCTCAACAGGCTGCCAACTGAGGCCCTGACGGCCAATCCCGTACAATGGAACAGCGAAGCAGACCGCAGTTGCTACCAGACCTTTCGCCAGTACTGTGGTGCAGCGTGTAGCTGTCAGGTCCGCAATCCACTGTCTTCCTGTACCATCATGTAGCTGGTGTTGTCCCGGAGAACTGTTACTTGTGCAGTATTATCTCAGATAGTGGCCGAGGTGTTATCGGGGCAGATTCAGCCACTTCTATATCCAGACTTTATTCGATATCAGTGAAATAGACATTGTGATTGACGGTGACACCTGAACCAACCGGCCATAGTTTACATCTTCCTTCCATCCGTCTTGGTGACTTCTTCTTGCATCCCTCTGTATTTTTGTCTACTCAAGCACCTTCTCGTCTGTCCTAAACTTGATCCTTCTCTAGTTCTTTCTTTGTGTCTCTCTTTTCTTACTGACCTTTTCTAAGTGGTAATGTAAATATGCATGAACGGATGGGTACAGGAAGGACTTGTTGGACCCTTTGTTCTGTTACAACCAGCTGTGCCATGTAATCACGGCACCAAGCACAACTCTGACCATAATGGTGGATGGCAAAGCCACGGGTTGTTGGCTACAGCTGCTGGTCACTGGATCTAACCCACCCCTATACCCGAGGGGTGGGCATCATCTGACGCCTCCCTTTGTCTAAGTTGTTTTGCCAAAGCTATTATTATTATTATTATTTCAGTTGCTGAAAAGAAATGAAACAGAAATGATATATTTTAAATTATTGTATGTATTTCAAAAATGTAAAAAAAAAACCAAAAAAACAAAAAGGACAAAAAAAAACTGTGACTGCGTTAACCACTTTGCAGGCCCCTCTAGCATCAGTTTAACCTGTTTTCTGCCAGCGAGGTCTGCATTACATTGCAGTGCGATATACTGAGGATCTTGTTGGCGGAGAGGGAGGTTAATTTGCAACCTATTTGTCCTGATGAAAGAATCATGGTGGGAGACGACTATTTCTTGTTTATGTTGAAGGCTGTGTATTGATCTAAAGAACCCTGCTATTCAATAGCTTGCTGACCAGGGACGGTTGTTGCTATACCTAAGCTTCCTCCTCAGCTGAAATAACCATCAACTACATAAATGGCTACAACACACTCAGCTTTGCTGTCTTGCATTTGCTTTATTATAAACATACATATTCTTTTATGTGTATATGTTAGACATCTATATGGTAAGTGAAGAGAAGGTGCATCTTGTGAAATGCCATACAGATCTATTTTGTGGAGACTTTGACATCAGACATGTCAAAAGTTATTGATCACAATGGATCTCACTGCTGAGACCCGCTTTGATCAGAAGATATAGCCGGGGAGAGATTGCAGTAGCATGATTAACTCCCTGGCCGCCCGCTCATTCCATCAATATTATCTCATAGACTTACACTGACAAAAATATTGACAGAAGAGTGGCCAACCACAGAGTGGATTGTGCAGTCTCTCCATGGCTATATCTTCTGATCAGAGCGGGTCTCAAAATTTATTTGTAGTGACATTGACCATTGAGGGTACAAACACACAGGCCGGATCCGCAGTAGATTTCTTGCTGCAAATTTGCAGCTGTAGTTTCTATGAGAAGACAGTGGGATTGACATGCGTGGAGCAGGTACAGTATGCTCCGGCCGTCGGGGGGTTAAGAGGGTGGTCTCCTTACATACATCCCACTACAAGTATGTCTTTTCATAGAAACTACAGGCAAGGGATCCGCAGTGGATTTAATCGCAATTTGCAGCAAGAAATCCGCCGTGGATCTGGTCTGTATGTTTGTACCCTAAGGCTATGTTCATACAATGTAAGAGACCGGACGTTCCGTGACCCGGCCAGGTCACGGAACGCTGGTCTTAGAAATTATCATCCCGGCCGTTACTGCAGTGCTGGCCGGATGATCTTTGGCGCAGCAGAGTTCTGATGCGGGCGCACACAGAACTCCCCACTGCACACTATGGAGCGAGTGGCCAGAGCTGCTGACAGGGTTTTCTACGGCTGCTATTCAATGAATAGCGGCCTCAGAATACTGACATGTCAGTTGTTTGCGGCACCGCTAGGGATCCCGACCGGAGCGTATGCCATGTGTATACGCTCCGGCCAGGATCCTATAGACGGCACGGTAATGTATATTTTCTCAATAATCACGGCCCTTGTTGTAATGTGCAACAAGGGACGTAGTTTAACGAAAATATATGTAGTGTAAACATAGCCTTAACCCCTAAGTGACCGCCATGCTGCCTTTTAATGGCGGTCACTAATGGACTTTTTTCCGATGCGTATGCCTTTTAACGGTGTACGCATCGGAATGAATTGCAGCAAAGAGGGGGATCAGCGGTCACCGCTGACCCCCCCCCCCCCCCTGAAAATGCCCGGAGTGGAGGATTCTCCGCTCCGGGCAGTTTAACCCGTTAAATGCCACTGTCAAACCATGACAGCGGCACCTAACGGGTTCCGGTCGGCGCCGTGGGTCACTTACGTGATCACGATGTCCCGCTGCGCCGTCCGATCCTCCGATGTCTCCATGGTGATCCCGGGGTCCTAATGAAGGTCCCCGGGGTCACCATGGAGATGCCTCATGCTGACAGGGGTGGCTGTGGCTATTGCCTGTCAGCATGAGGCATGACACAATACATTGCAGTACATCAGGTACTGCAATGTATTGTATCAGTGATCTAAGTATTTTACACTAGTGTACAGTAATGTACACTAGTGTAAAAGTAAAAAAAAGTGAAAAAAAATGTGCACCAAACACAACACAGCCCCCCCAGCCCCCCCCCCAATAATAAAGATGCATTACATTCCCCATACACAATAAAATGTGACATAAAAGTGATCAAAAACACAAATCCTAAACATATTTGGTATTGTTACGTCCGTAACGACCCAATCTATAAAACTATATCAATAATTATATCGCACGACACACTGTAAAAAACAAAAAAACAAAACAGAATTTTATCAATCCACTTTAGAAAATACGTCATAAAAGAGATCAAAAAGTCATAAACATTTAAAACTTGGTATCAATAGAAACTACAGATCTTCCTGCAAAAAGTAAGCCCCAAACCAGCTCTGTCACGCAAAAGATGAGAACGCTATGGATCTTGCAATGCAGCGATAGTTTTTGTGGGTTTTTGCTAGGAAGATAGTTTCTACTGCGCCAAAGTGATAATAGTTAAAAAAAAACTACACAAAAGTGGTATCGCCGTAACCGTAGTGACCCAGAGAATACATGTATTATGTTATGAGTGACCGCTGATACGGATTTTTACGGCGATCACTAATGGGCTCTATACTGCTGCCATCAGCTCTTTATGGCGATGGCGCAGAATAGTGCAGCGGCGCTGGTAATGCCCGCAGCCCCCTCCTTATAGCTATCAGAGATAGCTGAGGGGTTGGGGCAGAGTGTGGGCTCAGTCCCGGCCAGTCCCCGCACCAGCAAACGCTGTTATTACCAGTATGACGGCGGCCACCGGTAACGGACATTGCCAGCGCAGCTGAACGCTTTCATCTCTTCTCACAGTGAATTCACGGTGAGAGGAGATGAGAACATGTCCCCCCCCCTGTCCCCAGAATTAACCCTAGTGACCTGGTCACTGACCCTCCCCTCTCTGGGCGGCCATCTGATCCAAGATGGCCGCCGCCATCACTGTGAACAGACTCTGTTCACAGTGATGGAATTTCTAAAAATGATCAAACCTCCATTCTCTCCACCACCGGAGGTGGCGGAGAGCATGGGGCAATGATCGGGGACCACCCGGTGTGGTCCCAGTACAAGCGATCAGTGGTATATACTATATACCACTGATCGCTTGTTCCAAATGGTGCCGGCACTTTTTTACCCGTCACCAAAGTCAAGTGCCCTGGATTACCCGTAACCACCCCAGATTGCCCGTAACCACCCCAGATTACCCGTAACCACCCCAGATTACCCGTAACCACCTCAGATTGCCCATCGCCACCCCAGATTGCCCGTCACCTCCCCAGATTGCCCGTAACCACCCAGATTGCCCGTAACCCCCCAGACAGCCCGTAACCCCCCAGATTGCCCGTAACCATCGCAGACAGCCCGTAACCATCGCAGACAGCCCGTAACCACCACAGATTGCCACAGACTGCCCGTAGCTACCCCAAATTGACTGTCACCACCCCAGATTGCTCGCAACCTCCCCAGATTGCCCGTCACCTCCCCAGATTGCTCGCAACCTCCCCAGATTGCCCGTCACCTCCCCAGATTGCCCGTCACCTCCCCAGATTACCCGTCGACACCCCAGATTGTCCGTCGCCACCCCAGATTGCCCGTCACCACCCCCAGATTGCCCATCACCACCCCAGATAGCCAGTAAACACCCCCAGATAGCCAGTAAACACCCCCAGATTTCCCGTAACCACCCCATATAGCCAGTAAACACCCCCAGATTGCCCATAACCATCCCAGATTGCCTGTAACCACCCCAGATTGCCTGTAACCACCCCAGATTGCCCGTAACCACCCCAGATTGCCCATAACCACACCAGATTGCCTGTCGCAACCTCAGATAGCCAGTAAACACCCCGAGATTGTCCATTATCACCCCAGATAGCCAGTAAACACTCACATATTGCCTGTAACTAAAATGACACTACTTCCCATCTGAGCCCTGTGTGTGCCCATACAGTGGTTTATGCCCACATATGGGGTACCATTGTATTCAGGAGAAGCTCCGTTACAAATGTTGCGGCGCTTTTTCTCCCCTGTTCCTAGTGAAATTGAAAAATTTCAAACTAAACAAACATGTTATTGGAAAAATTAAAATTTTTTCTTTTTTACTGTCTAGTTTTGAATATTTCCTCCAATACCTGTGGGGTCAAAATGCTCACGACACCCCAAGATGTATTCTTTGAGGGGTGTACTTTCCAAAATGGGGTGACTTTTGGGGGCTTTTTATTCTGGTGACACTATAGGGGCTCTGCAAACGCACCTGGCGCTCAGAAACTTCTTCAGCAACATCTGAACTGGAAATGCTAATTGGCGCTCCTTCCCTTCTGAGCCCCGCTGTGTGCCCATACAGTGGTTTACGCCCACATATGGGGTACCATTGTACTTAGGAGAACCTGCGTTACAAAATCTGGGGTGCATTTTCTCTCATGTTTATTATGAAAATGAGATACTTTAATCTTAACAAATATATTATTGGAAAATTTCTATTTTCCATTTTTTTCCGGCCTAATTGTGAATACTTTCCTCCAGCCCTTGTAGGGTTAAAATGCTCATTATTTTATGAAAATTTTATGAAAATTTCATAATTTGCTGATACACTTCTAAGCCCCGTAACACCCTAAAAAAGTGAAATATGTTTATCTCAGAATCGCTAGCATGCGTTAAAGCATCACTGAGCTATAAGCGCATAAAGTGAGACAGGTCAGATTTTGAAAAAGGAGCCTGGTCATTAAGGTCCAAATAGGCTTGGTCCCTAAGGGGTTAAAGTGTATCTGTCCCTTAAAAAAAAAATACTTCATAGAAACATGTCAAAAGTTTTGATCAGTTATGGTCGGGAAGAGGGGGGGGGGTCAGTTATGCACCCCCTTGGTCAGCTTTAGTGCAAGAGATCAATGGGGGTCTTGGTTTATTGGACCCACAACACCAATAACATTGTCTGACATGTCAAAAATTCATTCAAATACATACATATACATACACCTTCAATACTAACAGGGCAGAAGCCACATATTAGATCGACTATGGATTTACTAATGTCTCTGGTGTCCGAGATGGTGCGTGTACTCTCTATACCATGGTAGGTTCATACAGGGTATAGCAGGCTTCATATAAAGTACTTGACTGCCAGGAAGGAAAGCTGCCTCCTCCTGTGCGTCAGATCAGGTGAGTCACAGCAACACAGGTGACCATGTCCTTAAAAGTCCATAATTTGCAGGGAGTTTCTGCTGTGTTGCCTACCCCTTATTTGATTCCCTAAAATGCTATTTTTATGGCATGTTGAAAGCATGTAATAGTATACAGAATACAATACAAAAGTAATGCACAACTAATTTTTATGGACTTCTCCTTTAAGCCATAAGAAATGAGTTTGAGGTGACAAAACATGTTTACTGTACACAGTCGTCACTTTGCAGGTATCATCGGGTGAAGAGCTCACTTGTTATGGAAAAACTGTATTCTTTGCCCAAGAATTCTGCTCATAGAGGAATACTGCAGCCTGCCCCGGGCATGATATGGCTGATAACAGAGAACAACCGACCTCACAGCACAGGCACAGGAGGTGGACTGTAGGAGCATTGTTCACCAGGAAAACCCTGATGTCCCATGACTCCCATCATCATCCTCAGAGGAGCCATCAGTAAACAGCAGGACGGTTCCTAACAATAGCCGGTGAGCTCATCCTTACTCAGGGATTGCTCTGCTCTCTGGACTAATGATTAAAGATTTACCGTAACCAATGAGAATTATTACTAACAGATGGGGCATTATGTGGCGGCCGGCGGTGAGTGCAGCATGTGAAGCCATTTAAGACAAGGTCTCATAGGTTCTCATTCTAGACAAGGTTGTAACCATTGTGGTCTGCAGTCAGACATGGGAGAGCGGTGACATCACTTCCTGTCTCTGAACACATATGAAGGCCTTGTGAGAAACAATACCATGCAGGAAGCTGTGTGTGAATAGGCGGCAGGTGCAAAGGGTTAGTCTGTTAGTCACAACCTATGAAAGTGCAACTGAGGGAGAGCAAAAAAAAAAAAAAAAGCAAAAGTGCCCAGTCTGCAAGAATTATTATTACAAATCCGCACCCCCGCCTTCCATCTAGTAGCATATTGGACCCTCATAACCCTTTTATAACCACAGTGATTCACGGTGATATAGATTTCACCAGGTGGTGAAATTGTTATGCAGAAATGTCGACCGGATCGCCTCCCGCAGTAACCACATGTTAAATGTTCTAACCAGGCCCTTGTACCTCAAAAAGTAATAACTATAGGATTAGGATCTAGGGACCGTGAAGGCCGAGGAAGTGAAGAAAGCTCACGTTCCTGGAGCTCATCCATAACTATATGATCCTGGTCCTGCTGACTGTTATCTCTGGAAGAACTTGGTCTACGCACAATACCTAGATAAGTCCAAATGTCCATCCACAGGTATCAGAGGAGCCAGGGTGCACCAAGAAAACATTCCCCCACCATTACACCTCCTCCACCAACGGGATCTGTTCACACCTGACAGGTAAAATCATCATCACTTGCTGCTTGTGCCAGATCCTAAACACCATCGGTACAATGGCACAGAGATCTAGATCCATCTAACCAGGACAGGTTTCTCCATAGAGATCTAGATCCATCTAACTGTGCCAGGTTTCTCTACAGAGATCTAGATCCATCTAACTGTGCCAGGTTTTTCCACAGAGATCTAGATCCATCTGACCGTCCATGTTCCTACACAGAGATCTAGATCCATCTGACCGTCCATGTTCCTACACAGAGATCTAGATCCATCTAACTGTGCCAGGTTTCTCCACAGAGATCTAGATCCATCTAACCGGGCCAGGTTTCTTCACAGAGATCTAGATCCATCTGACCGTCCATTTTCCTACACAGAGATCTAGATCCATCTAACCAGGCCAGGTTTCTCCACAAAGATTTAGATCCATCTGACCAGCCTGTTGCTACACAGAGATCTAGATCCATCTGACAGGGCCAGGTTTTTCCAAAGGGATTGGGATTAGAGATGAGCGAACCTCCAGCATGCTCGTGTCGATCCGAACCCGAACTTTCGGCATTTGATTAGCGGTGGCTGCTGAACTTGGATAAAGCCCTAAGGCTATGTGGAAATCATAGATATAGTCATTGGCTCTATCCATGTTTTCCAAACCCGGTTTGCTCATCTCTAATTAGGATCCATCTGACCTGGCAAGAAAAAAAACCCCAAGAAAAGCTCCAAATTCGAATTATTTTGTTCAGGGAACTCCATCAGCCCAGCCATCCACCATTTTTCCATGAAAAATAGCCATCACATTGTTTGTTTTTTTTTACTAAACCCCAACATGTTCACACCAAATGCCACTAATTATAATCTGAACCTTGTGTAAGGAGACGTTTCTGTACCAGGTAGGAAAATGCTGACTGTCCCCTTTAAATAAACATTAGGCCCTAAGTGCACTTTTGACTGCAAAAATAACTAACAAAAATTTAGGTGCATGAGACACAAGCCTCGAATGTTACTGTTATTTCCTGTGCCTTCTCACTGCAGGTAATCATATGTTACTGATCTATATTTATCCCACATCTAATGTATGACACAGTGGAGCAATACTGAGAACCGTAAAGGGCAACTCCTGTCATAACTCATATAATAAAGACATTTTAAAAACAGGCTTGTTAAATAAATAGATTTCTATTTGGAACACCCCTCCCATCATGCATCAGGATAAAAACAGATATCACATTCATGTTCCTGTACTCATTGATGGCCCATGCTAAGCATGTTACATGAGCTGCATCTACCAAGAGGTCTGCAGGAAGGCAAGCTGTCTCCTATATACAAGAATATAACTACTATAATACTGCCTCCTATGTACAAGAATATAACTACTATAATACTGCTCCTATATACAAGAATATAACTACTATAATACTGCTCCCTATATACAAGAATATAACTGCTATAATACTGCCTCCTATATACAAGAATACTACTATAATACTGCTCCTATATACAGGAATATAACTACTATAATACTGCTCCTATATACAGGAATATAACTACTATAATACTGCTCCCTATATACAAGAATATAACTGCTATAATACTGCCTCCTATATACAGGAATATAACTACTATAATACTGCCTCCTATGTACAAGAATATAATTACTATAATACTGCTCCTATATACAAGAATATAACTACTATAATACTGCTCCTATATACAGGAATATAACTACTATAATACTGCTCCCTATATACAAGAATATAACTGCTATAATACTGCCTCCTAGCTGTGAGGACGTGTTTTGGTTGCTCTCCTGATGCCTGGAGAAAGCCCAGGGCGGGGCCACCCTGGGTGGGGAAGCTCCCCAAGCGAGGCCCAGGCTTCAAGGCCTATTATGGGAAGTAATTCCCAGACCCCTTCTCCTGTGGGTGAATACCCCAAAGTTTTTCCTGTTGGAAGAAAAGATGTGAATGTCAGCAGTCCCAGTGCAGCAAGAAGTGTTGATGGGAGTAAAGTTGGTGAAGTAAAGAAAGTATCGTCAGCAGCAGCAAGTAAGAGAGTGGTGGAAGAAGCTTCCAGTGTGGGTGTGCAGCAGGCAAAAGAAATGAATGTAAGAAAAGAAAGTTCTAAAGTTCTGGATAAACCAGAGAACAGAAGCCCCCAGAATGTGCAGGAGGTGAGGCAGACTCCATTGCAGCCCTCAGGTGTGCAGTGCCCCCCTCCCCATGGCAGACAGAGGAGAACGTCCTTGGAGAAGCAGACCATGCAGGAGAATCTGCAGCAGCCTGTGCTCATACGGTCTGACCGCACGCGATCCCGGAGCGGTAACAGCGCAAAAGTTACCATGTCTGTGGAGGAGACCAAAGTGAGAGCAACTGGAAGGCTTCCTATCACAGCAAGTGCCGCCATTGGGAAGAACCAGGGGCCCAGTCCCCAATCTGCAGATTGTGACTCCACAGTGAGAAGCCATCCACCTGCAAAGCTCCTGGAGCATAGAGAGCGCGCACCTGAGCTCTGCCTGGCTGATAATATACCTGCACTGGTAAAAAGACTAAACACACTAAAAAAGAACAAACTACTGCTGCAAAAACAGATAGACTGTGTATACCATCTGAAAGCTGCAAACCCTCACAGCCATGCCATCCATGATAAGAAACTCACCTCCCTGGCTAAAGATCTCGCAGACAATGTGAAGGAGATTGAACACATTCTGGAGCAGATGGGACCAGTTGCAGAGTCCTACAGGAACCAGCAACGATTTGAGGAGGACAAGCAGAGGTCTGAGCCCAGATCACCTCCATCTACTGCTGGAACTAAGACTAAGACCATCCTGGATGACAGCATGCAGTCCTGTGCAAGGCCTGTACTGAGACCAGCCACCTTTCTCTTTGGAAAAAAGGATTTGGACAGACAAGGAGGAACAGGTGTCCAGCAGCAGCAAGGACCTGCAGTAGCTGCTCACCAGACACCACAAGTCCCAGAAGGCCCTACTGTGAAGCAGGACTATGGCATTGTACCTGAAGGTAACGGTGTAGTAGCAGTGCAGTCACCACAAGCCCTGGGGGGCAGTACAGAGCAGCAGGACTGTGAACTTATTTCTGGAAGTAACAGTGTGGCCGCACACCAGGGTTCACAGGCGATTGATGAGCAGGACTCTCCAGGCTCTGGTGTGGTAGACTCTCCGGGCTCTGGGGTGGTGGACTATCCGGGCTCAGATGTTGGGGGCTCTCTGCGCTCTGATGTGGTGGACGCTCTGGTCTCTGAGTTTGGGGCCTCTCCGGCCTCTGATGCTGTAGACTGTCCAGGCTCTGCTGTGCAGGATCATGATACAAGTGACTCTGTGGATATGACTGTATCTGACATTGCTGTGTGTGATATTGATGCTTCACAGTCTGTGTGGGACCTGGGATCATCTGTGGGGTCTGGACCATCTGTAGCTCACCCTGTAGAGGCTGGTAACATGGAGAGCATAGAGGTTGATGGTGGAGAGGGGACTGTACAACCTGGGGCACAGGACTTCCCTCCTTTGGCTACAGAGGTGTCAGGTCCCAGTAGTTCAGGTGGTCAGCAGCCACCGCAGCGCCCCCAAGTACAACAGGAGGGTAGAGCTGGGCAGGCCTCCTCTGGCAATGCCTGGAGCCGGGGATCACCATTCTCCTCTAATGTAAACTATACAGGCCAGGCATTTAAGAGGAGGAATGTGGTCAGGTTCAGGCATAGAGGGGCCAAGGAAGATCTGCCAGACAGGAGGTTCATAGTCCGAGAGCTACTGTGCAAACAGATGGGCTTCTTGCCAACTAACATCCTGGCAGTGATCAATCTCCCGGACAGACAGGGCTATGATATCAGCTTCAAGCTTATGTCTGACCTGGACCGCTTCTGGTCCGGCTTCGCCAGGTTCAGAGATGCTGATGGGTGGAATAAGTTCAGTTTCATCCCCATCTCTAAGCCAGACACTGTTACTGTCACCATCTTATTCTGGAATGAGTCTGTTCCCCATCAGGACATTGTAATCTGGCTCAGGAGACATTGTGAGCTCATGTCTGATCTGACTAAGACCAGGGATGAGGATGGTATATGGACTGGAGGGTGGCGGGTCTTGGTGAGGTTACACCAACACAATAACATAACCCAACATCTGCCCAACTCATTCTTCATTGGTCGGGAGAAGGGCGTCTGTTTTTATGCAGGTCAGCCTAGGAAATGTTTTAAGTGTGGTAAGCCTGGCCATATAGCGAGTGTGTGTACCGTCCTGAAGTGCCATCTGTGTGGGGAGACCGGTCATGTGAGTGCGGAGTGTAAGAGCATTAGATGTAATCTTTGTGGTAAGATTGGTCACCCCCATAGGGACTGTCCGGATGCCTGGCATAACATCTGTAAGGACTTCCCTGATGAGGACCTGCTGGAAGGGGCAGATGACCTGGAGGAGGAGACCTTGTTATCAGGGTCACTGTTGTCACAGCCAGAGCCCCAGCACCATAGTAATGATATAGTGCAAGACCAGCCCCATCCAGTAGCCATTGAAGAGAACAGGGAGGGTGCTGAACAGGTTGTGCAGCACTCAGCGGCCATGTCTTCTCCTGCCCCAAAGGTTAATGCTGAGAGTAATAAAAATCCACAGAAGAGAAAGAAGAAAGATAAGTCCAGTCGCATGCCTGAAGGTGAATGGACTACTGTCCGGAAACCTTCTAAAAAGAAAGTGAGTACAGAACCAGGTGTAATGGTGGTAGAGAATAGGTACAGTGTCCTATCAGAGTCAGATGTAGAGGCAGAGATGGAAAAAGAGTTGAACAGAGTCCGAGAAGAGTTTGATGAGGAGCCGGAGGGCGATCCTCCCCCCATAAAAAGGAGACTCCCCCAAGTTGAGCAGCAGACTGAGTCAGACATGGAGACGGGTGGTGAACATGAGGACTCTGATTCAGAACTATGATGATGAGGGTTATATCTCTGATACTTCTAACTGGCTTTGCTCTGATGGCGGACTTTACCCTTAACTTCATTTCCAGTAACGTAAATAGTATAAGAGTGAGGAGGACACGGCAGGCTGTCTATGAGCATCTGGAATACCTTGATGCCGATGTGTTTTTCTTACAGGAAACCCGGTTAAATACTTTAGGGCTCTTACGAGAGGCAGAGCGGGAATGGCAGCATGGTCCGTCCTTTTGGTCACTGGCTGTGGAACCGAGTGCCGGGGTCTCTATCCTGTTTAACACCCATGATGTCACCGTACATAAGTTAACAGAAGTATTAATGGGACGGTGCTTAGTGCTAGAAATTACCATTCGAGGTAGAAGACTCCGGCTTATTAACATCTATGGTCCACAGACAGTGACTGAGAGGATTAACCTCTATAATGAAGTAAAGCCATACCTTTTTACATCTGTTCCGGTGGTCTTGGCGGGGGATTTTAATGCCTCTAGGTCAACTGATGATAGATCCTCTCATAGACCACTGACCAGGGATTCTAAGGTCCTCAACAGAATCATTCTGCAAGCTGGATTGTCTGATGTGTTTACACAGGGTGGTAGGAGGCCAAAATATACCTACTCATGTGGTGGACGAAGTAGTCGAATAGACCTAGCCCTGGTAAGCCCTACAGAGGTCATCAGTCAGAAAGATGAAAAGTTGGTTCCCTATTCAGACCATCTTGCCTTGTATTTTTGTTTGGGTGCTACAAAGTGTCCAGACATAGGTAAAGGGCTATGGAGACTCAATTCCAGTCTTGTAGAGGATCTTTCTGTTCAGGAACAAGTTCACTCTCTTTTAATGAGTCAGCTAGAGAGAGTGGACTTTTATGATCAAATGGCCGACTGGTGGGAGGATGTCAAGGATGAGATCAGATCCCTCTTAAAGAGACTGTCAATTAATAGAGGGAAAAGTAAGTATGGCCAGTATCTCAGGCTGCGTAAAGAATTAGAGTCACTCTATTCGGCGGGTGGGGAAAACCAACAGAAGATTGACCGGCTGAAATCTGAGATGAGGCAGTATCAGTACAGTAGGTATACCTCCCTGGTAGTTGAACGGGATTATGGGTCCTTAGGGTCTCCTGATCCCTTTGAAAATTGCCGGGAGCGGGTGGCAAAGAAATCTGTCACCGGTCTCACTGACTCCCAGGGTGTTTTGCAAGAATCACGGGAGGGTATCCTGGGGGTCGTGAGATCGTACTATACTGACTTATTTCAGAGGAAGGCTTTGGATAAGGAAAAAGTGACCCAATTCTTGGAGGCAACTCCGCTCCCTGATACTAATAATTTGGATTTTTCTCCTTTGACAGCACAATTATCGGTGGAGGAGGTTAAAGAGGCCATTGATAAGTTACATCTGAAGAAGGCACCAGGTCCAGATGGTATTACAGCAGAATTCTATAAGAAATTCAGAGACCTCTTGGCTCCAATCCTTGTGGATGTATATAGGAATTGTTTAGAAAATCACCTGATGCCTCCATCCATGAGGGTCTCATCGCTAATTCTGCTGTCTAAAGGTAAAGACCCTAGCGACATCAAGAACTGGAGGCCAATTGCCCTCTTGAATGTCGACAGGAAAATTCTGGCAAAAATTCTGTTCTCTAGATTAGTTTGTTTGTCCCCGGCACTGTTGGCAGGCTGTCAGTATGGCACGGTACAAGGGCGGAACATCTCTGGAGCGGTGCTCTCCATCAGGGAGATGTTTGAGAGATGTAAAGCCCTTGGGTGTGGGAGATATGTTGTGAGTCTGGACCAGGCTAAAGCCTTTGACAGAGTGGATCATGAGTATCTATGGGCCACTTTGACAAAGTACGGTATTCCGGGACAATTCATAGATTGGCTGAGAACTTTGTACTGTGAGGCTGAGAGCTTTCCTCTGATCAATGGTTGGCAGGGTGGCACGTTCAGTGTAGAGGCAGGGGTGAGACAAGGTTGCCCACTGAGTCCACTGCTGTATGTGTTTGCTATCGATCCGTTCCTGAGGTCACTGCAGCGGTGTGGTTTTCAGGGGGTACCGGTCCCCCATTGCTTGCCCCTGGATGTTGTTGCCTATGCGGATGATGTGACTGTAGTGATATCTGAGCCTCGTGAGGTGAAGATGTTGTCTGCAGCCATCAGAAGTTACTCGGAGGCCTCAGGGTCTCTGGTCAACCTTGAGAAGAGTCAAGCTCTCTGGATATTAGATAGTGATCCAGTTTTTGATCTGCCACAGTTTTCAAGTGCCTCCTCCTATATTAAGATCTTAGGGGTTAAATTCGGGAGGGACGATAATGCCAGGTTAAATTGGGAAGAAAAGTTGGAAGCCGGAAATGCAAAGATTCAGCGATGGAAGAACTGGAGGCTGACCTATAGAGAGCGGGTTACGATGTTGAAGACTTACCTGGTCCCCGTCTTCTTGTACGTCTCTGTCGTGTTTCCTTTGCCAGAATCTTTCTCGGCTAGGCTCTTTAGCTTGTTCTTCCAGCTTTTTTGGGGGAACAGGTTGAACCCAATAAAAAGAGGGATAACTTACCTGCAGAGGAGAGAGGGTGGGATGGATATGTTAAATCCAAGGGTGTTCTTTGACTCCATGTTTCTAAAAGTTAATTTTGGTTGCCTGGACTCAAACGACAGTCCTCTGTGGGTGAATAGTATCAGGGACTGGATATTGCCTTTTGCAGAATCTTGGATGCGAGGCGGCAGTCTCAAGAGGGGGAGAAGGACGAGAGACTACCTCCCCCAGTATCTGGAGTATGGGATTAAATGTCTTAAGAGATGGGGCATAGAAAAATCTTACATTGAGAGTAAGACCCGGAAGGAGCTATATGTCAGGGTGTGTAAGACCTTTTTCTGTTTGCTGCCAGCACTAAGGGACTGTACAACTGCAACCCTACAAGACAGTCTGAAGCTCCTCAATGGTGTCAGGCTCCCTCCCAAGTTCTATGACATTGCCTGGTTGTCTTTACATGGGAGACTTTTAGTAAAAGGTAACTTGAAATACCTGAGCGTGTCAGAGCGCAAGTGTCCCCTGGGATATCCGGAGGAGGAGACCATGGCACATTTTATATCAGAGTGCTGGGGAGGGCGACAAATATGGCAGGTAATATCAAGCAGGCTAAAAATCCCACATCTAAAGTCCATAAAATATCCAGATATCATCTATGGTGTACCATCTAATGTGAGTGACATTGATCGGGGGACCCTGTATATAATCATCACTGTCATAAAGTACTATCATTGGCAGACCAGAACCAGGGTGTCCATGTACAGTGAGCCCTTCTATCATAGCCGAGCAGTGGACCTGATCCTGTCAGAGCTCAGATGGATCAAATCTTTAGAAGTAAGGAAAAATGAGAACAATAAAACATTATGGAGGAATGTATATATATAGAATGATATCCATCATTATACTGCACTTGTGTTGTCTTTACTATTTCTTTTTATTTATTTAATTTTCCCATTAACAGCAATGGACTTTTGTTAAACTAATATTTTTCATTTTACTTTAAGTTTGACATGTATGATTTCTAATACTTGGTCATTGTATTGTTGATTTGATGGAATATTCTGTATTATTTCTGTTTGTTTTATACTAATAAAAATTGCCTCCTATATACAAGAATACTACTATAATACTGCTCCTATATACAGGAATATAACTACTATAATACTGCTCCTATATACAGGAATATAACTACTATAATACTGCTCCCTATATACAAGAATATAACTGCTATAATACTGCCTCCTATATACAGGAATATAACTACTATAATACTGCCTCCTATGTACAAGAATATAATTACTATAATACTGCTCCTATATACAAGAATATAACTACTATAATACTGCTCCTATATACAGGAATATAACTACTATAATACTGCTCCCTATATACAAGAATATAACTGCTATAATACTGCCTCCTATATACAGGAATATAACTACTATAATACTGCTCCTATATACAAGAATATAACTACTATAATACTGCTCCTATATACAGGAATATAACTACTATAATACTGCTCCTATATAACAGAATATAACTACTATAATACTGCTCCTATATACAAGAATATAACTACTATAATACTGCCCCCTATATACAAGAATATAACTACTATAATACCGCTCCTATATATACAAGAATATAACTACTATAATACGGTTCAGGGAAGAAAAAGAGTGCTGCACCTCACACCTATGGCTGATACTAGTACCTCTCGGTTGCATAAAAAACATCAGAATTCAGAATGCAACTCCCATGCCACAGGACCAGACCCAAAAATGCCACACCAAAACCCAGCCAGCACCACCGGCGGAGGAAGCTGCCCCCAAACAGCACAAGTCTGGATAAGGTATTGCACTCACCATTCTATCTTTGATAGCTATGGTGAGTGCAATACCTTATCCAGACTTGTGCTGTTTGGGGGCAGCTTCCTCCGCCGGTGGTGCTGGCTGGGTTTTGGTGTGGCATTTTTGGGTCTGGTCCTGTGGCATGGGGGTTGCAGGGCCGTTCCATGGCCTCCCTTCCCTGACTGTGCACGCCTGCGGGGGTGGTGGCCACTGACTGGCACGGTGTGGACTTAGTGTAGGGACCCATGTGTATCAGATACCTGCACGCGGTACATGTGGCAGTGTGACTTGATCAATTCACATACAGAATTCTGATGTTTTTTATGCAGCCGAGAGGTACTAGTATCAGCCATAGGTGTGAGGTGCACCACTCTTTTTCTTCCCTGAACCATATTTTGTTTCTCTCTTTTCTCCGTGTTTTGCACTTCTCCTGGTGAGACCCACATGACCACAATTAGCAGGAGACACCTGAGTGCTCATGGTTTTAATCCCTCCTGTCTTTTCCCATTCTATCTTTGATAGCTATGGTGAGTGTAATTCCTTATCCAGACTTGTGCTGTTTGGGGGCAGCTTCCTCTGCCGGTGGTGCTGGCTGGGTTTTGGTGCGGCATTTTTGGGTCTGGTCCTGTGGCATGGGGGTTGCAGGGCCGTTCCATGGCCTCCCTTCCCTGACTGTGCACGCCTGCGGGGGTGGTGGTCGCTGACTGGCACAGTGTGGGCTTAGTGTAGGGACCCATGTGTATCAGATACCTGCACGCGGTACATGGGGCAGTGTGTCTTGATCAATTCACATACAGAATTCTGATGTTTTTTTATGCAGCCAAGAGGTACTAGTATCAGCCATAGGTGTGAGGTGCAGCACTCTTTTTCTTCCCTGAACCATAACTACTATAATACTGCTTTTATATACAGGAATATAACTACTATAATACTGCCTCCTGTATACAAGAATATAACTACTATAATACTGCTCCTATATACAGGAATATAACTACTATAATACTGCTCCTGTAGGTATGTATGATCGGTTGTATTCCCTTGCTGTTAGTAAACACTCTCCGGCATGCCTCACATTGCTGACCCTATAGTTGTGGTTGCGGTCACTCAGGTATTCTGGGCTCTCGCAGTAATCGCTGTCTGTGTTGACCCTTCATATAGAACGTCCTCTGTGTCATCTGTACATGGAATTCCCTGATATTTACAGAGGGACGTGTGAATCAGTAAACGCTGAGCTGTGACCGTGTCCGGGACCTCGTGGCCCCTGCCATGTTGTTATGAAATGTCTCATGTATGTAGCTGACACATCTCTTCCTGGAAGTCCTCACATTCCTATAGGGGACTGAATGGTGTATTACATATAAGGCCTATATACCATCTACAGCAGTGTGTATGGATAGACAGGAGAAATATGGCTCTAGTTACAGCTCATCAGTATAGCATTTTACAGGGGACTCCCTAGGTGGGCAGCCATATTGGATGTCACTTAGATACCCAGCCGAGGACATCTCAGGATTGCGGGATAATACAGAAATATTCTGTGAGAGAAGAGGCTGCTGAGGTTCTGCTGTGGGACGGGAGATTTGTTATCAGAGGAGCTGGCGCGGGGCACGGGCAGCCAACGCCCTGGACTCGGTACAGCTCGCTCTCTACATGTAATTCCTGCCTTATCTGCTGTACAAGCTCCAGAGGAACCGCTCCAAAAATATTTCCTATCAGCGCAAGGAATTCATGATATCCCTATCTCCCACCGCTGTGCCCTGTGACCTGAGGGGTACATCGGGATCATGGATCTCACCTTCATGTATATGAGGAATTTCTGGAACTGCTGTTGGATATATGATTGGCCCATCAGTCAGGCTTATAAAGGGGCACAGTTTGGTATATCTGCTGTACCAATGTTGTCAGGACTACTGTCCGCCCATGTAATATACGGGATAGATGGCGGTCACACCTGGACAAATGTGCAGGGAGGCGCACTAAGAAATCAAGGCTTCTGTATATTGATTTCCCCCATCTCTCTACAGTACTCCACTTTAAATGACGCTGTTCAGAGGGAAGATGAAAAGCTATGGAACCTGCATGGGAAAAGAGCGGCCCAGTGCAGGTGCTGGCCCATCTGGCATTTGCCAGCAAAAATTGTGCAGCCACTGGTCACCCTTACTTTACTTGGTTAATTTTCATCTGTTCCAAAACTACAACTCCCAGCATGCCCTGACAGCTATTGCAAAACTACAACTCCCAGCATGCCCTGACAGCTAATACAAAATTACAACTCCCAGCATGCCCTGACAGCTAATACAAAATTACAACTCCCAGCATGCCCTGACAGCTAATACAAAACTACAACTCTTAGCATGCCCTGACAGCTAATACAAAACTACAACTCCCAGCATGCCCTGACAGCTAATACAAAATTACAACTTCCAGCATGCCCTGACAGCTAATACAAAACTACAACTCCCAGCATGCCCTGACAGCCGAGTTTTGCAGCATGTGTAGAGCCACCGGTTGGGGATCACTGTTCTAGCCTGACGATTTATAAGATTATAACTTTATTTGCCTTCATAACTTCCACAAATACGGGACACACGAGCGTAAGATCAGTCCTGTGCTTCTTGGCTTCTAAGAAATCTCTCTACCAGGTAACAATCGGGTTAATGATTTGCTTCCATTAAATACCTCGATCATGTTAGATATGAATACAAAATGTCATGACATCCAGAACCTATAAAATTGTTGCTGCTTTCGGGGTCGCCCTACGGGTACTGGTGCCGCAAACTGGAAAACTCCAGTCAGGTTCTGTTCACACTTGTGGCATGGCTTCCGCTTATAAACCATGACACTGCAGGATCTGCCACATGACTGCTATCAGACGGACCCCCATGAGTTATAATGGAGGCCATTGGGTTCTGATTTGTAGAGGTATCGATGTAAACAGTAGGCACGCAGCACGGTTCCTTCAATCAAACCTGTCAGCACTGCTGATTCCGCAATGTGAACAGTGCCTAACCTCCATATTGTATCACCGGTAATTTCTTATTGTATCTTTACATCGGTGGGATCAGGATGACCAACACCATGTCCTTCCCCCGCTGGCCCATAGAAGTCATTGCAGACCCCGACCTTCAGGCTGACCCCTCGGCCCGTAACCCTTAGCTGTCCCTGATGGTGTGGCCCTTGTCTCCTGACCTCTGTAGGATTCGCGCAGTGGGTCATTGTCCCATCTCTCCGCTCCGGCTGCCTTTGGCTCTCTTCCCGCTGATGTTACGGCGGCGGGAGGACACAACTCGCCTCCTATGTTTGCCGGCTATGTTAATGCGGCTCATTTTGTGGACAAAGATCAAACGCTTACAAGTGACTTTTTCCTTTTTCACCACTTGCCAAACCACTTTGCGAGCGAGGGCCGTGAATTACAGCATGTATAATTTATCCCAAGTGCTGAGCGCTGCTGGAAAGGAAAGATCCGCCGTGAAAGCTTTCCACACCTCAGTGAGAGAGGACTGAGCGCCTCCTCCTTAAACACTCTGTTCTGCTGGGGACTCTGCCTCTATCAGGGTGATGGTTACATTTCCTCTCTTAATATTACCATCACTAAAATACTCTGTGCTGCTGGGGCCTCCTACTTGTCTCCATTAACCTTCTTACATCAATATTAAAGTATTGTTCAATCTCTGGGTGACCACCCCAACAGGGGATGGGATGTACTAGCGGCCATATTAGTTGTCACCCAACTTTCCCGAGTACAGATATAACACTTGAATAGACTCCACATGTAGTTTTCATGATTTTTTAAAATGTTTTGTATCATTTTGAGGTGTTCAGGCACCAGGATAATCCACATGTTCCCGGATGCTTCAGCTCACGCTGAGATAAAATGGCGCTCAGTGATAAATGTGCACTTTCCAGCGTGGTGAATGGGACGGTGGTTGCTTAGCAACCGTCCAATCTCCCTACTGACATGAACCTGAGATCTGTCTTTCTCCGTTGAAATATTTATGTGGTGATGAAATCCGCCGTGGATCGAGCCTGTGATGTCCTCCGCAAATGCCAACCAATTACCCGGCATGAGACGCCGCCGCCAGAATAATGAGCCACCTTTGCACGCGGCGGTGAAGCCCAATGAGAGAAGAATTGTGGGTGAAAAAAAAAAAGATAAAACATGATGACTAGGTCTATAGAGTCCGAGAGGTAAATCGTCACGGAAACACGCCAATAATAGTCACAGAAGTCGTTAATAAAACAACACGAGGCACCCTGTCAGTAATCATAGCGCCATAGCCTGTTATTTATAGTTTTATTAATTACTGGTTTTCTTTATGGTTTTAAAAAAAAAAAAAATCTAAAAAATAAATTTCATTATTTTTTTTTTAAATGTAACCTGAGGTGGAAGTTCTGTGCGATTACCCGTCACTTTGAGCCCTGAATGAATTTTAGATCCCACTGCTTATATCGGGTGTGTGAGGAGATAGCGCCCTCTACTGTCTGCATCACGTAAGCGGCACTACATTTTTTAAGAGCAGTGTTCTCCGAACTGTGGCTCTCCAGCTGTTGTGAAACCTAGGGCTGCAGGGGCATGCTGGGAGTTGTAGTTTTGCAACAGTTGGAAAGCCGCAGGTTGGAAAACATGTATCTAGAGGTCCCTGCTCATCAGTGGTTTCTAGTTCTGGCTCTGCTGCTGTAGGTGGCAACTGTGATTATAACATAGTGCAAGGACGGGACCTCGACTACTCCAGCTGTGGCAAAACTACAACTCCCATCATGCCCCTGCAGCCCTTGGTTTCACAACAGCTGTAGAGCCACAGTTCAGAGAACATTGCTGCTTCATATCTTTACATATCTAACCTTCCTCTCATGATTAGATATATAAATCATATCTGCATATTGTAATAGCATATCTATGTAAATGTTCCTCACCTGTTTACGGCTAAACTGTGCACGGCCTACATGTTTTTCAAACTGTTTAAAACAAATACCTTTCTCCAATAAAAACTATTGAAACTAAAGGCTGTCCAGGCATGATGGGAGTTGTAGTTTTAAAACAGCTGGAGAGCCAAGGTCCCCTACCCCTGACATTGTGAGTACTTAATGAGTTCCATGTCGTATTAGAGCCCCCATCTAATGGCGGGGTGGACCTCCTCTGTTCTTCACATCCACAGCAATTGATTGTGACATTGGTTCCAGTAGGCGATGACAACCTTCTGCAGGAATATCGGACCATGTGGATAGGATCGCTTCTTGCAGTTGTTGCATATTACATGGCGTTCCTGAAATAAACCACTCGTTCTATCTCATCCAGAGATGTCTACAGGATTAAGATATGGGGATCAGTGAAAGCCAGGGAAGGGATCATTGTCTTGCTGACAGTCTCCTTCTGCCAAAGAGAAAATAGCCACCATGGAAGGATGAGCTTGGTTGCCACAATGTTTAGCTAAGACATACTAAGCACATGTCCATCCACAGGTTTCAGAGGAGCCAGGATGCACCAAGAGAAGAGATCTGGATCCTTCAGACTGACTTTATTTCTCCACAGAGATCTGGATCCATCTGATCGGCCATGTTTCTCCATTGAGATCTTAATCCATCTGACAGCCATGTTTCTCTACAGGCATCTGGATCCAGGTTTCTCCACATAGCACAGCCAGATGGATCCGGATGCCTGAAGTATCCCCTTTTACTGGATATTTTTCCTTGATGGCACCATGTGTATTGTCTTTAGGGCTCCATGAGATCACTGGATTTTCCCATGTAACATGGATTCTCAGAAAGCTGATTGCTGTTTTTTATGCTGCGCTCTGGGGTGATAGGTCTAATGGCCACACAAAGAGAGGGAAAAGGCGCACAGTACTGCAGAACAGTAAAGACTGTGCATCACCGGTTGTGGCGGGAACAACATATAGGATCCTGAAGAGCAGCCACATACAGAACCTATGTGTCAGATAGTAAACTAGCCGCCTAGCACCTCTTACAATGCACATAACCCTCCTCCATCAATGTATATTAAACAAAACAAGCAATGACTCAGAGGCTTTATACATCCACAGACGTCACCATATGTTTTCCTACAATATGCCAGGTCTATACTGTGAGCTCCTGAATCTCATGATCCTCCAGATCGGCCCACACAGCGGCTAATTATAGAAAGTCACAGCTGATTTTAAGAGGGGCTGCAGAGGGGGAACAATGGGAGAGGACCAGAGGGAAGACTGCACAGGCCAGGGATGGTGTGACTGTCTAAAGTAGTGAGGCTGCAGAGGGGGAACAATGGGAGAGGACCAGAGGAAAGACTGCACAGGCCAGGGATGGTGTGACTGTCTATAGTAATGAGGCTGCAGAGGGGGAACAATGGGAGAGGACCAGAGGGAAGACTGCACAGGCCAGGGATGGTGTGACTGTCTATAGTAGTGAGGCTGCAGAGGGGGAACAATGGGAGAGGACCAGAGGGAAGACTGCACAGGCCAGGGATGGTGTGACTGTGTGACTGTCTAAAGTAGTGAGACTGCAGAGGGGGAACAATGGGAGAGGACCAGAGGGAAGACTGCACAGGCCAGGGATGGTGTGACTGTCTAAAGTAACTACTACTCCCTGCCAGTGCATGATGGGGGTTCTAGTTGCCACTAGTTGGGAAACACAGGTTTAAAGGGACACTAGAGCGTATGTCCATCTTATTTCCATGTGCTATCCCTTTTATTTATTCTATTGTCCTCTTTTATCAGCCAAATCAGGTCAGGAAGTGTCTGACTGGCTTCAATGGTTTATTAACAGAAAGTTCAGGAATCTCCCTGCTTCCCGTGATCACCACTGGGACTTTACCATTGTGGGATGTACAGATGTAGAAGGTCCCAGTTGAAGAGTAAAGCCCCTATTACATGGGCCAATGTTTAGGAGCAAGCGTGCGCCGACCTGTCAAAACAGCGCTCGCTTGCTCCTCGCCCCCCCCCCCCCCGCATGTGTAATAGCGCCGGCAGCGGGAAAGGGTGGGGGGGAATGCGAGGGCTGGCAGATGATCTTTAGATCGTCCATGTGGCCCAAAGAAGACAGCGGCAGTCTGCTGCAGCCGCTATTATCTCGCGGAGCGAGCAGCCCGTCGGCTTTGTTCTTTTATTTTCAACATGCTTGGTGTAATAGGGCCTTATTTCTAGTAGTTTCCACCCAATGTTGAACAGAATGCCACATCTGCAGTGAGGACTGACACAATGGCGGAGCAGTTGTGGCACACAGCTGCACTACTTGTCTACCAGGAGACTTCCGCAGGCAAGCTAGGGTTAATGGTTTGCTGGAAGCTTCTGTTTTTTAAGCCTTCTGGTCACTGCTGTGGTGTCAGGGATTTCCAGGGCTGACGTCATCATATTACAGTGTAACTAGGCCTTCCCTCTCCGTATGTCCCCAGCAGCAGCCTGAAGTGGCTACACAGCACATTACTCCATTGTTTTCTCATTGGCTTCAGGGGTGAAAGGATAAAACTTTCTAAGGGTGTGTTCACACGTAAAGGTTTTGAATTGCAATTACTGAATATAAAGTGAATAACCGATCTTAAGAAACAAGAATAAAGGAAAGACTGGGACTTCTCTTCAAATCTATTACAGGTTTTGTGTTAAACAATTGTAATAAAAAACCTGAATAATACCCCAGAATAGCTCTTAGATCTAATAAGCAGAGCTTGTCCTCTAATACCTTCACCCGAATGATACGGGTATTGGGTACAGGGAATGTATGCTGCTGGTAGTGGCCACCATCTGTCATTCACTTCTTAGGGTACTATTACACGGAACGATAATCGACCCGATTCGGCCAATTATCAATCTGTGTAATAAAGACAACGATCAGCCGATGATCGTTGTCATCGGCTGATCGTCGATATAGGTTCTGACCTATAATTGTCAGGTGCCGACCACGCACCGCTACGTGTAATAGCGGTGTGCGGCCGGCGACTGACGATATACATTACCTGTCCAGGCTGCAGGGCTCCTCTTCCTCTGTGCTTCTCCCCGGGTCCCGCACGCTCCAGCTTCAGAGTGGCCTATCAGCTGAGACAGGCCACTCTGAAGCTGGAGCGTGCGGGACCCGGGGAGAAGTACAGAGGAAGAGGAGCCCTGCAACCTGGACAGGTAATGTATAACGTTAAAACAAGGGCTGCAAGGACATCGGTAACGATGTCCCCGCAGTCCTTATTAAACGATTATCGGGCCGTGTAATAGGCCCAGTAAATGAGCGCCGATCTAGCCGATCGGTGCTGGTTTACATTTATTATCGGGCCCTGCTCGGCCCGTCTAATAGTACCCTTGGTCTTGGAAGGAGCTACGGAGATGGCTTTGGGGGGGGGGGGGGGGGGGGGGATGATTTTAGGAATATCTTGAGTATGGCATCTCCTAGAGAGCCAACACCTGATGTAAAACCCTCTGAGGCATCTCATTACTTACACTAAGTGATAAGTAAGTTACAGAAAGCTGATATTTTCGTTTCTGTTTTCATATTGTGTCATTTTCTGACAAGTGAAGTGAATCTCATAGAGGATGAGTGTCACCACGAAACTGCAGCTACCGAGCTGCTGAATGAACGGGGACAGGGCCGTCACATGTGTATGGAAACGTGTCTAGCATCGGCCTGTAAAGGGGGTTTTCTCTATCTTAATCCTTCAGTAATGAAAAATTCTGCAACTTTCTTTAACATCTTTGTGTTTCGATTTTTCGATTTCTGTAAGTGAATAGGGACATTCCCGTATATATCCAAAGCTGACTTCTTAAAGCTGAGGGTTTGTTACAATTGTTTCCAGTCCAGACAATGATCTGTTAGACATGGATATTAGACATATTGCATGCACTGACACATTGTAGCAAACTACGACAAGGGAAACCCCCTTTAACAGTCAAGCCCCTCTCCTTCCTGTTCCCTTGAGGTCGTCTCCCCCTCTCCATGTATTCTGAGTTCAAAGAATTATTTCACATTTTTCACAATGTGGACATTTCTGAACTTCCCATGTAGTGAATGTGTTCTGGTGGCGATGCCCGGTGTGTTACCTCAGTGTGGTAATATGTTACATAGGGCGCAATGTCCTTGTCACTTATGTTACACATCTACAGTGAAATACACTTACAGATTGTCTATGGGTGGAACCTCTCAGGTTATAGATCAGTTTGTAAAACTTTAGTTCATTTTCTTTTCGGGGAAGAGGGAAATATACACAGTGGCCACCCCAACTGTGAAGGAAGAAAGGAAGAAATGATGTTGGTATAATGGTAGCAGATTACAAAATGCTGCCATATAGAGCTGAAAATATAGTGTCGTACAGGGACCACATAATACCATATAATGGCCACATAGTACTGCCATATAATGAATACCTAATACTGCCATATAATGACCACATAATACTGCCATATAATGAATACCTAATACTGCCATATAATGACCACATAATACTGCCATATAATGACCACATAATACTGCCATATAATGAATACCTAATACTGCCATATAATGACCATATAATACTGCCATATAATGGCCACCTAATACTGCCATATAATGACCACATAATACTGCCATATAATGACCACATAATACTGCCATATAATGACCACATAATACTGCCATATAATGAATACATAACACTGGCCAGTGTCTACAGTGATCCCTCCCTGCCCCGATATGTGCTGCCTGACTGACACTGTGAAACTGCTTCAATAAATTACAACAGCATCAACGTGGTGAGTGCCACTCTTTATTCTATGTGCTTTCTTCAGGGCTTGTGCTTATCTTCTAAATGAATTTCCTGGGCTGGAGTACCCCATGAACTGTTTAACACCGCACAGAAGGACACACTGCAAGCGGTGACCTTACATCCCATTGTATGCATGTTTATTTTCCACTGAAACTGACCCTTATTCACTGACAGGAAGCAAAGATAAGTGCAGAAAATCATCTCTTTTACTTGTGAATTAATGACTACATAATACTGCCATATGCAGCAGCCCAGCTGTGTCAGTACAGCACCGGGAAGATTTAGGGTGTGTTCACACATACCATATTCGCAGCAGATTTCATGGTGTGAGTTTCTCGCAGTAAGAGAATATCATGCCATAGACTTAGACTTACCTACTTAGCTCCCCACCCCATGCTTACCTGTCCACATTCCGCCACTGGGCTCCTGCATGCTTCTCTGGATCCCCAGATACTGACAGCCTGCTCAGCCAATCACTGTGCTGTCTAGCCGCAGCCAGTCATTGTCGAAGCGGGCTGTCACTGAGCAGGGACCCAGAGAAGCATGTGGGAATGTGGTGGTGGAATACAGACAGGTAAGCATGGGGGTCGGGAGCTGAGGAGTTAATTTATATAAGTCTATGGCACGATATTCTTGCAGTGGAATATAAAGGCCGGGAACTCCAAAGTCCACTCTGCTGCGCATTGTCCATAGTTACGGATAGTGCACGGAATAGTATGGTAAGAATTTAGCAGTTCAATACAATACTATAAAAATACTCTGCATATAGGGAGGGATTTACGAAGACCCGCGCACAACTACGCCGCTCTTATATTAGGCCCCACCCCCTTTTTCCTGGCAGGATTCACTAAGAGGTGCCCAAATCTGTGCCCGGCGTATGAAATCTACAGCTGCTTCCAGCTGCTCGCAGACGTAAATCATGATAAATGAGGCGCGGGAGGAGGCCACAAGCGGGAGGAGGCCACACCCTTTCGGTGAGAGGGTCGTACGGGAAAAGTATGCCAGGGGCTCAGAGTAGGGGCGAATCTGCACCCTCTCCCTGGTGTACGCCTCTGGCGTAGGCTTCGTAGGTCCCTCCATAGTGTCTATATAATAGTGCCTTACACTCAGTATATAACAATGCACACATAAAACTACTATATTAGGGATACATAATAGTACCTTTCAGCTTGCATATTACAGTGCCAGACAATGCCAACATAATACTCACCAATATTGCCTACATTATAGTGCCATATAGTAAGTCACAGTTCCATACAATACTAACATAATGCTGTACAAATAATACCTATATAATAGTGCCTCAAATTGAGAGTATAACAGTGCCCACACAATACATGCTACAAAAGTGCAATTCTGTTAGCCTTTAATAGTGACATATTACTGTCATATACTGCATACACGACAATGCCATATAATGTTCACATAGTACTGTCATATACAGCATACACAACAATGTGATATAATGCTCACATATCACCGTCATATACTGCATATACAACAATACCATATAATGTTCACATAGTACTGTCATATACAGCATACACAACAATGTGATATAATGCTCACATATTACCGTCATATACTGCATATACAACAATGCCACACAGCCAGTGATCACATCACATAGAAAGATAGGTCATGGCTTTAAAGTTGCCAACAATGAGTCATCATCATGCAGTGAGAGGAATGGGGGTTTTAGGAGGGGATCCCCATCTTGTGGCTATCAGTTTTCAGTTTTCATTATATTTGACCTTTCCAGAGAAAAAACCCTTTAGTCATAACCAGGTTTTCCCTAATAATGATGTATACTCAGGGACTGCTGTGCTGGTTACTACATGGACTATCAGGACGCTTGCTCTCACTTCTCTTGTGTAAAGACAAAAGAACAGAGTGGATTCGGTCAGTGACATCTTGTATTTCCTCACATTAGGATCCAATGTAAGCAGGTATGTGAATGATGTGATCTGTGTAAATAGTTTATATCACTTATCCTGTACTGATCCTGAGTTATATCCTGTATTATACTCCAGAGCTGCACTCACTATTCTGCTGCTGGTGGGGTCACTGTGTAAATACATTACTGATCCTGTACTGGTCCTATGTTACATCCTGTATTATCCTCCAGAGCTGCACTCACTATTCTGCTGGTGTGGTCCCTGTGTACATACATTACATTACTTATCCTGTACTGATCCTGAGTTACATCCTGTATTATCCTCCAGAGCTACACTCACTATTCTGCTGGAGGGGTCACTGTGTACATACATTACTGATCCTGAGTTACATCCTGTATTATTCTCCAGAGCTGCACTCACTATTCTGCTGGTGGGGTCACTGTGTACATACATTACATTACTGATCCTGAGTTACATCCTGTATAATACTCCAGAGCTGCACTCACTATTCTGCTGGTGGGGTCACTGTGTACATACAATACATTACTGATCCTGAGTAACATCCTGTATTAAGGTCCTTTTACACAAAACAATCTTCAGCTGTCCGTCCATTGATTCAATCAATTGATTTCTAGGGCTGCTTAAGTAATGCGATCAGCCAAGGATCGGCCATTTTCCTGCTCCTCAGCTGATTGCTGACACTTTTACACGGGCAGATTATCAGCCGAATAAACGTTTCTAGCAATGTTAGATAATAATCGATCAGTGTAAAAGGGCCCCTATACTCCAGGGCTGCAGACAATTCTATAAGTGTTGAAGCTAAAATCTCCCAGCATTGTTGGGGTGTTTAGGATGTGCTCTGAGCTTCATCTGGTAGTCTACAATCATAAGTGATGTGGAGGAGACACACTACATCTATTATGAAGACAATCCTAGAATTTTTGTTATTTATCTAATTTTTCCCTTTTTTTTTTAGAATGTTGAACACATCTAGAAACTTCACCACCTGTCAGCCTCAACACATCAGCATCTTCATCCCGATCTTCTTGGGCGTCATCTTCTTCATTGGATTTGTGTTGAACTGTATTAGTCTGTGGATATTCTGGTTTCGGGTAAAACAATGGAACTCCACTGTGATTCTCCAGTTCAACTTGGCCATCACCGATGCCATCATCACCCCGGCCGCTCCTCTCATCATCATGTATTCACTGACTGACCACTGGACCTTCGGAACCATCTTGTGCCAATTTAAGGTCTTCCTCCTCAGCACTCACATGTATGGAAGTATATATTTCCTTACGCTAATCAGTATTCACAGATATTTTTCTGTTGTCCGTAACGATAAAAGAAAGGCCTTGACCACAAAGCCATTTATCACAAAGCTTTCCATCATAGTCTGGGGTTTTCTTCTTGTACAAGGAATTCCATTTTTCTTCTTTCTACAAACTTCTGAAGTCCATGGAGTCACAAAATGTCTCAGTATCCATCAAAATGATCAAGCGGTTTTATTTTTTGTGTGGAACTGGATCATCTTCTTCTCAGGCCTCCTCATTCCTTTCACCATAACCTTGATCTGCTACAGTCTTCTGAGTCGATATATTCTCAACGTGAATCCAATTAACAATCTCACGACTGTGATGGTCAACAAATCTGTGCAGACCATATCTGTCTCCCTGATCATCTTCATTATCTGCTTTATTCCAGTACATATCACCAGGACCATGGGGGTCACCATCATCCTGTTTTTCCCATCCATGTGCTCTATTCTGGAAAAAGTTGAGGTGGCCTATTATATCACATGGACGTTATCGGGAACCAATTGCTGTATGGATCCTATAATATACTGCTTTGCCTCTGACAGATTTAATAACACACTTACAGGACGACGTAGCTTACGGCAAAGACAAGATGTCAGCTTCAGAAGATCATCACCATGGTCGTCCCTTGAGCAAGACAACAACAGGTTGTCCCTTGCATGAAAAACTGTTCATACGAATAATGCCGGATAAACACTAAACCAAAACTGAAAGAGAGTTTCTTGACTACACATGGTTGTATTGGTTGAGGTCACATGCTTTTAGGATGTTACCCCCACTAATATGACCTTTACCAGGAAAATGAAATGACTTTTCCATGGCTGAAGCCAATATTTTTCCTTTACTAAAACCAAACACCTTCATAAATGAATTATGCCAAATGTTCAGCAACAGGTTGTAAGGTATCTACTGCTATTAAAATAGTGGCATTGGAAGCAGAACAAGATTTACTCATAGAACCCTATTATATACTATTCCTCCTACAAATTGCAGAACACCTCTTCTCACTTTGGAACTGAGAGTAAGCATACACTCTCACTATGAGTTCTGTGATTACAAAATTAGGAACATGGCACTTACTGTATATAGTATCAATGTACCCATGTATCATGTACACATCCCTTCTGCACTGCAGTTATTGTCAGACGTTTGTAGCAGAGCTCAGAACAGGTCAGTGCCTTATTGCTTACACATTATTTCTTACCAGTTGAACTTTCCCACTTTTTTCTCTTTGTCTTACACAATGTACTAAGAAAAAAAAGGAGAAAATGACAATTGGTTAACATGGATAATAACAGGACTCTATGTCTTATAAGATGTTTATTTTTATTTAATAATACAGATACAAGGCTATAGGTAATTGTGGGAGGAGGATTGCAGAGGCACCGCTATGGGGGCTACCAGTAGGTCATGTTAAAGACCACAAGGAAACAGAAATTAGATTTCTGGCAGGTGAAACACTACAATGGAACTACAATGGATGGTACCTCTGTGTCATGTTAAAGGGGTACTCTGGGCAAGTCATGGACAGTGATTGGCTGAGCGGGCTGTCACTGACAAGACGAGTAGTGGAAAAAGCATTCAGTAAAGGACCCGAAGAAGCTACAAGGGAACCGCTAGAAAAGTCTGTTAGGGGAGTATGAGTTACCATTTTCTGTGCAGCCGTAGCAACATATAAAAAAAATGAGTACCCCTAAAGGCTACCAGGGAACTGCAGTGGGGGTCTCTTTATGCCATTTTTCAACCCTTTCTAAGTTGGTTATCATTTTTTTTTTTTTAATTACTTAGACTTAAAGTTACCCAGGGTACAAATAATCAACTTCGAACATTATATACTTATAACAAGTATATGTGCCATCAGGTACATTTGCTTTACGCTTTGCACATGAATAGAATAGCGCAGGCGCGGGGAACCCAGCGACACGGTCCTTTTTTTTAACCGCAGCCTGCTTCCTGCACGCGTCGCTGGTCTATTACCGAGCACCAGCTTGGTCTGAAGAACTAGAGGCGGGCCGGCCAACCCCTAGTGGGAGGAAACCCCCACCTCTCTTTAACGCGGCTCCATAAGAATTAATAGACCGGAGCTGTGTGCAGAAACCGGGCCGCGGTTAAAAACAAGGACCATGGGACCGGCTTGCCCGCGCTGTTCTATTTATGTGTAAAGCTTAAAGAGAATTTTAAGTGATATTGTAACAACATCCACATTTTACAATTTAAGTCATCCCCTAAGTTAGAATTTTCTTTTGTAATTTCCTCCAAGCGAGTCACACTAGAATCAGTATTTTTCTACTGTAAAAAAAAAATCGGACTATATACTAAACCTTGGGTTATGACAGTTTTTATAAGGACTATCTGTAAATTCTCATTTGTGCATCTTATTTTCCAGTTGACAACTACAAGATGGTGAATTAATTGATTAATCCCTTCATCCTGATCTTCCTGAGCTTCATCTTCTTTATTGGGTTTGTGCTGAACCGTATCAGTTTGTGCATATTCTGGTATCGGGTCAAACAATGGAACTCCACTGTGATTCTTCAGTTTAACTTGGCCATCGCTGATGCCATCATCACCCCGGCTGCTCCTCTCATCATTATCTACTCTTTGACTGACCACTGGACCTTCGGAACCTTCTTCTGCCAGTTCAAGGTCTTCCTCCTCAGCACTCACATGTATGGAAGTATATATTTTCTTACACTGATCAGTATTCACAGATATTTTTCAATTGCCCTAAAGGTTAAAAGAAAGGAATTGACCACAGAAAAAGCGGTTTTATTTTTTGTTTGGAACTGGATCATCCTCTTCTCAGGCCTCCTCATTCCTTTCACCATAACCTTAGTCTGTTACAGTCTTCTGAGTCGATATATTCTAAAGGTAAATCCACTGAACAATCTCACAAATGAGATGGTCAACAAATCTGTGCAGACCATAAATGACTTTGGCTATAGTACATGCTGAGAATTGTAGTGTCACAACGTCTGGAGACCACTCAAACACTCGAGAATGCTATAGCAATAGTTCAATGATTATTTGTCAATAAATATTTTTGAATAAAAAAAACAAAAAAAAAAAACAACCATGAATAATGACCCCAACAATTAGATACTCTCACCCTTGCATTATGATCTCATTCACAGGGAGGTGGAGTCGGTAAGCTAAACTTTTTTCTATTTCTAAGCTATTTCTACTGACTATAAAAAACTGACTGACTCCACAGCTCTGCTCATTTATAATAACATATGTATATTGCATAATTTTGTATGATGATGTATGTACATAATAGTAAATAAACTTTTCTATGACATATTTTGTGTCCAGATGTATTTAAAGTAAAGCTTCTTCTTACACTAAATAATCTGAAAATCTACATTATAACTCACATAAATTACAATGTATATTTATTCCAACATCATGGTCACAGGTACAAATGAGAAAAAAAAGGTAGAATAATGGAAGACAAGGTCCAGTACTGCACTCCCTATCATAGATCGTGTATAGTGCCAAGGTAAAATTTTGGAGAGCCGTTTCACAGCTTCTGAAAGCAAGTTCTTAGTGGTTGGCTGGGTCGGCTACATCTGTGATTTTCAACCTTTTTTGAGCCGCGGCACACTTTTTATACTTAAAAAATCCCGGGGCACACCACCAACCAAAATGGCACAAAATGACACTAAAACAGTACATATTATACATATAGTTAATAATATAGTTTCTAAATGTATTTATACTCAGTGTGAAACCTGGGCCTGTTTTCTTCTCCCCCCTGTGATTCTCTCCTGTGCTTCTCTCCACCATACTTCTCCCCCTGCTTCTCTCCACCATACTTCCCCCCCCTGCTTCTCTCCTGTGCTTCTCTCCCCTGTGCTTCTCTCCACCATACTTCTCTCCCCCCTGCTTCTCTCCGCTGTTTCTCTCCCCCATCCCCATGTTTCTCTCCCCTGTTTTTCCTCCATCCCCAGGTTTCTCTCCCCCATTGGTTTCTCCGGTTTCACAGGGGCACCATAGTTTGGGGAACTTTCCCCGCGGCACACCCGACCATGTGTCGCGGCACACTAGTGTGCCACGGCACACTGGTTGAAAATCACTGGGCTACATCACTACAGCATGTAAATAATGTAGAAAACAACAGAAAGAACAAGAATTGGCTATAGAAGTGAATGGCATATATTAATTACATAGAAAGACAAGCCTATTAGAGATATGCTAAAAGAACTTAGGAAAACACCTTTAGGGTGCGTTCACACCTACCGGATCCGCAGCTGATTTTCATGCTGCGAGTTTGCAGCGAAATCAGCTGTGGATCCTGTACTGTGAAGCTCAATGGGTCCCATACACACAGCGGATCCACTGCCAGCATGGGACCCGGCCCCTTTAACCCCCGCACGCCGGATCGCCAACCAGGCCCCCCCGATCGCCAACCCCCCCCCCCCTCCAATCGCTGCCCCGGCCCCCCGCACGCCTGATCGCAGCCCCAGCCCTGAGCATACATCCCCTGCGGCAATCGGGCAGGTGAAGAATTATGAAGAATTAGATGACAAAGAAGATGGACACAGCACATCTCTTAATCTTCGCCTCCTCCTCCTATTTTTTGTATGCTTTTCCCTTGACTTTTCCTATACAGTACACTTGTGAATTGTTTGCTTGAATGCTGAATTACAAACTTTTTCTTGCTGGTGTTTGTATGAATCCAGAAAAAGTTAACTCAATATTCAAATGGCCTTTGCCCACCAGTTTCAAAGCGTCTATTATGACTAATTTATAATCTTTCACAGGTTGGTAACCCTCTCAGCTTTTACCAACAAGGGGCTAATACTCACTCTTGGCCAGTTTCTCTCTTAATGATAGTGTATGGTCACCAACTCAAACTTCCATTACAAGATACCATCCATTCTCCATGCTAATGAAGTTTTTATGCGAACACTTCTTTTTAGTTCTAGTGCAAATCAGTTCAGTTCTTTTTCAATTGACTTTTCCATCTTCCACAAGTTCTGTCATTGCCAGTTTTTATACCGTCAGTCTTGTGCAAATTTGTAGGTAAATCCAATCCAACTGAAGTTTAAAGGGTTACTGGGATATTGCAATACTTAATCAACTGGGAAATATATGGGCCAGAGAGGAGGTACATAAAGAAGTCAATGCTTGTCTGCTCAAAAGTTTCCAAATACAGTTTAGTACCCTGAAGGTAATTGGGAGTGGGCCCTAAGAGAAGGGTACTGCTAAGGGTACATTCAAATACCCAGGATCTGGGCCAGATCTTTCAAAACCCCTAGACTTCTCCAATCTGAGGTAAAGCTTTTAAGCTTTGCATCACAGAGTTATGGTTTAGTATTATGAACTTGTTTGATTACTGCTGTGGATCTTCTGTGTTGGCGATTCTTCTGTTTTACCCCTAGCATGCTGTGACTTCTGGTTCTATGGTTTTGACCACTGCCTTGTTTACTGGAGTTTGCTTACTATCGCTTTCTCTGGTACCTTGGCTGATTCAGTATGCCCATGCTTGCTAGTTTGACCATGTTCTCAAATCCACTAATATGGGCTTCTATACATTTCCACTATTTAGGGCAATTTCTTACCGTTGATCACATCCATAATGCTGATTATGTGTTCAGACACCAGGTAGCGCATAGGTCACCAGTACAGGAGATCATTAATAGAAGGAGGCATCAAAGCCCCCCCCGACCACTGGACCTTCAGAACTTTTTTCTGCCAATTTAAGGTCTTCCTCCTCAGCACTCACATGTATGGAAGTATATATTTCCTTACACTAATGAGTATTCACAGATATTTCTCAGTTGTCCACAACAATAAAAAAAAAGGCCGTTTATCACAAAGCTTTCCATCATAGTCTGGTCTGGTCATATGTTGCCATCACCCCGGCTGCTCCTCTGATCATCATCTACTCTTTGACTGATCAATGGACCTTCGGAACCTTCTGTCAGTTTAAAGTCTTCCTTCTAAATGCTCACATGTATGGAAGTATATATTTCCTTACACTAATGAGTATTCACAGATACTTTTCAGTTGCCCTAAATGTTAAAAGAAAGGCCTTGACCACAAAGCCATTTATCGCAAAGCTTTCCATCATAGTCTGGTCTTGTCTACTTGTACAAGGAATTCCATTTTTCTTTGTTCTAAAAACTTCTGAAGTCCATGGAGTCACAAAATGTCTCAGTATCCATCAAAGTGATAAGGCAGTTTTATTTTTTGTTTGGAACTGGGTTGTCCTCTTCTCAGGCCTCCTCAATCCTTTCACCTCAACCTTAGTCTGCTACAGTCTTCTGAGTCGATATATTCTAAAGATAAATCCACTGAACAATCTCACAAATGTGATGGTCAACAAATCTGTGCAGACCATATCTGTCTCCCTGATCATCTTTATCATCTGCTATATTCTGGTACATATCACCAGGACCATGGTGGTCACCATTACCTTATTTTTTCCATCCAAGTGTTCTTTACTGGAAAATGTTGAAGTGGCCTATTACATCACATGGATGCTATCAGGTACCAATTTCTGTCTGGATCCCATCCTGTATTGTTACGCATCAGAAAGGTTTAAGCACACATTCACAAGCTGGTGCAGTCATCTTATCAAACGTGTAAAAGATCAGAACATGACACTTGGAAATACTCAAAGTAACCAAGTGGAGTCAGCTCCAGAGCAACATCGTCCTCTCCCAACTGTGAGCACGAGCGACACAGGTTTCTCACTGTCGACTGGGGCTGATAAATGACTTTGGCTATAGTACGTGCTGAGAATAGTGCCTCAACATCTGGAAACCACCTAAACACTCGAGAATGCTATAGCAATAGTCCAATGATTATTCGTCAATAAATGTTTTTGAATAGAAAAAAAGAAAAGCTCCCATGAATAATGACTCCAACAAACTTGGCACTAATACTGAGCTGTGCTGCATCTGTCTAATTGAGAAATAGATAATTCCTTTTTCAGACATCTTGATTTGACTACCGGTCATGTTTCCACTTCCATTTCCCTTTTATGAGGTACTTTCACCCTTGCATTATGATCTCATTCACAGGGAGGTGGAGTCGGTAAGCCAAACTTACAGCTTCAAATATTAGTCAGGCTTTTTCTCAAGCTATGTCTTTACTTAATCATATATAATGCATAATTTTGTATGATGATGTATGTACATAATAGTAAATAAACCTTCCTATGACATATTTTGCGTCCAGATGTATTTAAAGTGAAGCTTCTTCTTACACTATATAGTCGTCAAATCTTCATTATAATGGAGGCTGCGGAACTCACATGAATTCCAATGTTTATTCATTCCAACATCATGGTCACAGGTACAAATGAAAAAAGGTAGAGTTTGTTTGAAATTTCCGATATGGACTCTGTATTGTGTATTTTGCCTTAGTATTTGATGCAGACATATTCAGTGGGGTTTACTTATATATTGGCTACTCATTGCAGCTTTTATAGGGAAACCGCATAGAAAGAAGTTACACGTTTCTGTTTTCCGCAGCGCAGAATTCTACACTTAGTGAAGATTTAGTCACACGAGACGTATGGATTCTGTACATGAAAATCTAACATGTGAATTGAACCTGACTCCAAGATAACAAGAATGAGGCAACAGCACAACACATAGAACAGGAGAGTGAAGGCGTCCAGGAATGAAGGAGAACAAAACTAGGACAAAGAGAAACTCAAGCTGAACAAACCTGAAACACAGAAACTTATAGGGAAACAAAGTGAGCAAGAAACTATCAAATGCACATAATGGCATGACACAAACAGGAATCAAGAAATAGCAAAGAAACGGGGAACAAGGGTGAGAACATGGAAGTTGAGAGATACAACACAGAGATGAAACATAGTGTAACACACGTTATAATGACTGTATTACGGCTCTACCCAAAACTTTCTAGGACGGAGAAATCAACATTGACTGATCCACTGGTCTGGAACAGGCTATGGGACAGTGACGTAGGATAGCAACTGCCTGACACAAAGAATAGATAGAAGAGAGGACAGACTTAAGCCTTTGCCCACAGAATTTGTACAATGTCTGTAAGTATAAAATAAAAAGGACCTAAGGCACCCAAAAAAGAAGGATCAAAGATATGGGGAGCCTCTTTTAAAAGATAGTTCTGAAAAGTATATTCTTTACAATGAGATTCCAGGCTGCATTGCTACCACAGGGGAAATTAATTATTACAAAGTTCTCATAGAAATCAATGTACAGTCCTCAAAGGATGTGATGGGTAGAATGACATTCTTACTTAATAAATTACGCCCGAACATTTCCCTTACACAGTAAATGTTTATTCCATCCAGGCCCCTCCACCAACATCTTATTTATACTAAGAAGATTAAACAAACTGCAATAGACACAGTGAATATTAAAAGTGGTGAGAGAGCGCCAACTCGTGGGCACTTACCTATGTACATAATGCTGAAGTAGCAAACTCATAACATAAAGTCACCATCTACCAGCCTGATATGTACAGTTTTCGGACACATCTGAGAACTGAGCTATTATGAGATTAACCTCCTGTTGCATTGATGCTTTCTCCTCTTTTACTTCATACTCCATCTCTACTGCAGTACAATAACTTTATATCCAACAGGTGATTATTTATGAAGAATTTGTAGAAAAAGTTAATGGGGGCGGGACATCCCAGAAATCAATGGCTTTTTCTAGCACTGGAGTGCTCATAACAGAGTCATTATAAACTACAGAAAAACATAACACCAATGAGACGAAGATTTAAAAAATTCCATGCATTGACTGGGAAGACGTGTGTAGTGACCTGGTACAGGCACCTAAGTCTCATTGCACCTGAGTAAGGTAACTCCCTCGGGTTCACATAAGTGGGATGAGGTATCCACTGTAGTTAGTGGTTTTCCCACTGGGTGTCGATACTGAGTTTCTATGTAATTTATTTCTATGAACAGCTGAAGCTCCCCAAGGGTTAACTGTTATGTGTCACATGTTGCCTTTCTGTCCACTCACAGATGCAGGTGCTTTCCCTCTTTCACTAGCCTATCTTCTTCACTCTCTCTCTTTACACACACAGCCCCACCAATCATAGACAGGGTTAGATAAATCCCTGGAGCTAGGACTTTGTTGCTGGTGTGAGGAGTTGGGTAGTCTAGTCTAGTTTTCAGTGAGAGAGGAAGAAGCACAGACCAGTCTCTGCAGAAGCCAAGCCAGGTCCTCTGAGGAGGGACACAACTAGACAAGTCAGTTTCTTCTGATGAGCACCAGAACCACTATGCAGTGCTAGAACTCTACAGCGGGAGAGAAGCCATACAGGGAACACCTTGTTCATGCCATGAATCTCTCCACAACGTGCAGGGCAGTCATAGGAACTGACCCCAGTGGAACAAAGGTACGGAAAGTCTACATATTCCACTTTGCAGCGCAGGACAACTGGGAAGTCACAGGGGTCTTCTTAGCCCAGATAACAAGGCCTGAGGCTTGTATTACCCCCCCAGGATGGGTAGCTCGCAACTAGGGGGCATAAGGCGGTCAGACATATCACCATGTCGGCTGCAGGAACATAATTTTATTTTATTTGGATTGTGAGCACATTTGGGTGTGCTTGCAATCCAAATAACCATTGCAGTCCATGCAATGTACGGCTGTCAGAATGGCCATACATTGTGTGGACAGAGCTGGAACAACGGCCATTGTTCTTGCATTAGCGGCTGCAAATAACATGTCAATTATTTGTGCGGCCACAGGGGAAACAACAGCCATTATTGGTGCAGTGTCTCCACGGAACTGGTGGCATTGCATAGATTACAATGTGGTGCCACCCAGTCTGAAAAGAACAGCCGCGACTTCCGGTTCCGGCGCAGGGATGTGAGGACGTGCGGGACACAGCTCCTCCAGACCGCCTTTACCCAGCCGCATTTATACCGACCTGACCGGAGGGAACGGGAGCCAGATTGTGTCACATCACCCCCGTGCTGCTTCCTGCATGGATCGCTTCGTCCTGCGCGTGCCGCCGGGACCGACAGCAGCCGACTTAGCTGCGCAACAGGCTCCCAAGATGGCGGATGCAGCATGTCCGTCTCCGCTCCATGGGGAGCTCTCACAGCCGACCGGAACGGGCGCTGCTGCTTCACACACACCGCAGAACAATGCAGGCCCAGCTGATGATGACTACGTCCTTCTATCTCAGGACTCACAAATATCTCTGCCGGCTGAAATGGACTCACCACTAAAAGGTCAGGCTATTCCTATTAATTATAAATACCTTGCCATCGCAGTGGCGGAGCGTCTGGCACCTGACTTGAAAGAGACTCTGATCTCCACGCTGACTGCCTCCCTGCAAGCACTCCAGGTAGAGGTGCAGCAACATACTCAGCATATTGGAGAACTAGCACATAGAATGGACCAGGTGGAAAGTGTCTCGTCCTCCACTGTCGCGCAGGTCAGAATGCTCACCAAAGAAACTGCGATGCTGCGCGATAAAATAGAAGACCAAGAAAACAGAGCAAGACGCAATAACCTGCGAATAGTAGGTCTCCCAGAAGCAATAAAGCCGCAGCACCTTAAACAGATTTGTGAATCCGAACTACCTGAGGCCCTAGGGCTGACGTTTCCCAAAAAGGTGGAGAGGGCTCATCGTCTAGGCCCAAACATGGCGGCTCCCGACGATAACAGCGTAACTAGAGCGCGCCCGCGCCAAGTGATCATGAGATACCTGGACTACACTGATAAAGAGGAAATTCTAAAGGCATTCAGAGCCAGAAACACACCTTTGCTACTGAGAGGGTACAAAGTGATCTTATTTGCTGACTACTCTGCTGAAACCACCAGAAAACGTAGAGCATTCAGCTCTATTTGCTCTGCTTTATACAAACGTGGAGTCAAATTCAGGCTCCGATACCCAGCCACTCTCCAAGTCCTTTACAATGATGGCAGCCTGCAGAATTTTGCTTCCCCAGAAGCCGCAGCGACGTGCCCCCTACTCCACTCGAGTGAAGATAACCCCCTGAATGCTCCGGAGGCCATGATCCAAGGGACACAAGATTCCTCTTTCCTCCAGAGCCCGGACAAGAAAAGGCGCAAACAGCTGCATATGTCACCTGCCACCTCAACCTCTCTGCCTACCTGAAACTGAACTTAGTTTCTGACAGACAACTGGTCGTAATCATAGTATCTGTATCTATGGCTTCCACAAAAAGTTTAATTGTCGTTTTATTCTAACTAATTTGTTCTTTCTCTGAGACTACTTCTCATCTGCCACCTATCCTACACGGCGGGACCTGAGACAAAAATCACGTGTACCCCCTCTTAAGGGTAACTCCCCACTGTATGTGGCTCCCCTCCCTCCATCTCCCTTCCCCTGCTTCCCCTCATCATACCAAACATTTTCCCCCACTTCCCCTCACTTCTCCCTACTGCCTACTAACACCTACCCCCTCCCCCCCCCCCACCCACACACACACACACACTACACCCTTACAGAAAAGGTTTGAGTGTCTGTTGGGGTGTTCCTTCCCCTGAAAAAAGGAAGTTATGTGCGCCTATACAATTGTGGCTAACAGTCCTGCTTTAGCCATTCTGCCACCTGATGGCGCTGTGTTAATGTTAATGTTGTTTTTCATTAACGTATTTGTATTTCCATTTTGTTTATTTTCCAGATATTGGTGTTCCTGTTCTGGTCCTGTGTCCTGGACCTGGGGTAATCTGTTCCATCGCAATCTCATATACATATATACATCTTCTGTAGGGCCGTCTCAAATCTCCTGTCACCTACAACATTATGAGAGTCATAGCCTGGAACGTTAAGGGGTTACGTTCCCCTCAGAAGCGCATGATGGTGCTTCGGCACCTTAAAAAACTTAAGGCTGACATAGCCCTATTGCAAGAGTCACACCTAGAGGAAGGGGATTTTGTTAGAATGAAAAAACTCTGGGTGGGGGAGGTATATGGGTCCCCGGCGGTAAACAAAAAAGCAGGGGTCATAACCTTGGTACACAGAAACCTGGAGCATTCCTTGGTAACTACAGACCATGACAATGAGGGACGTATACATCACATGACCCTGAACTCACCTTGTGGTGTTTTGAGCATCTATAACGTCTATGCCCCAAATGGGGAAAACGCCCCCTTCTTTGCAAACTTGGAAACATCCCTCTTAACAGACACTGTACCGCACAGGATAGTAGGGGGGGACTTAAACACGGTTTTACACCCACTGGAGGATAGGACATCAGGGACTCTTGGTCCCCCAGCGCAGGGAAGAGACAGGGTCCTCCCACCTTTGCTAAGGTCCACTAACCTGATGGATCCCTGGCGATCCCACAACCCAGTAGAGAGAGCATATACCTTTTACTCAGCGCCGAGAGACTCATGGTCTCGTATTGATTATATTCTAGTCTCGCAAAACCTCTATATGAAAGTTGGACACGCAAGCATAGAACCTCTAGTAATTTCTGATCATTCCCCAATAACAATCTCTCTATTAGAACAGTTCCCCAAAGGAACGGATATCTTATGGCGCTTCCCTTCCTCTCTTAGCACAGACGAGTCCTTTGTCTCTTTCCTCAAAGGTTGGTGGATGTCTTACACCACTGATAACATCGCCCACAGGGACAATCCCGCCCTCTTCTGGGACGCAGCGAAAGCGGTCATTCGTGGTCACATAATAGCGTACACGTCTGCTAAAAAGAGAGATATACTTAAGAACTACGAAAATAATAGTAAACATCTTAGAACTTGTTATACTGCTTTCTTACAGAATCCAGATTCCAACACCAAAGAGGCATGGGTAAAGGCCAAACACGTCTTTGATGACTGGGCTGCGCAGAGAGAGAGCTTCTTCCAGACTGAACTGGAGGCCACCCTTCATAAATATGGAAACAAGGCGGGTAAGTTACTTGCCAACCTAGCAAAAGGTCGTACCCCACCTAACCATATCACCGCCCTTAAGGATAACCATGATCGTGTTCTTACCAGCCCAAAACTAATCAGTGACTACCTGGCCCAGTACTACACAAGTTTGTACTCAGACCCATCCCCTCCGACTTTGACTGACACCCTCTTATCTAAGGTCCCCCTCCCGACCATTTCCCAGGACCAACTTGACTTCCTGAACGCCCCTATTACCCCACAAATTGTTAATGCAGCGGTTAAAACCCTTAAAAATTCCAAAGCCCCTGGCCCGGACGGATATACCGGGGAATTTTATAAAATTATGTGCGAACAGATATCCGATACCCTGTCTGACGTATACAATGATGCCTTATCTGACAAAGGTTTACCTTCCTCAGCGGACATGTCATATGTCAAGCTTTTACCCAAACCAGGTAAGGACCCTCTCCTACCTGGATCTTACCGTCCAATATCACTTATAAATGTGGACACTAAATTGATCTCCAAAATAATGGCGGACAGGCTGTCGGATATCTTACCATCCCTAATTTCCCACGAACAGGTGGGCTTCATTCGCAACCGTTCTGCGGTTGCTAATATCCGAACTGTACTTACGGTTTTAGACAGGGTGCATCTCCTCCCCCAGCCAGGGGAACAGCCAACATTAATCACGTTAGATGCCGAAAAGGCTTTCGATAATGTGCGCTGGCCCTGGCTGGGGAAGGTACTAGACACCTTTGGCATTAGGGGGGCTTTTAGAAACCTACTCTCCCACATATACTCTGCCCCCAAAGCCAGGATATATACTCCCGGTTTCTTATCCCCTGTTATACCCCTTTGCAAAGGCACAAGACAGGGCTGTCCGCTGTCGCCACTTCTTTTCGACCTAGCTCTAGAACCTCTAGCCAGGTACCTCAGCTCAGGAGCTGCTTTCCCAGGCATAAAGGTGGGCGAGGTGGCGGCACGGACGGCCCTCTTTGCAGACGATATAATTCTTTTCTCTGATAACCCTGCTCATGATATACCTAACCTGATCGGAATCTTGGAAGATTTTGGATCTTATTCTGGATATAGGGTCAACTTCTCCAAATCAGAAGTTCTCCCTCTCTTCAGCCCCTCTCGGTCCCAAATGGCAGAGCTCGAACGTCTGGGACTGACAGTGGCCAAAAAGACCATCACATATTTGGGTATCACTATAGGTAAAAACCCACATTCTTTATATTCCCTTAATTATCCTCCTTTAATCTCCAAAATACAGACGGACCTCTTTAGATGGAGATCTCTCCCTTTGTCTCTTATGGGCAGATGCCACTTAATAAAAATGTCTTGCTTTTCCCGCTTACTATACCCCCTACAGACGATCCCAATCCTTTTACGACATTCTGACGTAAATTCACTGACTTCCTCCTTTACCAAATTTATTTGGGCTGGTAAGAAACCACGAATCTCACTGACTAAACTCATGTTATCCAGGGACCTTGGTGGGGTTAACTTCCCGAACATAAGGGGTTACAACCTGGCGTGCCTATTTCGACACGTGCTGGATTGGCAACATAACACACGTATGCACTCCAACACACCATTGGAGCGACAGTTATTCGCACCATGGAATCCAATGGCGATTCTGCATGGCCCTCTCTCTGCGCTGCCCAGATCCCTAAAATTGTCAGTAGTACTTAGAGATACAGTCCTTGCCTGGAAACAGATCTGTCTGGCATACAAAAGACCCTTTAGGTGCTCTAAACATTTTCCACTGTGGAATGTACCTGATTTCCCTCCGGGAGCAAATAGCCGTCTTTTAGCCACCTGGAAGGACAGAGGCGTGCAAACCTTAGGTGACTTACTTCACCCAACGGAACGTAGATGGCTCACTCTGCCCGAACTGTCCGCTAAATTTAATGTCCCACTCATAGACTTCCTCTCATTCCAACAGATCAAATCATATTTCCACTCTAGACTGACGGACATGGGCTCTGAAGCCCCGCCAAACGATTTTGACCAGTTACTACTTCACCCCCCTGACAACTCCATATCTAGCTTATATAAAAAACTTTTTCCTTACTTGACCCCGAACTCCAAATCCCCTTTTGGGAAATATTGGAATCAGATCCTAAACAACCCGCATATGTCTAAACATATCATAATGGGACTACGAACTTTTAACAAGCGAATTGTGAATGAGAAATGGAGGGAGCTTCAGCTCAAGCTCATACATAACGCTATCTATGCCTTTCAATTCCCCCCCTCCGTCCTACTCCCTGATCGCAAACCAGCTTGTCCCAAATGCTCAACCCCCAAGACGGATCTCTTTCACGGCATTTGGACCTGCCCACGCCTAGAAGCCTATTGGAAGGACGTGTCCTCTCTTATACAGGAGCTAACTCCTCAATCCCATACACTTACTCCGGTAGAGGCCCTTTTCCACATAGGAGTGACTGGGGAAGGCGACGAAACTTCTTATATTAACCTGCCCCACTTCGCTCATGATATCCTAATTGTAGCTAAGAGATGCATAATGTTGGAGTGGATACGACCATCCCCTCCGACGTTGACGCAAGTGACCACACACTTACGAGAACTACTCTATGTGGAGCGCAAGCTGGCTATGAGATCAAAGGAAATGCTCACGGGCCCTCTTTTCAGAAAATGGAGGCCTTTTATCACCAAATACATCCCTACTATTGAACTGCCTTTGCTAATCAGCCCTTTCACTCAGTCAACTTGGTACCTAACGGAAGACCTGAAAGGGACCCTGGGTATCCTCAAAACTCAGACTCCCACAGCCCCTAACACACCCTCTCCGACTTCCCCCCCCGCCTGATAGGGTACTGGCCCGTGCACTTGCTTTGGTCTCGCTTAGCTGCTGTTTGATACCCCCCAAACAAAACAAAACACACAAAACAAAACATTTTTATGAGATTTTTACTCTGCTATGGATACTGCGGTTCTTGCCCCAGATACCAGGACACGGGAACCCGTTTTGATACTGTTTCTGTTTTTGTTCTTGTTATTTACTTAATGTAGTTTTTTAAATGTCAGGTTACGTGATATACTCGTCCTCACCTGGGAGTTAACAGGTTGCCGAATTATCGCCTCATGATTCTCATCCACAACACATATTCAGGCGAATCCAACAAACTATTGCAATATTAGTCTTACCTGAAACTGTAACCCTCTTCTTCGTCACTGGATGCTGCCCGCCCTTTATACCTAACGGACACATGGGCCTGATCCTTTCCATGGGTGGTCCTATGCGGACCCAATGCATAACGCCTAAGCATACACCTTCTTAGATTAAACGTTCCCGCTCCCCTGCTGTTTTCCCCCCTTTTATGATTTCAATTGCGTACCTGACAGCCTTTTGTACCTGCTGATCTGTATTTTCCTTTTGATGTATTACAAAACTGAATAAATTGTTTATTAAAAAAAAAAAAAAAAAAAGAACAGCCGCTGTTTTGAAAATTGTGGCCGTTCTTTAAAAAAAAAAAGATATTGTTTGAACATAGCCTTGATTGTCAAATCATCTTCTAAGGTCAGAATGCTCATACATTTAACAGTCTTGCCAATTTAGAGGTAAATCCAATCCAATTAAAGTGTAGTAAAGTAAAATAGCCAGAGAAGAGGTACATAAAGAAATCAATGCTTCCAAATACAGTGGCCTCTTTAAGAAGTTAATTGCGAGTGGGCCCTAAGAGAAGGATATGCAAACATGCAAACACCTAGGGTCTGGGCCAGATCTTTCAAAGCCTCTGGACTACTCCAACCTCAAGTCCAGCTTATGATTTGGCATTATAAACTTGTTTTATTGCTGCTGCCATTACTCAGACTTGCCGATTCTTTTTTTTTTACCCCTAGCATGCTGTGACTTCTGGCTCTATGGCTTTTGTATCACTGTCTTTTTTACTGGAGTTTGTGTACTCTGGTACCTTGGCTGTTTTCAGTATGCCTATGCTTGCTAGTTTGACTATGTTCCCACATCCGCTAATTAAAGCTATAGATTTCCACTACTATTTAGGGCACTTTCTATTACAGATTATTGTAAATTTGCCAGGCATGGGGAGGTAAAACGTCAGAAACTATCATATTAGGGTTATTAAATTCCCCTCATTGTGTCTTCAGGTGGAAGTAGTGTAGTGTAGTGGAAGCTCCTGTAGAATAGTACTTATTGAACATGGCATCAAAAAACGCACAGATCACGTTCCACACCAGCCAAATAACCTGTCGGATATTTGTGACAGAGCTCAAACAGGTCAGTGCCTTATTGCTTACACCAATCCAACTTTCCCACTTTCTTTCTTTGCATCTTACACAATATATGTATACGACAGTGTATATATGCTACACCAAGCAATAGATCAATTGTATCCCAGCAATTGACAATACAAAACAAAAATAGGATATGCTTGTGTATCATCTTACACAATATAGTAAGAAAGAACAGATATAGAAATGACCCGTGGTTAACATGCATAATAACATATGCAAACATAGTTCAAATCCCAACAAGGGCAACATCTGCAAAGAGTTTGTATGTTCTGTCTGTGTTTGCGTGGGTTTCCTCCGGGTACTCCGGTTTCCTCCCACACCCAAAAACATACAGATAGGTGGATTTAGATTATGAGCCGTAATGGGGACAGGGAGCAATAATTGGCGAAACTATGTAAAGTGCTGCAGAATCTGTGTGCGCTATACAAATAAAAGCATTAAAGAAGCAGTTCAGTTTTGTTTTTTTTCGGCCCCCCGGGTAGCCGCTGTCATGTATACTTACAGAAGATGATCGGTGTCCCGTTCCCGTAGGTCAGTTCCCGTCCCGCGGTGCCGTTCAAATCGGGCGCACTCACTTCCGCCGGCTGCTGCGAGTCCTCTTCTCTGACCAGTGATTATACGCCGGAAGCCACTCGCTTCCATGCATTCGCTATGGAAGCGCGTGACTTCCGGCATTCAAATTACAAGGCCGAGAAGAGGAGTCACAGCGCCGGCGGAAAAGAGCGCGCCCGATTTGAATGGCACCGCGGGACGGGAACGGGACACCGATCATCTTCTGTAAGTATACTTGACAGCGGCTACCCGGGGGGGGGGGGCGAAAAAAAAAAACTGAACTGCTTCTTTAAAAGCATTATTATCTAAAAATACAGCTCTAGGTGTAACTGTAGTAGGAACACAAGGGTACTGCCATGGGGGCTACCATTAGACCATGTGAAAGACCACAAGGTATTCAGTACGCCTACTGTGCGGTGAAATACTAAAATATAACCACAATAGGTGCTGCCTCTATGCCATGCTAAAGGGGTATTTCGGGCATGCAGTTTTTAAAAAATATTTTGGTGGGGCTATACAGAAAATAAATAACACATATTCACCCTACAGGTCCTCGTGGGGATCCCACTGTGACATCCTCGGCTCCCCTGCTGAATATTCTGAAGGCTACTCCTGAGACAGATCTCGGAAGTAGCGTCCAAAACAATATGCTGAAGACTTGAAGAAGTTACAAAGGGACCCATGGTGGAGCTGTTGGATGAATATGTGTTAATTATTATTTTATGGGCAGACCAGCAAAACATTTTTTTAAAAAGCTGCATTCCTGGAGTGCCTCCTTAAAAGCTACAAGGGAACTGCAGTGGGGTGTCTCTATGCCATTTGCCCCTATTTTCTAACTTGGCTAATTTTAAAAACAAGCATATAAAAACCTCAGGCATATGAAAGGATTTATAAGGATTATCTGTAATTTCTCATTTGTGCAACTCATTTCTCAGGTGAAAACAACATTCAGGATGGCGAACTTTTCTGCAAATTTCACCGGGTGTCATCCTCAAACTATCAATCCCTTCATCCCGATCTTCCTGAGCTTCATCTTCTTCATTGGATTTGTGCTGAACTGTATTAGTTTGTGGATATTTTGGTTCCGGGTAAAACAATGGAACTGCACTGTGATTCTCCAGTTTAACTTGGCCATTGCTGATGTTGCCATCACCCCGGCTGCTTCTCTGATCATCATCTACTCTTTGACTGATCAATGGACCTTAGGAACCTTCTTCTGTCAGTTTAAAGTCTTCCTTCTAAATGCTCACATGTATGGAAGTATATATTTCCTTACACTAATGAGTATTCACAGATACTTCAGTTGCCCAAAATGTTAAAAGAAAGGCCTTGACCACAAAGCCATTTATCGCAAAGCTTTGCATTATAGTCTTGTCTACTTGTACAAGGAATTCCATTTTTTTTTTGTTCTAAAAACTTCTAAAGTCCATGGAGTCACAAAATGTCTCAGTATCCATCAAACAGAACAAGCTGTTTTATTTTTTTATTGGAACTGGATCATCCTCTTCTCAGGCCTCCTCATTCCTTTCACCATAACCTTAGTCTGTTACAGTCTCCTGAGTCGCTATATCCTTAACATGAATCCAATGAACACAAATGTGATGGTCAACAAATCTGTGCAGACCATATGTGTCTCCCTGATCATCTTTATCATCTGCTATATTCCAGTACATTTCACCAGGACCATAGGGGTTACCATCACCATGTATTTCCCATCCATGTGTCCTTTACTGGAAAATGTTGAAGTGATCTATTACATCACATGGATGCTATCAGGTACCAATTGCTGTATGGATCCCATCCTGTATTGCTACGCATCAGAAAGGTTTAAGTACACATTCACAAGCTGGTGTAGTCATCCTAGCAAACATGCACAAGATCAGAACATTACACTGGGAAATGCCCAAAGTAACCAAGTGGGGTCAGCTCCAGAGCAACATTGTCCTCTCCCAAATGTGAGCACCACCGACACAGGTTTTTCACTGTCGACTGGGGGTGAAAAATGATTTCATTTATAGTATGCGCTGAAAACTGTAATTTTGCAATATCTGGAGACTACTAAGATGCAAAAAAAATAAATGAATAAAGACACTAACAAACTTAGCACTAGTCGATCTGACTGAGCTGTGCTGCATCTGTCTAATTGATAAATAGTTCATTCCTTTTCAGACATCTTGGAGTGACTATCGGTCACATTCCCATTCCCTTTTAGAAGAGATTAGCTTCTTCCTAAGCCAAACTTACGGTTCCCACACTCCGACTCAACTCATGTATTTTTATTACTGACAACTATTTTTCTGTAGCACAATAATAGAATCAGCTCACCTTCGAAACTAAATATGCCACAAGACATGTTTTTAATAAATCATAAATATATAAATATTATACAATATTAATTAGTTTTATATTAATAGTTTAATATGTATACTAATGTATGAATAATAATAATAAATGTTATAATATAATTAATAATAATATGAATAATTTATAAAAAAAATTATTAATATTAAGCTATTTATACTGAATCCAACAAAACTGTATATATATATATATATATACACACACACACACACACACACACACATATACTGTATAATGCATAATGTTGTATAATGATGTATGTATATAATACTAAATAAGTTTTCTATTATATATTTTCTGCCCAGATCTATGTAAAGTAAAGCTCCTTCTTACGCTATATAGTCAACAAATCTACACGTTTTTACTAGATTCGTATTGTTTTTGCTTTTGTAAAAAAAAATGTCCTGCCTCTGCCAGAAACAAGCAAGCTACTGCTTCTGATGACGGATCTTCTTCATTACACCTTATAAAGTGTACAAGGAGAGCTCTCCTGAATAGGATGTGGTTCCAGTTCTCTGCAAAGCACCTGGGTGCTATGTTCCCACTACGTATATGTCCGGCCACATATTTTCGCGGCCGGACATATACGTGTTAAACTCCGGACGGGGATTTACGCAAGTTGCGGCCGGCTACGTACGGACCGCGAACTTACGCCCGTAGTCTACTTACGCTTCCCGAGCGCCCTACGTAGCGATCTGACAGCGGTCTTTTACTTGGAAATCTTTGCCTAGCCCCGGACACCTCACAGAACCTTTTGGAGCGGCAAAGAAAAGTGGAAAAATGAAGAAATCACCACTACGTACGGGACCGCCGTAAGTTACGGCATTTTTGTCCTCAAACAATGGTCTGGTTAATTTTTTACGGCGCCGTGTACGATCCTGGCGTAAGTGACGTAAATCTCCGGCCACTTATTCACGGAACGTGCTACGTCCGGAGACTTACGTAATGTGAACATAGCCTCATGTAGTCTAAAGATCCAGCTTCATATCATGGTATTAGGAATCCAAAATTTTTAACAAGCTATTTCTATATCAGGTTATATGAATAAGATCCATTAACAGCAACTCACCAAAGGTTTTTCCATGATAAAAAAAGTGCAGAGTAAAGTATAGCCTATAGTAAAACAAGGGGACTGTTTTATGCAAAGAGAACGGCTCCTACTCTGGTTAACTGGATGCAGCTATTCATTACATGGCCACACATTTATTTAAAGTGGTTGTGTGCTGCTTAGATAACAGCTGACTGTCAGGATGGCTTCATTCCGAGAAGGAGCTGCCTAGAATCATCTATAAAAATATGGAAAACTGACCCTATGACATATGTCACCACTTGTGCTGTGGGGTAGGCGCAGGAGTACAGTCCTGCCCAACCTGATTGACCTAACCTGTTGGTCACTTTTACATGATGGATTTTGTGTTTGCAAGTCGGACTTTGACGTTGTATGTCATGTATTTTGCCTCAGTTTCAGAGATTTAGCCATATTCAGTGGGGGTAATCTGTATCTTAGCTACCCACCGCAACTTCTACAGGAAAATCACATGGAAAATAGTCACATTACTTTTCCCACATGTCACAATTCTGTTCCATAGTTTTCAAAACCATGCATCAAAAATTCTGAATCATGCAGATGGCAGCATAGATGAACATATAAATAAAGGGCATGGATTTTGCATTGGAGTCCACATGAAAATCATGTAAACTGAACCTGACTCCAAGATAACAAGAATCAGACAGCAACGCACCATTACTGGCAGTGGAGATGATGGACAGTATGGTGACGGCATCCTGAAATATGGCAGAAGATGACAAAACTAGGCCAGGTAGGGTTACCACTGGCATAAAAATGGAAAATGTTGGAAAAGTGATGTTAGCTCATTCTTGCTTTCGTGTATTTGAATTTCGACAACTACAACTACAATGTCCACACGTTTTTTCAGCTCTGTTTAAAATGACATCTGTCATTTTGAGTCTAAAATAACAGACGTCATTTAGCAGACCGGCCTCCTCTTAGTGCAGTGACTGGTGTTGGTACATTATTCTAGTTTGGTTACTAATTGCCCTTCGGATGCAGCTTAACTGAAAAGTCCATTGAATTTAATAGTAAAAACGGAGAAAGAACGGTGGCAAAAGAAAAACTGTGTGTGAACAACTACTAAAAAACGTCTGCTGTTTGCAAAAGACGTCCAAAAAAAATTATCATGACGACATTGTGTGCATTGGACGTCCGTCTTTCCATTGACTTTAATGCATTGCCACTGCAGTCAGTTAAATCGCGGCAAAATCGGTCGCATTTTCTCTATTTTTGATGTTGTGTGAACATAGCCTTATAGTTTTATATGCAATAGTAAGTGTGGAGCCTCTTTGATAAGAGAGTTCTGAAAAGTTGAAAAAAATTCTTCACATTAAAATTCCCAGCTACATTGCAACTACAGGGGAAATAAACCATTACAGAGTTCTCACTGAAACCAATCTGCCTGTGTAGGATGTGATGGGTCCTGTAGATAGACTAAAGAAATTAATGTTCCAACATTTGCTATATCAGTATTTTCCATCCAGGTCCCTTCACCAACATCATTTTCTATGCCAAAGATTAAACAATAATGCCCTGTGAACTAAATTTAGAAAAAATTGTTCTGAAATATTGTATAGAACAAGTCAAAGATGCAACAGACGCCACAGTGAATATTAAAAGTGGTAAGAGAGCGCCATCTCGTGGGCACTTTTGGGCACGCTGGAGCAGTAAACTCAAAATATGTTCCAGCCTGCAATGTAAAGTCATGTCAGATGAGCTAGTATGAGATTAACCTCTTGTTACAATGATTTTTCCTCCTCTTCTTAAGTAGATGAAGGCGGTCCTTTTCAGAAATCGATGGCTTTTATTGACACCAGTCTGCTCATTACAGAGAAATGGCTTTCATTACAAACATGTAGTCATTATAAACTACGTACAACCAAAACACCAATGAAAGATGAGCAAATTTCAATGGTCTAAAAATTCCTGACCTGCAGACCTTCCCTGGTTATAGGTATTGTACTGTGCGGCTCCCAGGAGGAGTAGGTAAGTATCGGGTGGGTTCTGGGGTGACATGTTCCCTTTAACTGACTTGGCTTCTTGGGCTACTAGGGTGGACTCAAGGAGAGAACTGTCGATTTCCTCAACTTTATGAGGTTTCCAACTCTCTACCCAAGCAGAACTCCGAGTAGAACCATGGGGAATTTATGCAATTGAAGCACTCCTCTGTCCTTTGCTTTAAACCAAGAAGCAGGGAAACTCTCAGCCATAGTTGAATGAGGAGGAATCATCATTAGAGATGAGCGAACCAGTTTAGCCAGTATGGGATCCGGTTCGGATTTTTCTAAAAGTCTGAGTCCGATTGGATTCAGATTTTTGGAAGTCCGCTCCGAATTTTTTTTTTCTTGCTTTCTAAAATGGCAGCCACCATTTTAGAAAGCAGGAAGTGTTCCGGATGGGAAAAGCGATTTCCCATGATGCCCGGAACACATCCAATCAGCAGGGATCTTGCAGTAGCCCACCCCCTGTGTGACGTCGGTATTGCTTTAATAGGAGCGGTCACATGACCGCACTACGCAGTCTGCACAGAGAGAGAGAGGAAGGAGACTAGCAGTGCACAGAGCTCGTCATTGCCAAAATGCTGCTTGTGCTGCTGTACTACTGAGAAGATATTGTAGAAAAGCAAAGACCAAAAGATTAGGAAAGCGGAGAGGAGAAACATAGATAGATTAGGCATAGGAGAGCAAAGGGTGGACGGAACAAAAACGTGCTCTACAGATAGACAAGTCCTATAGTTGGACCCTTGTGATAGTGTCTATCACATACGTGTTATCCTGAGAGACAAATATACCTGGTGCATGTGTGTAGCATAAAACTCTAAAAAAAAACTGCTATACAGACAGACAAGTACTAAAGTGGGACGCCTGCTAGACTGTATTACAGAAAATACTGTTCTCATCTACCAAGTGTAGAAATCCTAATTTGAATATAAAGTCATGGCACAGCGGCAGCAGGAAACCTCACAAAAAGTTTCAAGCAGAGGGCAGGGCAGAGAGTCTGGCTCAAGAGGCAGAAGAGGAAATAGCGCAGGAAGAGGGTCCAGTGGCCTGAGATTCCTTTGTCACACCAGGGTCGTGTCCACACGTCTAATTCCACAGTCCTGGAGTGGCTGGCTCACACTTCGACGTCCACAAGGATGAGTAGTGAGACAGCCAGCCAGGTATCTGTGGGTACCTCGGACACGATCCTGACTTGGCACGGGCACGCAGCAATTCCCCCACCTACTCCATCTGACATCATCAGCAACATCCCGCTAACTTTTGAACCGCCGCCTGCAAGGGAACTGTTGGCGTTTATGAGCAGCGAACTGCTCTTTGATGACGATGAGCACATGGGGGAAGAGACAGGGGACAATCAAGTGGAGGGCATAGCTGTGTCAGGGCGATATCAGAGCAGGCCCATGTTAGGCCTGGCAGGATAGCAGTAGGCAGTAGACGAGAGAGGGCTGGGCAGGAGCCTGATGAGGATGATAGCATCATTCTGGAACAGGGTGATGCTACATCGGATGTTACATGGGATCCACGGCAGGATTTGGCTTATTCGACGGATTCGTCAACCGGGAATCCGTTCGCCAGCAGGCTCGCCACAACTACAAAGCAGACAGACAGACAAGCGTAGCCGGGACAAGCAGATGACCACTGGGGAAACCTCCTCCACTGCAGGTCCTAGTATCGGCAGCACCCGCCCATCCTCGCAGCCTGTCGGTACTAGACTGTACACCTCGCCCATATGGCAGTTTTTTAAAAAGTGCCCGGAGGATACCTATGTGGTCATCTGTCGCCTGTGCGACAGGCACAATAAAAGAGGCAAGAGTTGCCATCCTGGCACCAGCGCCATGGCTGCTCATATGAAGCACCACCACCTTTCCGCCTGGGAGATACGGGTGATAGTGGGTCACAGAAAGCCCAGGCAGACCAGCGGTCAACAGCAGCAGGAAGCAGCAATAGTCAGGGCGCCTTTCACAGAGTCAGACCTCCTCTGTGGAAGGGAGTGTGGCTTCACTCCCTTCTTCAGCTGGTGGCCCCTGTGTTGCTAGCAGTAGGCAGCTTGGCATCATGGAGTCCCTATACGGCAGGCAGACATATGCACCCAGCAAGCCCGCAGCAGTCAAGCTGAACGCTAACCTGGCTAAGTTGCTGGTGCTCCAGGCTCTGCCGTTTAAAGTTGTCGACTCAGCATCTTTCCATGAACTGATGTGTGCGGAGCCACGGTGGAAGGTGCCGAGTCGACACTACTTTTCCAACACAGCTATCCCGGCCATGTATAGCTATGTTCGCGAAAAGGTTCCTCACTCGCTGAGCCACTCAGTGAGCAGACATGTACATTTAACCACAGACATCTGGAACTGTAATGACGGGCAAGGGCAGTATATGTCCATTACTGCTCAGTGGGTAAATGTAATATGGCCGGCGGACCCCCAGCAACTTGGCCAGGGAAGGGCAATGACACCACCCCGTTGTCACAGCAGGGTTCCTGTGTCGCGGTCCTCCTACAGTAGGTCCAAAGCCTCCTCAATCGCCAGTGTTCCTCACTTGTACCACTTGGGTGTAGCACGGAGGTGTCACGCTGTGCTGCACCTAGCCTGCCTGGGGGAAAGGAGGAACACAGGGGAAGAGCTGCACCGCCTGCTCGAGACGGAAATCCTCTCGTGGCTGACTCCACGCCATCTCAAAGTTGGGACGGTGGTGAGTGACAATGGGAGCAACATTCTGAGCAGAGGAAGGCCTTGACTGATTTCCTCTTGATGCAGGCGGACACGGCAACCCCCCTGTGTAACCTGGAGCTCGGGCAGTGGCAGCTCATGCGTGACACCTGCCGCTTGCTATGACCCTTTGAGGAGGCCACTTTTCTGTCCAGTGGGCAAGACACAGGACTGAGCGCCATCATACCCATGCTTCATGTACTGGAGCCGATGCGACTGTCACACTGTCACAGCCTGGGTCGCTGGAGGAAGGCTTGGCGGAGGGAAGGCAGAGGAAGTTGAGGAAGAGGAGGAGGACCTGTACACACAGCAACTCTTAGGGGAGACGGGTGGAGGAGAAGGAGATGAGCCTTCCTGCCAGACCAGAGGAGGATATGCAGGGCTATGAGGAGGATAAGGAGGATGGAGGCAGTACCCATTGGCAGTATGCTGTGGAGATGGAGGCGGGGAATCCTTCCCACTCCCTGGTGGAAATGGCTAAGCGCATGTTGATATGCTTTCGGGCTGACCCATGCTTGCAAAGCATTTGTCAACGGGACGAGTTCTGGATGGCCACACTACTGGACCCACGGTATCGCAACAAGCTGTGTGAATTCATTCACCCTTCACAACGGGAGGAAAAAATTTATTATTATAGAGAGGAGCTGGGTGCACGGTTAGTGGCAGCCTTTGGAACACGGCGCTCTCATTCATGCCATTCCCACCAGGGCCACACCAGCAGCGCTGCCTCCTCCACATCCTCCTCTAGCAGCTTGGGTGGCATGAGCAGCGGCACCAGTCTGAGCCTGATGCCCATGATGCACGCTTCCATGCAGCCAGAGGCCGGGGTAACAGGAGCACCTGGACAGCAGCAGGACATAGCGGGACACCTCAAACAGCAAGTCCAGGTGTTTTTGGACTCTACGTTGCCACCTACTACTGAGTTTCCTGCATAGACCCTGTAATGGTGAGTTTCCTGCATAGACCCTGTAAAGATGAATATTGAGGTCTAAAATGTATGTTACTGATGTGATGATGTTACTGACATGTAGAGCCCTAAATTCAACCAAATACACTACCTCCATATCATATAGAAGGTTTAAACTATGAAATCCGAAGAAATCCGGAATTCGGTCGAACCGAACGTTTAGAAAAGTTCGCTCATCTCTAATCATCATAGGCTTAACTGGTTCTTTTACGAGAGATAAATTTTATTGACTTGGCTTTGGGCCAACGCCTGAACGTATTGTGAACTCTTCCTTGACCACCCTGTCTCACTTCACCAAATGATCCCATATTCCATGGCAATTGATTCAACACCAGACTGTACTAGTTGAAGTAATTCCTCTCTCAGAGGATAAATGTGCACTTTTATTAACAGTTTTCAGCCAATGTCTGTGATTACCAAAAAGAGGAAGCTTCAGCAGGATGATACTTATTGTACATTACACCAAAAATCGTACAGATCACTTTCAACAGCAGCCATTGTCAGACATCAGCAGAGCTGTGACCAGGTAAGTGCCCTATTTCTTATCAGTCCACCTTTAATAATTGTATGCTGAACAATGCACCATAAAACAAGTTGAAAAACAGTTTAACCGCCCATGAATATGGGTAAAGACACTAAGGTCTACTTTATTACATAGTGCAGGGAACAGAGGCAATCTTTATTTCTATGAGGAGATATCGAGGGACAAGAGAACTGCAATGGCTGCCATGTCAAAGCCCACTCAGTATTTTCAGTGGGTGTATTTTCACATCATGTCAAAAACTACAAAAATACTAAAGTGATGATCCTCTCTATGTAATAAATTCATCTTGTCTAGCTTGGCAAATTGTTATCCATGTTTCCTTTTGACTTTACCTCAAAATAGATTGTTATGTAGAGTAGAACTGGTGTTTTCCAACCTTGAACATAATGTGATAGTGACTTTTCTTACAGAACAACCATATCCTACAATTTAAGTTTCCCACATATTGTGATGCTTGGTTATATTTGGCTTCATAGCTATCTTGCTATTTTGCCTCACTAGATTAAGGAGTTCTAGATTCCAATGAAGCTAATTTGAATTCTGACAGGCTTTGTAAGGTTTATCTGTAGTGTCTCATCTCTGCATCTTATTTTTCAGTTTAAAACACCCGCGCCTACCACAGGATGAACATTTCTGCAAATTTCACGAGGTGTCAGCCTCAAACGATTAATCCCATCATCCCGATCTTCCTAAGTTTTCTCTACTCCATAGGGTTTGTGTTGAACTGTATTAGTTTGTGGATATTCTGGTTTCGGGTAAAACAATGGAACTCCACTGTGATTCTCCAGTTCAACTTGGCCATTGCTGATGCCATCATCACCCCGGCTGCTCCTCTCATCATCATCTCCTCTTTTACCGACCACTGGACCTTTGGAACCTTCTTCTGCCAGTTTAAGCTCTTCCTCCTCTGCACTCATGTGTATGGAAGTATATATTTTCTTACCCTTATCAGTGTTCACAGATACTTTTCAGTTGTCTACAGCAATAGAAAGGCCTTCACAAAAAAGCCATTTATCACAAAACTTTGCATCGTTGTCTGGTGTTGTCTTTTCTTACAAGGATTTCCAATTTTCTTTCTTCTAAAAACTTCTGAAATGAATGGAGTCACAAAGTGTCTTAGTCTCTATCAAAAAAATGTGGCAATTCCATCTTTTGTTTGGAACTGGGTTGTCCTTTTCTCGGGTGTCCTCATTCCTTTCACCATAACCTTGGTCTGCTACAGTCTTCTGAGTCGATATATTCTGAAGGTGAATCCCATGAACACTATCACAAATGTGATGGTCAACAAATCTGTGCAGACTATATTTGTCTCCCTGATCATTTTTATAATTTGCTTTATTCCAATACATATTGCTAAAAACATGGCAGTCACCATCATCTTGTATTTCCCATCTAGGTGTACTTTACTGAAAAATGTTGAAGTGGCCTTTTACTTCGTAAGCATTCTATTTGGAACCAATTGCTGTATCGATCCCATCCTGTACTGTTATGCCACAGAAAAGTTTAGGCAAACATTAACAAACTGGTGTAGTTGTCCTATACTAATCAATCGCAATAGAGAATGTCCAAGCTAACAAACTAGTCAGTTTTGGAACAATATTGTGTTCTCCCAATTGTGAGCACTAGAGTTGAGTGAACCTCAACCCTGTTTGGGTTTGTCCGAAGTTGGATACAAACCTCAGGCTGCCTTATGGATACATACTATAGCCATAGGCTGTCATCATATTTCCCAGGACTACCTAGGGCTCCATCCAACTTCTGCAGCAACCAGTAATCAAAAATTGCATGCTTCGGGTCTGAAGAACCCAAACAGGCTTGAGGTTCGCACAGTTCTAGTGAGTACCTCTCAATGAATATGCATATTGTCCCACAACCTAAACTCTGCTACATCTGACGGAATATGCTGTGTTGTATTTGTATAATCCCCCTTTTGAATTATTATTAGGTATGATTATCTGTCAGGTTTCAATTTTCATTTCCCTTTTCCATGACATCTGAGATGAGAGATTTACTTCTTACAATGACTGTCATTATTGCATAACAGTCTCTATTTTTCTTCATCTCTGGTTCTGAATACTTCATGAATAATAATTAATATGAACTAATTTACTGTAGTAATATGGAAACATCAAACTTTTTCCCACCTGAGAAGCTACATGTGCAACTAGTTTATGCTACCCAGAGATAGGACAGCATAAACCTGCTGACAGAGTCTCCTTAACCCTTTAAGGACATGGCCCATTTTCGTTTTTACGTTTTCGGTTTTTCCTCCTTGTGTTTAAAAGGTCATAGCACTTGCATTTTTCCACCTAGAAACCCACATGACCCCTTATTTTTTGCGTCACTAATTGTACTTTGCAATTACAGGCTGAATTTTTGCATAAAGTACACTGCGAAACCAGAAAAAAATTCGAAGTGTGGTGAAATTGAAAAAAAAAACGCATTTCTTTTATTTGGGGGAAATGTGTTTTTACGCCATTCACCCTGGGGTAAAACTGACTTGTTATGCATGTTCCTCAAGTCGTTACGATTAAAACGATATATAACATGTATAACTTATATTGTATCTGATGGCCTGTAAAAAATTCAAACCGTTGTTAACCAATATACGTTCCTTAAAATCGCTCCATTCCCAGGCTTATAGCGCTTTTATCCTTTGGTCTATGGGGCTGTGCGAGGTGTCATTTTTTGCGCCATGATTTGATCTTTCTATCGGTACCTTGATTGCCCATATACGTCTTTTTGATCGCTTTTTATTACATTTTTTCTGGATTTGATGCGACCAAAAATGCGCAATTTTGCACTTTGGGATTTTTTTGCGCTGACGCCGTTTACCGTACGAGATCAGGAATGTGATTAATTAATAGTTCGGGCGATTACGCACGCGGCGATAGCAAACATGTTTATTTATTTATTTATTTGTTTACTTTTATTTAAAACCTGGGAAAAGGGGGGTGATTCAGACTTTTATTAGGGGAGGGGGCTTTTTACTATTAACAACACTTTTTTTTTTTTTTTACACATATACTAGAAGCCCCCCTGGGGGACTTCTAGTATATACACTTGGATCTCTCATTGAGATCTCTGCAGCATAGATATGCTGCAGAGATCCATGAGATCGGCACTCGTTTGCTTTCGGCTGCTGCAGCCGGAAGTAAACGAGTGCCGAGCCGAGGACGGCGCCATCTTGGACGCGTCCCCGGCCGGCATCAGTAACGGAGATCGCTCCTCCGGGACAAGGTCCCGGAGGAGCGATCTCCCCCACTAGACACCAGGGAAACGTTGCCTCCGGTAATCGGAGGCAGCTGTCAACTTTGACAGCTGCCTCCGATTAGCTAATTAGCGGGCACGGCGATCAGACCGTGCCCGCTAATAGCGGCGGTCCCGGGCTACACGCGGCACCCGGGGTCGCGGCACTTCAAAGCGGGGCCCCGCTTTGAAGTGCAAGTGAGGACATAGGACGTACCGGTACGTCCTATGTCCTTAAGAGGTTAAAGGGAGGGGATAAATGACAGGCAGAGAGGTTCTCTGCCTGTCAATCATCCCTTGAAGCGTGCTGACAGGCAGGGAGCGGTGACTAGACACGGGCGGTGAGCCACCCAGATGACTACCTCCCCATCTCTGCCTGTCATGCGCGGGGGGGGGGGGGGGGGGGGATAAAACTCATTTTCTCTGGTATAAAGCATCTGCAGCAGCCATAGCTGGTACATGCTGCGGCTGCTGCAGGAGCTTTATACAGCGCTCCTGGAAACCATATCAGCCCAATCAGGCTGGTGAGGGAGGGGGTCCACATCAGCTTTTACAGACCCTTTGGTCTTGTCAAGTTCCTGCTCAAGTCCTTATGCTCTGTGCCACAGGTTTGCTGAGACAGACAATGACCAAAAGTGATGTCATGGGCAGCAGCCATTCTGACCAGTCTGGGGGGAAGGGAGGGGGGAAGGGAGGGGGGGTTTGGTCGGGCACTTCCATGGGAGGGTTCAAAGGTGAAGTCCGTATTATGACTTACACCATAAGGCTATGTTCACACTACGTAAAAGTACTTTTGTGGAGCGCAACATAACCTTATCTGATATGGGATCCCGTCCGGAGCATATACACATCATATAAGCTCCAGCAGGGATCCCATACGGGGCCACAGATAACTGACAGAAAGACCTGTCAGTTCACACAGTGAAGCGAGCGTCTCCAGCCGCTCGCTTCATGGTGCGCTATGGGAAGCTCTGATGCAGGCGCACGCTGATGCGCCCGCATCAGAGCCCTGCGACCGGACGGATCATCCGGCCGGTACCTAAGTACCGGCTGCGATGATCCGGGCACAGACCAGCCATTCTGTGACCCGGCCGGGGTCACGGAAAGGTCGGTCTGATACATTGTGTGAACATAGCCTAAGCCTGGTCTGGCTTACACAACTTTGACTACTGGGGGGAAAAAGAGGACCCACCTACAAGTAGCAGAATACATCTTCTCACTTACCCATCTAACAAAGGATAAGTATTCACCATTACTATCAATTTCCAGCCATGTCTGTAATTACCAAAAAAAGAGGAAGCACTACTTATAGTACAATACATTGAACAGTGTAAAGGACACTTTATGCAGCATTACTAACACTTGTGCCAAAGCTGTGAACAGGTCAGTGACTTTTTTTTTAGCTTATTTCTTAGAGGCCACTTTTATTATTTTTCTCTTACACGATCCACTCAAAAAGATGAGAGGAACAACAGTTTAACTAATCATGAATATGGATAAAGACATTACTATATAACTTTAAAATACAACAATTTTAAGGCTCAATCTTTAACATGTTGGGAGTTACTCTTTAAATATAAGCATTGTATGACAGCGATATTTCTATCTAAATATGAGTTATTATGGTGTTTTTATGCCATAAAGCCCTCTATCTAGCTTGGCTATCATACTTATCTCAAGTTCCTTTGACTTTCTTTGACTTTTCCTCAAGATAAAATGTTTTTATTACTGGTAGTTTAGATTACAGTACAAAATCTTTGCACTCATCCATAAAGCTCTCGACATTGCTACATCTTCTTACCTCGTTCACCTGTATCTACTACCCTACCTGGGCTCTACATTCTGCTATCGGGTTATGCCAATATAATACCAAGGACACAAACTCATTTCTAACACCCGCAGTTTTAAGCGTGCCCTAAGAACATATTACTTTAGGCAGGATTATAACATTGTATCACTGCGGCATGTAATCTAAAAACACTGTACTTCATTAGGTTTGCATTAAAAATATAGTTAACCAATAGTCCAGGAGGGAATTTTCATAAATAAAATTATCAAGTGTGAGTGTGACTTCTTGCAGTTATTCTTGTTAACCCTTATTCAATAAAATCGACCCTCTTTTCTGTTCACAAAAGACAGATATATCATAGCATTACTGGTGACGTACAAACATCTGGCACCAGGGTCTCAACACGTTTCACCCACAACTTGGGTTCATCAGGAGACCAACAATAACCAAGCAAGAGCGTAATACATAAGGGCCACATCACCCATAACAAATAGGAAACCACCCATCATAACAGCATAAAATCAATGTCCAATTCCTGTGATTTCTTAAAGGAAGTCTAATTAACAAAGGGTGGACCCTGGCTCTAGTAACTGCATAAAGGGTCATATAAACAATGATAAGGTAAAACAACCAGTATTGTGCACCATGTTGATTTTATGGCACAAACTATTAGGTTGTTCTGAACAATGCCAGCAGAAACAGCACAATGCAAACAAAAAGATGCCCAGGCTCATCCAAGCCACTCACGGATTCCCATGTCCAGATAGATGGTGTAGGATATGCCGAGAACCCAGGGAACAGAAAAGTGGGTTGACTTTATTAAATAAGGGTTAACAAGAATAATTGTAAGAAGTGATCTGACACCTGATATTTGTATTTATGAGAATTCCCTCCTGGACTATTGGTTAACTATATTTTTAATGCAAACCTAATGAAATACAGTGTTTTTAGATTACACGCTGCAATGATACTTTGATTTACAATACATGTTACTAAAGGATTGGGTATATTTTTGATATTTGTTAGGATTATAAAATTCCCTACAGTTTCCTCTATTTGTTATATTTCATAGTACCCCCATAAGCTATGACCTTAGTTTCTGTACATCTCTAGCATCTGTACATTTCTGTGTATCAGGCTCATCCACATTTATGTACACTAACATATTTGTATGTGATGGCTGGGTTATTATACAAATAAAGCACTCTCTGCCTTTTGTCTCTGTAAATCCCTGTTCCTGTGAGCAGCAAGGCCCACACTCCTAATATCTGAGCAACTATTGTGTAATTATGTAATTCTAATGTCTATGTAACCCAGAATAATAAAGCGCTGCAGAAATTGTTATTGTTATATTCTTATTATTATTATTATTTTTACTATTACCTTTATTATTTGTCTTATTGTGATACTTGGTCATACTCCTTTTTTGACTTCCTTGCAATTTTGTTTTAAGTTACACATTCATATAAAACTAACTACAGTATACATCAGCCCTTGAATAATGACAGAATATATAAGGGTTATCTGTAATTTCTCATCTGTTCATCTCACATTTCAGCCCAAAACAACATTCAGGATGGCGAACACTTCTGAAAATTACACTGGGTGTCAGCCTCTACCAAGTATTTTCTTCGGTTCCATCTTCCTGGGATTTACCTACTTTATGGGGTTTGTGCTCAACTGTATTAGTTTGTGGATATTCTGGTTCCGTGTAAAAGACTGGAACTCCACAGTGATTCTTCAGTTTAACCTGGCCATCTCTGATGTTATCATCACCCCGGCTGCTCCTCTCATTGTCACCTACTGGTGGACTGACCGCTGGATCTTCGGCACCTTCTTCTGCCAGTTTATGGGCTTTCTCCTCGGCACGCATGTGTATAGAAGTATTTGTTTCCTCACCCTAATCAGCATTAACAGATACTTTACAATTGTCCACAATGATAAAAGAAAGGCCTTGACCAAAAAAACATTTATCTAAAAGCTTTGCATCTTTATCTGGTGTTCTCTGCTCTTACAAGGAATTCCAGTATTCTTCCTTTTACAAACATCTCAGGTTTATGGAGTCATAAAATGCCTGAATATCCATCAAACAGAACAGGCGGTTTTATTTTTTGTGACAAACTGGATGGTCCTCTTCTCAGGTCTCCTTATTCCTTTCATCACAATGCTGGTCTGTTACAGTCTCCTGTCCTGTCCAATCGATATATTCTCAAGGTGAATCCAATGAATGCAGCCACGTCTGCCATGGTTTCCAAATCGTTGCAGACCATATTTGTCTCCCTAATTATATTTATAATCTGCTTCATTCCAGTACATATCGTCAAAACCATGGCATTTACAATCAACTGTTTTTTCCCATCTATGTGTACTTTACTAAATAATGCTGAAATGGCCTTTTACCTTACAAGCCTGCTATTCAGCACCAATTGCTGTTTGGATCCCATCATTTACTGTTATGCCTCCGAAAAGTTTAAGCAAACAATCACAAGTTGGTGTAGCTGTACAAACAATAAAATCCAGGCATGAAAAATGACCGCCGCTGTCAAGGCATTCGTAGAGTTGTAGTTTTACACACACGTACACTACAGCTAACAATAACCCTTTAAATAGAGCAAAGGTTGCTACATATGTCAAACGCGTCAACTGCATGCATTTTTCCTGTTATGAGAAGGTTTTGTAATATAGAAGATTTATACTTTTTAACTGCAGACCAGGGCTGGAATTCTTTGTTTTAAGCAAAGAAATAACATAGGTTGACTTATAACAGACAGGTAAGTGTGAGCAAGTGGTGTCATGATATAGATATCAGAAAGTCACGACTCTAGCAAGTAGTTGTCAACCGAAATCAACAAAGAAACAAACTGACAGACAGACAACCAGGGAAAGGGGGTGGCTCGGATCTTTGTCTCCAGAGGTGGGCATGAACAAGTTGTATCAAGGTTGTGGAAGTCGTCACAGGCGCTTGGTGCCAATATGCTGCATGGAAGGTACTAGAGAAAATGTAGGAGGAGGGGAAAGAGGGAAAGTGAGAACCGTTAAAGTCAGAGAACCCGAGAGGCCAGCCTAGATCAAAGCCCAACATGATGGGCCAATTTTAATTGCAACCCAGGAGTCCAGATTTGTTCAAATTTAGTGTCCTTAGTGTCCAACTCGCCAATTCCAGAGTGCGTATATGGTCCACTTTGGAAGCCAGAAAAGGATAGTGGGGTGGATTGTCTCCAGAGTGCAGGTATGAGTAGTTTGGCAGCAGTAAGGAGGTGAACTATAAGATTATGCTTGGATAGCTGAATGTGTGAGGGAGGTAGCCATAATAGCATCAGTTGTGGAGTATTAGTAATAGACTGACCACAAATCTTTTGGATGTCCTTGGTCACTTGTTCCCAAAACGAGGTAAGGGTGGGGCACGTCCAGAAGACGTGTGTTAACGTTCCCCCCTGTTCGCTACAACTCCAACATGGATCTAGGGGTAAGACCCCATCTGTATAGCTGGTGGGGTGTGTTGTACCGAGTTAGAAAAACCATGCAAATGAGAGTATAATTTTAATGTCCTCGCTAACGATTGTTGGGCCGTGGAATAGGCATTGTTTACATCGTTGATCGGGCCCCCATCGGCCCGTGGAATAGGACCCTAAGGCTTTCTAGATGAGTCAAGTTTTGACTCGTAGGCATGGTTGCCACATTGCTGAAAGAGTAGCTGTATTTTAGTACTACCCCGACAAGGGAAAATAACTCTATGTCTATGGAATACATAAATATGATAGATCCACATTGCCATTCTTACTAAAAAAATAAAAAAATTAAAAAAAATACATCTTAACCCGTTAGTGACCGCCAATATGCCTTTTCACGGCAGTCACTAACGGACTTTATTCTGATACATATGCCTTTTTACACAAGCAGCAGCATTGCAGTAGATTAGCTGTCAGTATGACAGCAGATCTTTCCCAATAACTACCCGGAACCTGCTAAATGCCGATGTCAAATCATGACAGCACCAGTAATCCGAGGTCCCACTGTGAGGTCCGGGCTTCTTCTCCACATATAATAAACTGTTAAAAACCACAAAACCTATACATGTTTGGTATCGCCATATCTGTAACGACCCAATCTATAAAACTATATACCATATTTTCCGGCGTATAAGACGACTTTTTAACCCCAAAAAATTTGCCCAGAAGTCGGGGGTCGTCTTATACACTGGGAATGGTCGCCGCATTCGCCCCACCGTTGCGGCGACCGCTACAAAAAAAAAAAAACAACAATTCAACTCACCTGTCATCTGTTCCCGGCAGCCGCACGTCTCCCCTCATGTTCCCAGCGCAGGCAGCATGATGAGACACTGCTTGCGCCGGAGGTCCCCGAACCTCTCCCAGGCAGCCAAGCATCTCATCGAAGAACCTCAGAGATGCTTGGCTGCTCTGGAGGACTTCGGGAGAATGGCAGAGGCTTCTGGGACTTCCGGCACAGCGGTACAGGTGACACACAATAGACAGGACAAAGATTATAGCTAATTAGTCGGAGTGGAGCTTATTAACCTACAGAAAGGACTGGAGTGGATAAAGAACAGAGTAATCAGAATCAGATTTCTTCTGTGCTTTTTTTCCACTTCATATAGTCCCCAGTTTGGAGACATCAAAAACATAATCTTAAAATACATTCCTCTCTTGTAGCAGGATTCTGTGTGTGAACGAATACTTACACCAGCATGGTATGTGAGTCCATTCCTACCCATGATACCTGGCTCACCATGTTAGGGTGTTTCTTTTTTTTAAATTGAAACACAAGTTATTTCATTTGCCTGACCTACTGTCCCACCTGCAGGCTGCAATATGTAGGCAGCACTAAAAGGAAAGCAAAAGCACAGAGGTTACAGTTACGGAGGTCCGTGTTGGGGTTAACTAAACACCACCAGGAGGATTTTTTCTAACCTACAGGTTACCTTCATTGAAAAGGTGTTGACACCCCAGCGTGGAGGGGATTGGATTCGTGTATTTCTAGACATAATGCACTCCCCTCTTTGTAGCAGGTCATATGCCATATGGAATGTAACCATACATACAGAAAGGATTGAACGGTTTATCAGATGTAACCATATGTATATAAAGGGTTAAATGACTCTGTTGTGATCTTATGATTCATTTCCACTCCTCCTTGTTTGGGGCAGTGTTTTTGTATTTGGTGCCATTAAGTAGCATACAAAAAGATGTAATTGTACATTGTGATATCACCATGATTATGGGGGTTACCGCGAAACGCATCAGTGTGATTTTAAAGCTTTTAGGAATTATTCATATGCCACAAAAAGTCGTGAACTTTTAAGCTATTGGAGCTGTAGACTTCACTTACTTTTGTTCTGGACTTGCTACTGGGGGGCGGCCCGAGTTCATCCCCGTGCTCCTCTACGGGGACCTGGCTATTATTCAAAGGAAAGCAAATTTATTTGGTGAGCTGACACTCTTTCGTATTCATATAGTTACTATTGTGGCAAATTGCTAATAGTAAAAAAAATAAAAAAATAAAAAGATTTAAACTTGGTATCACTCCGACTGTCCCTTGTGGCGGCCCCCCTCTGCGGCGTCATCAGCTGCTCAGCCGCGATTAGGGTCGACACACATCGGGTGAGTATAGAGCACTACACTTCCGGGGGTGGGGGGACACGGGGAAGGGGGCCATTCACTAACATAACATACATTACAAAGTTGTATAACTTTGTAATGTGTGTTATTTAGTGAATAATTGTTTAGCGCCGCACCACCTCTTTAAGGCCCAAAATAGGCCGGTCACTAAAGAGATAGATTTACTATCTATCTACACCACTTTATATGTTAAGAAGGTTAACCTAGATGCTTTTACACAAAAACCCCATCCATAAAGTTTTAGATACAACAGGCCTAAATATGATGCAGAAAAATTCAAGTACAAATAAACCCCACACTGAATGTTTAACCCCTTGCCTCTAAAGCTTGTTTTGGCCTTAATGACCAAGCTAATTTTTCAAAATCTGACCTGTCTCACTTTATGCGCTTATAGCTCAGTGATGCTTTAACGTATGCTAGCGATTCTGAGAGTTTTTTTGTAACATATGGCACTTTATGTTAGTAGTAAAATTTGGTCGCTACTTTGTGTGTTTTTTGTGAAACACATCAAAATATCATGAAAAATTGCATTTTATGAACTTTGAAATTTTCTGCTTCTAAAAAAAAGGAAGTCGTATCACATAAATTAGTTACTAAATTACATTACCAATATGTCATCTTTATTCTGGCATAATTTGGTAAACATATTTTACTATTTTAGGGTGTTACGGGGCTTAGAAATTTATTAGCAAATTATCACATTTTCGTCAAAGTTTCCAAACTGATTTTTTTTTTAGGGACCAGTTCTTTTTCAAATGGATTTAGGAGGCTTGTATACTGGAAACCCCCATAAGTGACCCCATTTTGGAAACTAGACACCTTAATGAATTAATCTTGGGGTATAATGAGCATTTTGACCCTACACGGGCTTGAGGAGAGTATTCACCATTAGGCTAGGTTCAGACTATGTAACTGTGCGGCTGTATTTGCGGCTGTATTTTTGGTGGTTCATGCGTACGCTGGAAAGTATACGATATACGGCTGCACAGTGCACACTATGTATGAATCTACGGCCCTATCGTAAACGGACCCGTAAAAAATGAACAAGACCATTGTTTGCGGCTGGAAATGAGGCCGTGGATTGACAGGCGGTCCGTACGGAGTACTTCAAAAATAGCCGGCAATGATGCCGAATGCCGATGCCTCTAATAGTTAATATATTAAATTAATAAAACACATTTTCTTTGTAATAAAGTCCCTTTTGTTGTTCAATAATTTAATTCTAACGAATCCATCATTTTGCAATTAAATATACTGTTAAAATAAATATATATATAAATAAATGTATATTTATATATATATATATATTTTTTTTTTTTTGACAGTATATTTAATTGCAAAATGATGGATTCGTTAGAATTAAATTATTGAACAACGAAACTGATTTTATTTCAACAAAAATGTGTTTTATTAATTAAATATTAATTAGTACAGGAAGCTCCATAAGCCGTTAATTCATATTGCCGGCAATAGAGCTTTCTGTACTAATCATCACTTTACTTTAATTAAAACATTAAATGTTTCTTCTAATTATGTTATCACAATAGCATTATTAGAAGAAACATTTAGAATTATATGTGCGCTCAGCTGATTGGCTGATCGCACATATAATTAGCGGGTCCGCAGCACAGTGACTTCATTGTGCTGCGGACCAGCGAAGAGGACACATCGGGGTGAGTATAGAGCTCTCCCCACACCCCTCCCCAGCACTGCACCCCTCCCAGCAAGGAAGGGGGGTCACTTAACCCCTTCCTTGCTGGGATGGGTGCAGTCTGACATCAGTCTGGCCCCCAAGCGGTTAAGGGGGATGCAATACATCCTCCCTTAACCCCTTGGGGGCCAGACTGTAAGCAGCGATCTGTAAAGATGCTGCATACTGTAAGGAGCACAACACCGCTCACAATGATGGGTGTTGTGCTCCTGTTTGTGTGTTTTTTGTGTGTTTCTCCCTTTTTGTTTTTCAGATATCGGTATCCTGGGGATTACGTCGGATTCCGTGGACTACGTCGATGACCAGCGGTTGTTTGTTGTATTTTTTTAATAAAATGGTTAATGAGGGGTGTGGGGGTGTTTTTATTTGAATAAAAATTTTTTTTTACTTGTGTCTTGTCTTTATTTCTTTACTTTATAGACTTAGTAGTGGAAGCCGTCTAATAGCCGGAATCCATTACTAAGTTGGGGCCTAGTGTTAGCCGGTATAAAATGGCTAACACTAACCCCCCATTATTACCCCAGTACCCAATGCCACCAGGGGTACTGGGAAGAGCCGGGTGCTAAAAATAGGGGGGACCCTATGCGTTTTTTTTTAATTATTTATCTTAAAAAAAAAACGCATAGGGTCCCCCCTATTTTTATAACCAGCCGGGTTAAAAACCAAATGACAGCAGCCTGGTAACACCAGGGTGGGAAGAGCCATTGTTTTAGGCCCTCCCCAGCCTAAATCTTACCAGCCTGCTGCCGCCCGGTCCAGGAGCGCCAATTTTGACGCTCCGGGACCACTGGCACCCGGCTCTTCCCAGTACCCCTGGTGGCATTGGGTACTGGGGTAATAATAGGGGGTTAGTGTTAGCCATTTTATACCGGCTAACACTAGGCCCCAACTTAGTAATGGATTCCGTCTATTAGACGGCTTCCACTACTAAGTCTATAAAGTAAAGAAATAAAGACAAGAGACAAGTTAAAAAATTTTTTTATTCAAATAAAAACACCCCCACACCCCTCATTGACCATTTTATTAAAAAAAAAACATTAAAAAAAACGCTGGTCATCGACGTAGTCCACGGAATCCGACGTAATCCACAGGATACCGATATCTGAAAAACAAAAAGGGAGAAACACACAAAAACACACAAACAGGAGCACAACACCCATCATTGTGAGCGGTGTTGTGCACCTTACAGTATGCAGCATCTTTACAGATCGCTGCTTACAGTCTGGCCCCCAAGGGGTTAAGGGAGGATGTATTGCATCCCCCTTAACCCCTTGGGGGCCAGACTGATGTCAGACTGCACCCATCCCAGCAAGAAAGGGGTTAACTGACCCCCCCTTCCTTGCTGGGAGGGGTGCAGTGCTGGGGAGGGGGTGGGGAGAGCTCTATACTCACCCCGATGTGTCCTCTTTGCTGGTCCGCAGCACAATGAAGTCACTGTGCGGCTCATTATATGTGCGCTCAGCCGATCAGCCAATCAGCTGAGCGCACATATAATTCTAAATGTTTCTTCTAATAATGCTATTGTGATAACATAATTAGAAGAAACATTTGATGTTTTCATTAAAGTAAAGTGATGATTAGTACAGAATGCTCTTTTGCCGGCAATATGAATTAACGGCTTATGAAGCTTCCTGTACTAATTAATATTTAATTAAGAAAACACATTTTCGATGAAATAAATTCAGTTTCGTTGGTCAATAATTTAATTCTAACGAATCCATCATTGTGCAATTAAATATACTGTCAAAAAATAAATATATATATAAATATACATTTATTTATATATCTATTTATTTTAACAGTATATTTAATTGCAAAATGATGGATTAGTTTAAATTTAATTATTGAACAACGAAAGGCACTTTATTACAACGAAAATGTGTTTTATTATTTTAATATATTAACCATGAGAGACATCGGCATACTGCAGAGGATCGCAAACCCCGGTAATAGCAATTCATGTAAACTGTGTTCCCTGCTTTCCCAGATGCATCCAGAGGTGTTTGCATCACTTTCTTAAGATTTTATTTGTTATTTTTAGTTGAACCAGATTTCCAAGTAAATGACCGTATGTTTTCAGCCGCATGTCTATTTTTTCCCACGGCCGGAGTTTCATCCGCACATTTACAGCCGCATAAAAAATACAGCCGCACAGTTACATAGTGTGAACCTAGCCCCCGGCTGCATTCACACGTTCAGTGTTTTTCCTGGTCTGTGATTGTGGTCTGCTAGTTACCTCCGTGATCCGTGCAAAAGAGTCAGTTTTGTCATCCGTTTTGCATCCGTGTCTGTTTTTTTCACGGATCTGTTTTAAAGCATTTTAAATTACATTGATTACATCACATCCATGCTTTTCACGGACGAACACGGATGTCAAATCCGTGTACATCCGTGAAAAACACGGATCTAATTGATTTCTATGTAGAATCAGATCCGTGCTTCCGTTCCGAGATATGACAGGTCCTATTTTTAAATGGAACGGATTGGAGATCCGTGAAAACACTGAACATGTGAATAGCCCAATACAAAGCAATAGGATATACATTTGTCCCTATACACGGCTCCGTGCGCACGGACAACTTTACGGAAAGTGTGAATGCAGACTAAGAGGATAGGTCTTCACTTATACTATCAGTTCTTAGCCAATGAAAACAGGAACCTCCAACAGGATGATACTTAATGTAAAATACATTGAGCCGCATACAAATCACTTTCCATAGCAGTCAAAGCTGGACGCATGTGGCAGAGCTGTGAACAGGTCAGTAGCTTCCAACTTTATTCTTTGTCTCTTACACAATGTACAAAAAAAACAGAGGCAAGAATCATTTCCATGGATAAAGATATTACTCTATGGATTTAATAAGGCAATAATTTTACAGTCTATTGGGGGGGGGAGGATTTATCATCTCATATGCCGTCATACAAAATACCCTGCCAGTGTACACGGAATTTATGAAGAGCCACGCACCTATACATGAATACAGGCACATCAAGCTGCTTGCTTTCAGAGCTGGCATAGATTTCAGCAACAATTTTCACCTTTGCAGATATATTATGATAGATACGATATGCGTGGAAATCATACTCCCTCTACGTGCAGCCACACTCATCGTAACCCCCCCCCCCCTTAAGTTTGTGCAATAATATTGCAACTTTTTGCCATCTGTGCCACCCATGCAGCATAGTAAAGCACTTCTATCATTACATATTTTAGGAAGTTTCTGCTTAAATGGTAGTACCATAAGCTATATTGTCATCTAAAAATAAAGATATTGGTTAATAGCATGTAACCGTAAAAAGATAACAAGGGAACTCCAATGAGGGCTGCCACCATGCCGGGTGGAACCTCTCTTTTTTACCTTGGCTAATTGCCAACCAATATTATAACTTTTTTCTAAAGATTTCCCCATAAAATAAAATGTTACATAAGGTAGGTCCAACTAGTAGACCTTTTGTTTTTCAGCTTTCATATCCTACAAATTAGGCCTTCCACTTTTTGTGACACCTATACTGTTTTGTTTTTTTTGTTAGTTCCTGATTTTGTTTTTCTTTTTGCTACAATGAGGAATTGTAAATTTAGGAGAGTTATATGAGGGGAAACAACATTGCAGTTATCTGTAATATCTCATCTGTGCATCTAATTTTTCAGCTAAAAAAACTTTCAGGATGATGAACATCTCCACAAATTTCACCGGGTGTCAGCCTCTAAAAGGTCATCTTTTTACCCCGATCTACCTGAGCTTTGTCTACTTCATAGGATTTGTGTTGAACTGTATTAGTTTGTGGATATTCTGGTTTCGGGTAAAACAATGGAACTCCACTGTGATTCTCCAGTTCAACTTGGCCATCACTGATGCCATCACCACTCCGGCTGCTCCTCTCATCATCATCTACTCCTGGACCGACCGCTGGACCTTTGGGTCCTTCTTCTGCCAGTTCAAGGGCTTCTTTCTCAGCACCCACACGTATGGAAGTATATATTTCCTTACACTAATCAGTATTCACAGATACTTTTCAGTTGTCCACAATGATAAAAGAAAAGCATTGACCTCAAAGCCGTTTATCACAAAGCTTTGCATCATAGTCTGGTCTTGTCTACTTGTACAAGGAATTCCATATTTCTTTGTTCTGGAAACTTCAAAAGTCCATGGAGTCATGAAATGTCTCAGTTTTCATCAACATGATGAAGCAGTTTTCTTGTTTGTTTGGAACTGGATCATCTTCTTCTCAGGTCTCATCATTCCTTTCACCATAACCCTGATCTGTTACAGTCTTCTGAGTCTAAATATTCTTAAGGTGACTCCAATGAACGGTCTTACAAATGTGATGGTTTCCAAATCTGTGCAGACCATATCTGTCTCCCTGATCATCTTTATAATCTGCTTCATTCCAGAACATATTAGTAGGATCATGGGAGTAACCATCGCCTTGTATTTCCCATCAATGTGTTCTTTACTGGAAAATGTAGAAGTGGCCTATTACATCACATCCATGCTATTAAAAATCAATTGCTGTCTGGATCCCATCTTGTACTGTTTTGCCTCAGAAAGGTTTAAGAAGACATTTACAAGCTGGTATGGTTATCGTAACAAACAATGAGAAGTCAGCTTTGATACAACATAGTCTTCCCTCAACTATGAACACTGCTAGCAAGAGTTTCTCTCTTTGCTGTACTGCTTCACTATAATGGAGGAATATCTTTGAGTTACTATCAGTCCTGTTTCCATTTTATTTTCCCTTTTTTGGAACATCTGAGAAGAAAAACTTTTTTTTGCAGTCACTATAATCCTTACATTATGGTCACATTCATAAGGCTGTGAGTCAGTGAGCCAAACTTTCAACTTCTGTTTTTCTATACACCAACTTCGGCTCAGACCCTGGCTACTTCATAAATGACTCAAGAATAATAATAAGTAGAGATGAGCGAACCGGATTCGGGTTCGAGTCAACCCGAACGTTCGGTATTTGATTAGTGGGGCTGCTGAACTTGGATAAAGCTCTAAGGTTGTCTGGAAAACATGGATACAGCCAATGACTATATCCATGTTTTCCAGATAGCCTTAGGGCTTTATCCAACTTCAGCAGCCACCGCTAATCAAATGCCGATCGTTCGGTTTCGGATGGACTCGAACCCGAACCCGGTTCGCTCATCTCTAGCTATGACCTTTTAAGCGCAAGGAGGAAAAAACGAAAGAGCAAAAATGGAAATTGGCCCGGTCCTTAAGGTGTTAAAGCTCATGAAGGTGGATTTGGTCCACTGACCATTTGGGATCAGGATGGAAACTTGTTACCCACACCCCCTCCCCTCAATCCCCATCTTCTCTCCACTCTTGGTGTTTTCAACTGTATTAATCAATTGGCTGAGGGTGTTATTGTGTGTGCCAACTACGGTAATGCTCAGACCAGGAACTCAGGCAGCAGGTTCAAGAGTAATGTATGCTTAGGTTTGGATCATACTCCCCATATTATGACCAAAAAAATCAAGCTAGGAAAAGCCCCCAAAAATGTCCCCAATGCAAGTGCCCATAACTGTTGAAATCCTATCTACCTGCTTGTGCACAATCCCTATGACATCCTCATACACAGGCTTCATTTACATGGGTTGATTTTGAGGCCTTCTTGTATTTCTATGACCTAATGAAACAACACACTGAATGTACTCAGGAGCAGAATATCGTTTTTCATGCCTAGAGAACATTAATACCATGCACAATACTTGCAAACACCAAAAAAGGGGAAGTACCCAATATATTTGACTATTTGGTACTAGAGTAAAATTTACATTAGTCCCAGAACATCTAATGTAAAAAAAAACTCATCACTCGGCAATGTGTCCTGTGGTGGAGAAGTCAACTGGTCAGCAGCCTATGGTCTAGTAGTCATTAGAGTCTTATGGATCACACACACAACTTTACAAATAAAACTTTGCATAGCTTTTATACAGAAAAGTTTAAAAGATTTAAACAATGAGGGACATTAGCTTGAATAGACTCCTTAAAGTGAACATGACCTATTGTTTAAATTAAAGGAGAAGTCTGGCGAAAATGTTTAAGTATTGTATTGTCCCCCAAAAGTAATGCAAATCACCAATATACACCTATTATGAGAAATGCACATAAAGTGCTTTTTTTTCCTGCACTTACTACTGCATCAAGGCTTCAAGGACAACTCCCATGAAAAACATTTTTCCAGTAATTGAAGCACATTACAAAGTTATATAACACTGTAATATACTTCAATCACCTGTCCGTGCTCCTTCCCTATCTTTTCCCCCCTTAACCCCCCAGCAGGAAGTGTAAGAAACTCCTTCATACCTAATTACTGTTGTCACCAGGCTCCTCTATCAGCTCCTTCTAGTGACAATGTGTCATCGGCAGGAGGGCTGGTCTAGGTCATGTTACACCAGCCTTCCCCTCCCCTGCCTGGTCAGGTGACTCAGCTTGCTCAGCTCCCATTGGCTGAGCAACTGTAAGCCATCTGACATTCTGCAACTCAATAATGACTCGTGACTGACTCCCGGCACATAACCAGCTACAGGACCCCCTCCCCCATACTCCCTCCTGCTGTTGAGTGGACTCAGTGAGTGATTGAGTCATGTCACTTGCTAACTTTCTCCTCACTCCCGGCATGTCAGCTACACAGACCCCGTCTTATCTCTCCCCTGCTGCCCTGACCTAATTAGGGATTCTGCAGAATGTACACTACAGTGACGTGAAAGTATGTGTGTGTGTATATAGCAGCCTGACTGAAGAGAGCCAGAGAGGGGGTCATGTTTAGTGTATGATGGGAGTTGTAGTGAATGGAGGGGCAGGCACTTGCAGTGTCACAGCAGGGGGCTGGCTTGTCACAGCAGCCAAAGTGCATCATGGGAAGCTGAAACCAGGAAGCAAGGAAGAAATAAAGAACAAGACTAGAAATCAGAAGGTACACAGACGGTGGGAAATTCAAACAGTGACAGCTCAGGAGGGATGATAAGTATAAAAGCTATGTTTCTGACGGGGCGTGACATCACCATGTTATCCAGGAAGTGACATCACCATGTTATCCAGGAAGTGACATCACCATGTTATCCAGGAAGTGAAGCCTTGATGCAGTAGTAAGTGCAGGGAAAAAAAGCACTTTATAAGCATTTCCTGTAATAAGTGTACATATATAAAAATTTTCGCCAGATTTCTCCTTTAAGTTCTTGGCTTTAGATTTTATGTTCACACATAGTGTTTCCATCGGTATTTTGTTCAGTCTTTTTTATAACCAAAACCAGGAGTGGGTGTTGTTGTCCTGCAGGGGGTTGGGGAGGTTCGCACCGTGGCCCCACTCTGAACCGTCGCGATCCCGGCTGCTTACTGCAGCACGGGACCACGGCTATTAGCTTGTGCCACCGATCGGCCGCGCCCGCTAATTAGGACAGTTAGATTCAGCTGTCAAACATGACAGCTGCCTCTGTCTTGTGTCCCCCTCTCCCTGGTGTCTAGTGGCTGGATCTCCCCCCACGATGCGATCGCGGGGGAAGATCCGGTGTACTGAGCCGGCTGGGGTTCAGTGTTGGAATGAGGCTGATCCCTGCTCGGCAATCTGGCCTCCTGCAGCACATTTAGCTGCAACGTCACATACCTAGTTGATGGACTGCCACTGTCCATATACCGTATATTACCACTGTCCACCGTATATTATTCTTAATTATCACTCACAATGGGGCATTTATTTCTTTGATTTAATCAGATCTAAAAGATGTTACTGTAGCCAACAATAATTAACAGTCATGACTCCCACAACACTGTCTTACAGCCTGCTTCATTATTATATGCATATTGAGGATTATGAAGGTATGAGGCACTACTGGCAGCTGAGCTTATATTGGAAATGGGTCATCAAACTTTTATTCCATTTATCATACCTTGGTCTTTTATAATCTATTGTGTCAATATATTCTACAGGCCAACCCAATTGGTTTTTACCAAACACATGGGGGAGATTTATCAAACATGGTGTAAAGTAAAACTGGCTCAGTCGCCCCTAGCAACCAATCAGATTCCACCTTTCATTTTCCAAAGAGTTGCTGATTGGTTTCTAGGGGCAACTAAACCCTTTCTACTTTAACCCATGTTTGATCTCTCTATGGTTTACATTTTCCTATTACCAAATTTGTCCCTTTAATTGTACCTCTAACAGGCCTTATTTTCTCAGCTCTGTGTTCTTTAACCCCTTCTCTCCGCAGGACGTACCGGCACGTCCTGCAGGGGGGTGGGGAGGTTCAGAGAGGGGCCGCGCCTTGGCCCCGCTCTGGACCGCCGCGATCCTGGCTGCTTACTGCAGCACGGGACCATGGCTATTAGCGGGTGCCGCAGATCGGCCGTGCCTGCTAATTAGGACAGTTAGATGCAGCTGTCAAACATGACAGCTGCCTCTAACTGTCTTGTATCCCCCTCTCCCTGGTGTCTAGTGGCTGGATCCCAAAGTGCAAAATTGCGCATTTGTGGTCGCATCAAATTCAGAAAAATAGCGATCAAAAAGTTGCATAGACGCAAGGTACCGACAGAAAGTAAACATCATGGCGCAAAAAATGACACCTCACACAGCCCCATAGACCAAAGGATAAAAGCATTATAAGCCTGGGAATAGAGCGATTTTAAAGAACATTTAGTTGTTTTTTTAAAGATTTTGATTTTTTACAGGCCATCATATAATATAAAAGTTATACATGTTACATATCGTTGTAATCGTAACAACCTGAGGAACATGCATAACAAGTAAGTTTTACCATATGGCGCATACACAAAACCACCCCAAATAAAAAATATTGCGTTTTATTTTCAATTTCACTGTGCATATAATTTTTTTTCGGTTTCGCAATATATTTTATGCAAAAATTAAGTCTGCCGTTGCAAAGTACAATTAGTTGCACAAAAATAAGGACTCATGTGGGTCTGTAGGTGAAAATATGCAAGTGCTATGGCCTTTTAAACCTGAGGAGGAAATAAACGAAAACGCAAAAACGAAAATATGCCCAGGAGGGAAGGGGTTAATGTTAAGTGTTTACGTGGGTAGTTCCATACCTTGAATACCATCAGCAATAAATTGTTGCATGGATCCTATACTGTGCTGTTGTTAGGACTTCGGTACGTAACAACTGCTTGGGCCAGTTGCTAGGAGCGCGCTGGCGGCATCCATAGCAGCCAGACTGCTTCTTGTTTTCTGCTCTGCTATTCCTTGATGTAGCAGTGGCCAGGGTGTTACTGCCCCGTCCCATTAGCATTAACTGTTTGTGATCTCAGTGATTTTAATTGACAGCTGACATTACCAGTCAGCTGTTGGTAAATGGGCTGGGCTGGGACTCCTAGTTCCACAAGTACCTGCACTTATATCAGATCTAGTGCCTGTGATGGAGCCTAGTAACCCTATTGTATCTTGAGCTAGCATTCCTCTGACCTGTTTATCCTGTTTTCCTGACCTCTGGCTTTTGGACCTCGACTATTCTTTTTGGACTCTGATTTTGTACCTGAGTAAACTGAATGTTGCTGACTTGGACTGCTGACTACCCTTTATTGTGTGTATTCATCTTGTCTTGTGTGCTTCACTTTACCACAGGTGAGGGAACGCCGCCAAGTTGTCTGCTGCCACCTAGGGAAGAGTGTGGCAAGCAGGTAGGGACAGCTGGGGCAGGTGTCAGCAACAGGGACTGCACCGTCTATTTGTCTTCCCAGTCGCCGTCCTAACAGCTGTTTTACATCCGACTCAGTATAGGGCTTTTAAAGATAATTGAGCGTTGTACATGGTGATCTTCAGTAGTCTCATAGCAAGTGAATAAAGCGACAGCAAAGATTGAGCACTGCTGCTCACTTCACCGGGAGAACAAGGGACTTTAATTTTTGTGATCGGCGAAGGTCCCACTGGGTCAGGATTAAACAGATAGAGAAGTGTAATCCATCATTTCACAGAACATGTTTCTACTTCTCTTCAGTCCAGCGGTGGCAGCTTTAAACTGTTGACAAGTGACAATGTGCATAGTGATGTAAGACTTGCTGTTCGAGTATGGAAACCCATGTCATGAAGCCTCTGTAGGGCACAGTGTTTGTGCTGATACCAGATGAGGTTTGCCTTTGCAATCATGGAGTCAGCAGAGCGGTGGTAACTTTTACTCACTATGCGCCTCAGCACTTAACGTTCTCTAGCTTAATGTTGTTCCCACCTTGTAGATGAGTTGCTATCGTCGTCACTTCAACTTCTCAAAGATGCTGGTAGATGAACTTAGAGGGAATCTGTCACGTGGGAGAGGGCCGAACCTACCCTATCCCTTAATAGAGGGATGTTTACCCACTCCTGTCGGTACCATTCCAGATTCCGGCCACGTCGCTGGGAAATCACTGCAACTTCTCCTCACGTTCATTATGCTAATGAGCAGAGATGAGTTTGATGTCCATTGGAAATTACTGTGCAGGGATTTCCTATGGACATCGGACTCATCTCTGATCATTAGAATAATGAACACAAAGAGGCGCGGCGGCGATTTTCTATCCACGCGGCCAGCAGCCGGAGCGTTACCAGCAGGAGGGGTAAGTTTCGGGCACTCTATTAGGGTATGTGCACACTGAGGAAAAGGCGAGGAATTCAGCTTAAAATTCATCTTGAAATTCCTCCCGTAAAAAATGTACAGAGCAAAGTCCCATTGTGTTCAATGGGTTTTCTGCTATGTTGTTCACACTGCAGAATTTCTGAGCAGAATTTTCTGCTAGAGGAATCCTATAGAAGTCAATGGGGGGCTTAAATTCTGCTTTAATTCTGTCTGAAAACTTTCTTCTTCAATTCCTCGAGAATTCCTCAGTGTGCACATAGCCTTAAGTGGTACAGAGCCCCGCTCTCCTTGGTTCACTTTAAAGTAAAAAATTTCAGGAAGTGACGTGTATGCAGTACATTAGTACACTCAAATTCAGTGAGATTAACCAGTTCTCTCACAAATGTTTGTCAAGGCAGACTGCATTCATCGGGGCAGAATTTTATAAACAAGTTGCAATGAAACTAAATGAAATTGCTGAATACAATGAAATAAGTCCTAATACATTCATTTATATGGTGAAATCAGCCCTGTTTTATGACACACCCATGTATTCTTTACTCAAGACTGGGTAAAAAGGCCAATAGCATCATGTGGGTTATATCTCTTCTGATTGTCTCCACCATGCTGTAACTTTATACTGACAATAAAGTAAAGTGCTCATAAGGATCCTTTGATGAGTGATATTTTTTTCTGTTCAATTGAAAATGCTGGATGAGACTTGTGTTGTTTGTTACTGATCACCCCATGGTTCCCCGGGTTTGATCAGTGTCGCTATTTTTATGCATTGATACAACTGGGAAAATAAAGCATTGCAGTGCTCTCATTAATATTTAAAGGGGTAGTGTGGCGCTTTAGTTTTTCCGCTTAATTAACACACATTACAAAGTTATATAACTTTGTAATGTGTGTTATTAAGCAGTCTGGGAGAATAAAAGGCTGCTGGTGAACTTGCGCACCAGCAGCCTCTTCACTGGAGCGCATCACATGGCTTCCAGCTTGCTCAGCCCTGATTGGCTGAGCTTGCTGGAAGCCATGTGATACACTCCAGCCAATAAAAAGACTGCTGGTGAGCATGCGCACCAGCAGCCTTTTCTCTGCCATTCACTGCACCTGGACCCGGAAGCGAGGACGGTGGCTGAAGATGGCGGGGACGCGGCCGGCGGGAAATTCAAATGGCGATTGCCACCAGTGGCATGGTAAGTATACTTTATGTGTCTGTCTGTGTTTGTTTGTTTTTTTTTGTTTTTTTGTGGCCGCCACACTACCCCTTTAGGACATGTTCATGTAATGCATGAATGAGAAGAGTCCTCTTATTAGTTGCTCTCTTTGCTTTGCGGATGGATGACGGTTTTAGATATTCAATCTTGACAAAGACAAAGATCCCAGCCTGGTGGTTTCTGGAAAAGGTTGTTCTCATTCTGTGGTCTGATTTTGATATCAAGCAGTGGAACTCAAACTCAAACCCAAACCCGCTTCACCACAAGGGGAAACTTACTGAATAGTGAATGTCAGAAAATTGTCCTGGTTCAGCCAGGTGGCTGAAAACAAACACTTGGTATTCAACTCTGGAGTCTGGAGACTGGAGAAGTAGCATGCCGCCATAGGGCTACAGCCTATGACTGCATCCATGTTTTTCAGGACTCCCTGAATCGGCATTCAATTTCTCCAGGCTCTTGCTGAATCCCAAGAGTTTGGGTCCATCCACGTGGCCAAACCCAGACCATAAAGGCGGTCCCTGCTCTGTAACAAGTGAAAACACCAAACAAGGACAGACAAACAAACACAATTTGGGGTACAAAGGTACAAAATTGTCAGGCAAAGGAAGGGTCAAAAGTCAAGTAGAAAAGTCAAGGCAGGCTGCAGATAAAGAAGTCAAGAAATGAGCAAAAAGGTCTGGAGAACTACAAGTCACAGCAAGAATGCGCTTGGCCTAGCCGGAACACCAATAGCCAGCAGTGTCTGTTGGGCTTACACACTATACATGGAGGATCAGGGACTCACGCCAACAGCTGATTGGGCTGGCCCCTGATCCTCCACACAGCTCACCTGCACAACAGCAGGTTAACCCTCAAGCTGCCAAGGCATAAAAAGCAAGACGGGTAGGGTGAGCAAACCTAAAATAAACCTGTGTTCAGACAGGGTTCTGGAACTGCACCAACTCAGCGCCTTCTTGGCCGCACAGCCTGAGCCGAGGAACGCCAGCGCACAGTCCTGACACTTACTCATCACTATTGCTGAAGAAAACCTAAATCCAACTTCAGTAAGCTCCCTCTAGTAGTGACCCATAATTTCAGAGTTATGATATATATACTGTGCAGCAATAATAGAGAATGACCATGGCATCAGTAAACTATCTACATATATGAGTATTTGAGTTAAACTATCTTACATAATAAAATAGATAAATAAATATATATATGGACCAACTTTTTCTTATATAAATATGTTTCACACATGCTTTACCAAAAACACGATTCCTATGTTAAAATGAAGCTAAATGTGAATAACCAAATGTCCCTGTGCATTGAAAACAGATATAACAGGTGTGCAGTATGATATAGAACATTTCAAATAGCAAAACAGGCCATAATAGGTTTTTAAAGCGGTGAGAGCGCCACCTTGTGGGCACTTATGTTTCTACACAATGCTGCTTTATTTTTCTATTACTCTCTCCCCCATACCGTTCTTTCTTCCACCTATTATATACTAGAAAGCCAAATGTGTGATCAGCAGATGCAGACAAGGGCTACACCGCTAGATCATTTTACTGAGGCGGCAATTCCCTAGCGACCAGTGTGGGTTGCATTAGTCTTACTTACCAGGACTGAAAAGGCTGGTCCAGAACTTCTATTTCCCCTAAGAAATAGAAAATACAGACTTTGTTACATAGTGATAATGGCTGAAGCTGCTGCTGGAATCATCTACTGTGGGCCAATATCCCACCAACATTTGATGTAGTCAGGTGACCACAACATCCAAAAGAGTTTCTATCAAGATGAGTATATCCTATCAGGGCTGTGGAGTCGGAGGCGGAGCTAGTTTTGGCTGTAGTCGGAAAAAATGTACCGACTCCAGCATTTAAAAAATTTTTAGAACAATTTAAAATTGAGTTTTGATATGAATTTTATAAGTTTTGCTCATGAATATATATTTTATGAGCAACATTCTAATAGGACACTGGCCCTATTACATAAGGGGAGGTCGAGGAAAAGTTGTCAGTCACCATTTGGCAGTTTGTTTCTAAGCTGGAAGAATCCATTGTGTGTGTGTGGGGGGGGGGAGATCTGTGCTGTTCTCTTCCTGGATGCTGGATGATTGTATATGAGCAGCAGTGTAATATGAAGATATCCTGTGTAATATAGAGGAGGAGAAGACAGTAACCTCAACCTCTGTCCTCAATGTGGTGTTTTTCTTTTGTGTACTATGGCCGCAGCAGGCTGTGTGTGGGTGTGGTGTGCGCTATGGCTGCAGCAAGCTGTGTGTATGCTATGGCTGCAGCAGGCTGTGTGTGTGTGTGTGTGTGTATGCTATGGCTGCAGCAGGCTGTGTGTGTATGCTATGGCTGCAGCAGGCTGTGTGTGTGTGCTATGGCTGCAGCAGGCTGTGTGCGTGCTATGGCTGCAGCAGGCTGTGTGCGTGCTATGGCGTGCCCCCCCCCCACACACACACACCCACACACATGCTATGGCGTGAATATTTAGTTAGAAACATAAAAGATTGTCAGCAGGAAAATATCACCTGCTCCATCTAGTCTAGTTGCGAGTAGTTCAGGACATGGAGGCTGGAGACTGGCTGTATCCACTGCACACACAGGAGAAGCTGCTTTATATCTTTCCTTATTCCCTCGGAAGTCGCCCCAGGATCATGTAGGACATTAGGGAGAAGCTGGTGAGCCAGTGTGATAAATAACTCCCCTGGTATCTGACCGGCCATTTATGAAGGAGCAGGAGTCGGGGTTGGTCCTGATTAGGGATGCACGATGCACCGAAAAATCGATACTACTATCGATTTTCGGGGCAAAAAAACGGTTCGGTACCAGGATTTCCTGGTATCGATACTTTGTTAAACTACAAAATAGCGTAGTTTAACAGAGTATAGTGCAGAGAACATGACAGGCGGCTACCTGAGCGCCTGTCATGTTCTCTATGTGCCACCCCTGCAAACACAGACCTGGGACCCCGATCTTCCGCGCACCATGCTGCTGCCGCCGGCCGTTCCTGCCTCTCACATCGCCGCGGGGTCCCGGGTCAGTATAGCATTACAGAGCAGCGTCGGCGGCAGGAGAGGGAAGAGAGAGGCTGAGAGCTGCACCGTCCGGGGGAGAAGGCTGGAGGTGGGGGAGGCGAGGAGGAGATCTGACAGGAGGTGGGTGGCTGTGAGGTGGGAGCTGAAGTGTGTGTTACATGTATACAACCCCCATCATCCCTGATAGCTGAAGTGTGTGTTACATGATTACAGTTCCCATCATCCCTGATAGCTGAAGTGTGTTACATGCCTACAACCCCCATCATCCCTGATAGCTGAAGTGTGTGTTACATGCCTACAACCCCCATCATCCCTGATTGCTGAAGTGTGTTACATGACTACAACCCCCATCATCCCTGATAGCTGAAGTGTGTGTTACATGCCTACAACCCCCATCATCCCTGATAGCTGAAGTGTATTACATGACTACAGCCCCCATCATCCCTGATAGCTGAAGTGTGTTACATGACTACAGCCCCCATCATCCCTGATAGCTGAAGTGTGTTACATGACTACAGCCCCCATCATCCCTGATAGCTGAAGTGTATTACATGACTACAGCCCCCATCATCCCTGATAGCTGAAGTGTGTTACATGACTACAGCCCCCATCATCCCTGATAGCTTAAGTGTGTGTTACATGACTACAGTTCCCATCATCCCCCTGATAGCTGAAGTGTTATTGTGCATATTATAAGATTATCACCTTCCTGATGATGCACGGTAAATGGTGCAAGCGGAGAAACCACCAAATTCAGTACCACATAAAAACGTGCTACTAAATAAAACTAGATTGCCCCACAGCCATGCAGGCTAAAAGATAAAAAAGTGTTAGGCCCCATTCACACGTCAGTGTCAGTTTTTACTGTCAGGAAATCCTGATCAGGAGGCTTCAAATGTCATCAGGAAAGTATCAGGAAACCTTCAGGATTTCCTGACAGTAATCCGTTTTTACCTTCAGGAAACCATCAGGAAAAGCCTTCAGGATTTCCTGATCAGAAAAAAAAGTGTTTAATATGGTCTAGTATGCCAACATACATCACAAGTACCCACATCGCTCCTAGTGCACCGTGCCACCATCTCCCCCTCATGTACCGTCCCACCATCTCCCCCTCATGTACCGTGCCACCGTCTCCCCCTCATGTAGCCTGCCACCATCTCTCCCTCATGTACCGTGCCACCGTCTCCCCCTCATGTACCGTGCCACCCTCTGCCCCTCATGTACTGTGCCACCGTGCCCTTGTGTCCCCTATGTGTATCGTGCCCCCTTACCCCCTTGTGTACTGTGTCACCATCTCCCCCTCATACCATGTGTCATCTTATCTGTTGCAGAACTACAACTCCCATTATGTGATGTAGTCCTGCATATTATTACACACTATGCTGGAAGATGTAGTTCTACAGCCTACCCTATATACCATGCTGGGGGATGTAGTCCTGCATATTACCACACACATCATGATGGGAGATGTAGTTCTACTATGCCACTGCCTCACCCCTCTTTTACCGTGTCAACCTTTCATTTGTTGCAGAACTACAACTCCCATTTGAACTGCCAATAGCACATGATAGGAGTTGTAATTCTGCAACCTGGATGACCGCAGATTGCAAAACTACAACCCCCATCATGCCCTGATGGCAATCCATGATGAGAGTTGTAGTTCTGCAACCTGGAAGGGCCGCAGGTTGCAAAACTACAACTCCCATCATGCCATGAAGGCAATCCATGATGGGAGTTGTAGTTCTGCAACCTGGATGGCCACTGGTTGCAGAACTACAAATCCCATAATATCCTCTCAGCAGGGCATGATGGGAGTTGTAGTTTTGCCATCTGAGACCATCCAGGTTTCAGAAATACAACTCCCACCATGCCCTGCTGACAGGTCATAATGAGAGTTGTAGTTCTGCAACCTGGATGGCCACAACTACAGCCCCCATCAAGACCTGTCAGCAGGGCATGATGGGAGTAGTAGTCCTGCAACCTGGATGGCCACAGGCTGCAGAACTACAACTCCCATCATGACCTGTTAGCAGGACACATGATGGGAGTTTTACTCGGGGGGGGGGGGGGGTAATCTCACCAGTCTCGGCGGCCGTTGATCAGCGCTGAAGGAGCAGGAGCGGCGGGAGCAGGGGCAGGCAGTGGTGAGTCCCGGGGAGCAGGGGCAACCTGCTGCGGTCGCCGGGGGGGGGGGAAGGGGGGGTTGCAGGTGCGGGGTTGCGCGGGACGACCTCCAGGCACGGGGACGGGAGGCTGGGGACCACGGAGCGGGAGCAGCGGCAGCACGGCAGGTGTTGAGTCCCGGGGGGAACCTGCAGGTGTTGAGTCCCGGGGGGGGGGGGCGCGGCGTTTGGGCTTCATCATCAGGCCCCGGGGGGTGGGTGAGAAGTCCCGGCGGCCAGCCGATTAGAGCAGGAGGCCGCCAGTGAGGTTCGGGGGGTGGGGGGTGGCGGATGAGGGATATGAGGAGCGAAGGGGTAGTGAGGGGAGCTCTGTCAGGCCATCCGGAGGTCCGGACGCTTTCCTGATGTGCATCAGGAAAGCGTCCGGAGCTCGGGCGCTCCCATAGGCTTCTATGGGAGCGTCCGGGCCGGGTTTCCGGATGAAAATAGGACAGGATCTAAAAAATCCTGACCTATTTTCCGGAACGGACACCCTTCCGGAAAAATCCGGAAGGTTGTCCGTGTCTAATGCAAGTCTATGGGTCCGGAAATCCGTCCGGATTTCCTGATAGGAAATCCGGGCAGATTTTCCGGACGTGTGAAGGGGGCCTTAGGAGTGAGAATAGGGCAATTTTTTAAAGAACATTTATTTTAAATAAGGCAAACTTTAGTTTTAAAATAATATGGTCCGTACGGGCGCATCTCTATTCTTGTGGGGTTTTTTTAAATAAAATTTATTAAGTATCGAATTGGTATCGAGCATTGAAAAAAAAAAGTTGGTATTGGTATCGAACTTAAAATTCTGGTATTGTGACAACACTAGTCCTGATAAAATTCAGGAGTCGGAGTTGGAGCTGCGGCTTACCGACTCCACAGCCCTGTATCCTATTGAATACTCTACCAGTTTCCTGAACTGTCAACAATGTCTCCAGAAATAGAGCAAATGACTCTGAAAATCTGCTGGAGTTGTATATGAGCTGTATACATGTGTACAGTATAAACAGACCCCCCCATATAACTGGTCATTTCTGCTGGAGCTGTATACAGCTATATATACAGACCTCCCTATATAACTGGTCGTTTCTGCTGGAGCTGTATACATCTATATATACAGACCCCCCCATATAACTGGTCATTTCTGCTGGAGCTGTATACATCTATATATACAGACCTCCCTATATAACTGGTCATTTCTGCTGGAGCTGTATACAGCTATATATACAGACCCCCCCCATATAAGGCCTTATTCACACGTTCCGTAATTTACGGATCCGTATTTCCGGATCCGAGTTAGTGCACATTGAAGTCTATTGGGCTATTCACACGATCAGTAGCAGAAATGGATGAAAATCAATCCGTAAAAAAAAAAGGACATGTCCTAGTACGGACCGGGTGCGGACCCATTTTTTTTTGCGGATCCTCTCATTGAAATCAATTGGTTACGGATTGTTTACGGATTGTAACATGTTGGCATCCGTATTTCCGCAAAAAAATCCGGATGAAGTGCATTGAAAAGCAATGAGTAGTAAAAAAATGGAATTACGGAAATACGGATGGAATACGGATGTCCAATCCGCAATTTCTCACGGGTTGTTTCAGGACCAGAAAAAAATACTGAACGTGTGCATAAGGCCTAACTGGTCATTTCTGCTGGAGCTGTATACAGCTATATACACAGACTTCCCTATATAACTGGTCATGTGTACTGGAGCTGTATACATCTATATATACAGACCTCCCTATATAACTGGTCATGTGTACTGGAGCTGTATACATCTATATATACAGACCTCCCTATATAACTGGCCATGTCTGCTGGAGCTGTATACATCTATATATACAGACCTCCCTATATAACTGGTCATGTGTACTGGAGCTGTATACATCTATATATACAGACCTCCCTATATAACTGGTCATGTGTACTGGAGCTGTAATATATACATACAGACCCCCCTATAACTGGCCATGTGTACTGGAGATATATATATATATATATAGATATATATATATACCCCAATAACTGGCCATGTCTGCTGGAGCTGTATACAGCTATATATACATCCCCCTGTAACTGCACTTTTACAGGGACCCTCCTCTTCTTGTTTTTGGGGGGCACCACGTTTCTGGTCACAGTCATGAAGTAAAGCAGGCCAGTGACTGGGCAGCTGTAATGGCCGCCATCTTTGTTTTTTCAAAGCTTTCCCACACACAGAACTAAGACATAGCTGAAGAGAATTCTTCCACCCTGATATAGAAGACACGACTGGCACACCGCAGGGGCCACAGGTACTTACTGCAGGGGCCCCGCTCCTCAGCATGAGGCCTGCTCCCTCCCCTCAGCCACCCCTGCTGCCGCCTGGGCCGAGATCTCCCAGGTGCCCATAGCAACCAATCAGATAAAAGATGATCAAATATTAAATCTGATTGGAGAACGGGGCTCACAGCCTCCGCCCCTGATCTCTTGGTTCCGCCCCTTCCTGTATACATTGCTGCTTTCATAGATTTCCACTTATCTGCTCATTGGTTAGACCCCCTGTCAGTCATCAGGCCCCGCCTCCATGATGAGACCGACTACAGTCTATGGCCCAGTTCTTGTTGCACTACTGTACTCAGCAAAATGTGCATAAAATACAGGTTATATTTCTTACTACATGTTCCAGAGTATTGTTATGGAGTGGAGTATGTAACCTGACAGGCTTAGATACAGCAGCTTAGCAGAAAGTATCACATATGAGAGGACTAGATACACAGGATCAGCAAAGAGTATCACAAATTCTAGGCTTATATACACAGATTAGATAGGTGTATCAGACAGTGTCACATGATAGGCTTAGATACACAGCTCAGCAGACAGGACCATTTAGCAGGCTTGGATACACATTTTCAGCATACGTGATACACTTGGATACCCTGGCTCAGCAGACAGTATATTATACAGTAGGATTAGATACACCAGCTCAGCTGACAGTGTATCACATAATAGACTTGGATACACCAGGTCACCTGATAGTGTATCACACAATAGACTTGGATACACCAGGTCACCTGATAGTGTATCACATAATAGACTTGGATACACCAGGTCAGCACATAGTGTATCACATAATAGACTTGGATACACCAGGTCAGCACATAGTGTATCACATAATAGACTTGGATACACCAGGTCAGCACAGTGTATCACATAATAGACTTGGGTACACTGCCTCAGCAGACAGTATTACACCTAATAGATTTGGATACACCAGGTCACCTGATAGTGTATCACATAATAGACTTGGATACACCAGGTCAGCACATAGTGTATCACATAATAGACTTGGATACACCAGGTCAGCACAGTGTATCACATAATAGACTTGGGTACACTGCCTCATCAGACAGTATTGAACATAATAGACTTAGATACGCCAGGTCATAAGACAGTGTATGACGTAGCAGACTAGGATACACCAGGTCAGCAGACAGAATGACAAGTATTAGACTTGGATACACTAGCAGACAGTATCACACATAATAGATACACTAGCTCAGCAGACAGTATCATACTCAATAGGATTAGATACACCAGCTAAGCAGACAGTATCACTCATAATAGCAGTCCTGACCTTTTAAAGGGATAGTAACCCAAAACTCCATCCCCTCTTAATTTGCTTTGCGAGTTGAAGGTAATTTATAGTTCTCTGTTATCAGCCACTAGGCCACCACGGCTGCTACGGCAGTAGTAACGTCCCTGCATTACATGCTGCCAGTCCAGGGAACGTTTGCATCCCGGTGACGGACATCAGTATACCGTCTTATACCAATCCTGTATAGCAGGACTAGTTTAGGGTTAGTGGGCCTAACATCACAGTCTGTAGGAGGGAACGTACGGACCAGCAGATTATGGAGTCCTGTAACTTGTGCAGTCAGGATGGTGACAGGTGCCTCATCCTCCCAGAACATATAATATTCATCTAGTCAGACGTATAAGGGAGGGGTTTTTATAACAGATGCTTCCAGTGTGGATGGGGTTAAACCTTATGGAAACTAAGACAATGACATGTGATCTCCTGTTACATTGTTAATGATCAGTAACCAGGAGCCGCCAGATAGAAGATCCCGAGAGTGACAACACAACCTCCGAAGTGCGAGCGAGAGACGCCAGCGACATCAGGGAAGAGGAAGTTCAGGAAAACTTAGAGGCCACGCTACAACCCGGAAAGTCCTGTGGCCGAGTACGGTGGTCCAGCTCCATCCCTGAGAGTTCTGTGGTCTAGTACGGTGATCCATCTTCATCCCTGAGAGTCCTGGCTGAGTACAGGGAACCATCTCCATCTCTGATAGTCCAGTAACCTTTTGTAGGGATCCATCTCCATCCTTCAGAGTCCTGTGGCTGAGTACGGGGGTCCATCTCCATCCCTGAGAGTCATGTGACCTAATACGAGGCTCCATCTTCATTCCTGAGAGTCCTGCGGCTTAGTACGGCGGTCCATCTTTATCTCTTATTATTCAATGACCTAGTACGGGGGTCCATCTTCATCTCTGATAGTCCTGTGGCTGAGTACAGGGGTCCATCTCCATCTCTTAAATTCCAATGACCTAGTACGGGGTCCATCTCCATCCTTCAGAGTCCTGTGGCTGAGTACGGGGGTCCATCTTCATCTCTGATAGTCCTGTGGCTGAGTACGGTGGTCCATCTCCATCTCTTAAATTCCAATGACCTAGTACGGGGGTCCATCTCCATCCTTCAGAGTCCTGTGGCTGAGTACGGTGGTCCATCTCCATCTCTTAAATTCCAATGACCTAGTACAGGGTCCATCTCCATCCTTCAGAGTCCTGTGGCTGAGTACGGTGGTCCATCTCCATCTCTTAAATTCCAATGACCTAGTACGGGGGTCCATCTCCATCCTTCAGAGTCCTGTGGCTGAGTACGGTGGTCCATCTTCATCTCCGATAGTCCTGTGGCTGAGTACGGTGGTCCATCTCCATCTCTTAAATTCCAATGACCTAGTACGGGGGTCCATCTCCATCCTTCAGAGTCCTGTGGCTGAGTACGGTGGTCCATCTTCATCTCCGATAGTCCTGTGGCTGAGTACGGTGGTCCATCTCCATCTCTTAAATTCCAATGACCTAGTACGGGGTCCATCTCCATCCTTCAGAGTCCTGTGGCTGAGTACGGTGGTCCATCTCCATCTCTAATAGTCCAATTACCTAGTACGGGGTCCATCTCCATCCTTGAGAGTCCTGTTGCTGAGTACAGTGGTCCATCTCCATCTCTGATTGTCCTGTGACTGAGTACGGTGGCCCATCTCTGCATAGTCCTCAGCTGATCATTGGATGAAGTCTTCTGTGGACGGCTCCATTGATGATATGAGGAGGATATGGTGAGGATATGGTGAGTGTCCCCGTCACATATAGCCATTAGTCTCCATTGTCTTATTCGGCACCATGTCAGTTGAGGTGGAGGGGGATGCGTCTCCTGATGTCTTGCGTTGTACAGTATGTCTAGAGGACTACAGACCCTATGGACCCCTCAAGCCCCGTATTCTACCCGTCTGTCTACACACGTTCTGTGAAGGTTGTTTGGAAAAATTAGGGGTGGACAATGCCTACAGCATCTCCTGCCCGATCTGCAGAGTGTTTAATGACGTCTTTGGAAAAGATGGCATACAGGCATTGCCCATCAACACCCGGGTACCCTTCTATGAGACCATAGAAGAGGAGACAGAAGAGGCCGACATCTTTACCTTCATCGACCCCTCCATCCCGTCTTGCCCCATGTGCGGCAGTATAACCCTCTTTGCCCCTTTCGGTTTGGATGCCGATATTACACAATGTCACACATGTCAGTGGGTGAGTGTGGAGGTCATGGAGTATGAAGAGACTGTCCTGCCGGCCCCGAGCACTGTGGAGATTCATATTGACAACACTGTGCAAGGGGCTAGGACAAAAGGGTCTGCGTGCCAGAATGGTGGACCACAGTGCCGAAAGAGGAAGACCCTGGGGGGACGACTTATGAGCTACTTGAGGTGAGTCAGTGACTTGTGATCCTCCTTGTGTAATGCCCAACTCTTTTTGTAAGATTTTCTTGATAGTCTCCGCACTTTGGCCCAGCCCATAGCTCGGGGTAAAATGGTCTGTAAACTGGTTTCATGGATTATATCCTGATGTAGAAATTACAATTGCCATCATGCTTAGAAAGCTAAAGCTTTGGTTGTCCAAGGCGTGCTGGGAATTGTAGTTTTGCAACATATTGAAGGCCAAAGGTTCCCCATCCCTGCTGTAGACTAATACATCCTACCATGTAATGAACAACTTAAAACAAGGAATCGACAGCCCCTCGTGATTCCCCACCCACCTTTAAAATGGCACGAGAGAAAAAAAATATATATATATATTTGTGCTTGCTCTGTTGACTCTTTTGAGCTAAAAATATTTTTGAGCTAGTTGTAAAAATGTACCAAAATTTTCAAGTAGTCCAAGTTATGATGGGTTCTTAAAATCCAATAACACAGCACATACTTGGGGTGAGTGAACAATATACATACATTCCTGAGAACTGACCGATATTTTATTATTCAGGAAACGTTTTCCTCCATCCCGCTAAGACAAGATGAAGACGGGAGGCCGGTGGAAGACAAAAACTGCAAGAACCCATCTACTGGCTCCTATGTAAATGTTTCCTGCCGCTGAAAAAAATAACTTCTACTCACACGCACCCTTTTTTTATTACTTATTTCTTTACGATATGGTATTTCTACATTTTAAAGGGCAAGACAAATAGGGTAGAAACTGTTCAAAATCTGGTCCTTAAAGGGGTACTCCAGCGATTCAACTGGTGTCAGAAAGTTATACAGATTTATATTTTACTTCTATTTAAAAATCGCCAGTCTACCAGTACTTATCAGCTGCTGTATGTCTTGCAGGAAGTGGTGTATGCTTCCCAGTCTGACACAGTGTTCTCTGCTGCCTCCTCTGTCCATGTTCCCAAACCAAATCCCCATAGAAAACCTCTCCTGCTCTGAACAGTTCCAACAAGGACAGAGGTGGCAGCAGAGAGCACTGTGTCAGAATGGAAAGAATACACCACTTCCTGCAGTAAATACAGCAGCTGATAAGTATTGGAAGACTGAAGATTTTTTTAATAGAAGTAAATTACAAATCTGTATAACTATCTGAAACCAGATAATTTGAAAGTTTTTTTTTTTGTTGTTTTTTTAGCACTCCTAACTTACCACTCTTCATCTTAGACTTATTTAGATTTTTGCTGCATTTAGGAATTTATGAGATTTCACTCTATATTTGTCATGGTGACAACTCTGCATTTTTATTCCAAGTCCATGGCAGGTTGTCGCAGCCCCGCCTCTCTTACCGGTTTGGCTTGATCTGTATCTATATATAATGAAGTAAAAGATGCAGATAAACTATTTCTGTTATTCTTGCCTGATGTTAGATGCAACGGGTGACAACTCTTAGTCCGGAGTATAGAGTATAGAATATACTGCGGTTGTCACCTCAGTTTGCTTCCTGTAGATCAATGTTCACCAATTTGTAGCTCTCTAGTGCACAACCACCACTACAGGTATGCTGGGAGTTATAGTTTCACAACAGCGTAAGTGGCAACAAGGCTAAGGGGGCACACAGAGATGGGAACCTTCGGCCCTCCAGCTGTTGCAATACTACAATTCCCATCATGGCTGTCCAGGCATGATGGGAATTGTAGTTTGCCCCAGCGGGAGGGCCGAAGGTTCCCCATCCATTTGCAGGAGCATAACGCATCTCCCCTGTATGAAGTGGCTGATAACATAGGGTAACAGCATGTATATAAAACACCATAAAATACATAATACTACTACAGCATAGTGAATGAGCTCTGTGGCAGGGGTGACCTTGAATAACATGGTGAGTGGTGACATAATGCTGATAGCTTATCGGTAACATACTTATTACCCGATAAGCTTCTTTTGTTCTTTTAAGCAAATTTAAAGGAGAACTCTGCTACAATGACACCATTTGGTCACATGTAGCTACAGGCACAGAAGCAGTTACAGAAGGTTCTCTCTGCTATAACAGATATTGGGAACCTCCAGCTGATGCAAAACTACAATTCCCATTGTGCTGGATAGACAAAGCCATAGCCCTGGCACTCCAGGCATGATGGGAATTGTAGTTTGCATCAGCTGGAGGTTCCCCATCCCTGTGCTATAACCATACGATAAAGTCCTGAAATACACATGGCCCACAGAGGGACTGCACAGTGTCATTCAGGCTCTATCATTTTTCATGGACTTATATTTCAGCTGTGTTTGTAAAGTTTTTGGATTACAGCAAAACCTATAGCCCAGAAGAAGACTTTATTTTGGGCAATTTACTTTACATGGCTACATAGCCCCCCCCCCCCCCCCTAAAAAAAACTATAAAAACTGGAAGAAATAAGGGGGAAGGCAAAAACAGAGTGGACTAAAGCTATGTGCACACATAAGCTGTGCTGAAAAATAGCTAAAAAAAATCCTTTAAAACTGTGTTAGAACATAGCCTCATGCAAAAAAAAAAAGCAAGAACAAACTGAAAGTAAAGCTGAAAACATGTTAATACTGTGTGTGAACATAGCCTGAGGGTGAGGGGTGTGGAGAACCAAGGTGGCCTGCAGGTGGTCACTCTCATACAGGGGCTGTACAGATCTGTTAGCAGTAGGCTCCCCCTAGTGGTGACAGCAGACTGGCGATATTTTGCTATCTAGGGAGAAGGGAAGCAGGCTTTGGAACTCAGTATAAAGTCATGTTCACACACAGTTTTTTTTTAACTGATTTGGTTTAAAAAAACAAAAACTAAATATTTATACAAATTGGTTAAAAAAAGCGTATTTTTTAATGGTTTATGGCTGATTCTGTTATTCTGTCTGATGAAAACAAAGGACATGTAAATTAACACCCTTTGAAATAACGGCTCTTTTTATACCTTACCTCTTTACCCCGGAGGCTGGTGCTGTTCAGGTATCAGACGTACATGTGAATATAGATACACATCAGATACCTGTTGGCCATAAGCTTATTTGTCAGGCAGCAATCTCCCCGATTTCTCCCTTAGGGTGCCTTCACACCTACCGTATCGCAGCAGAAAATCCGCTGCGGATCCGCAGCAGATCCGCAGCAGATTTAACTAAATAAATGAACACAGCATCAAATCCGCACTTACAAATCTGCTGCGGATCCGCAGCGGATTTGACAGTGCGTTTTTAATGCTGTGTACATTCATCTAGTTAAATCTGCTGCGGATCTGCTGCGGGCGGATTTTCTGCTGCGATACGGTAGGTGTGAAGGCACCCTTAGAGTGCATGCACGCTATGGAATACACACATAAAAGCCGCTGCGGATTCCGTCTCTAGCCCTTGCTCGCGGAAGCATGCATAAACACTATTTTATGGCCGGGCCGATTCCGCTGTCCGTCGAAAGAATTATTTCGACGGACGGCGGAATCTGTCTGTGCCTAGAATGGAGTCTATGGCACAGGCGGAGATTCCCGCGCCCGCGAGCAGGGGCCAGCAACGGAATCCGCAGTGGCCTTTACGCACATATTACGTAGTGTGCATGCACCCTTAGGGTATGTGCACACTGAGCAATTCTTGAGGAATTTAGCTGAAAGATTTCTGCTTGAAATTCCTCACCTATTCTGCTCTGGCAGAATTTGAGCGGAATCCGAGCGGAATGCAAGCGGAATTACCAGCAGAAATCAAACAACATTGACTTCTATAGGATTCCTCTAGCGGAATCCGCCCAAAGAATTGACATGTACATTCTTTGGGCGGGTTCACACTGAGGAATTCTCGAGGAATTGTAGAGGAAAGCAAGAGGAAAAATTTCTGCTTTATTTCCGCTCATTGCGTCATCGTGCGGAATCCGCACAGAAAACATGCGGAATTGTCGGGGAATTCCGGACGGAAATTTACTCTATGTGCACGGGCAGTCGGAAATCCCATTGTTCTCTATGGAAGGAGCAATGTTGCATTTACACGGGCAGAATTCCATGCGGATTCCGCCCGCTTTTTATGGCAGAATTCCGTGAGAATTGCTCAGTGTGCACATACCCTTACACATGAACACTTGGCTTTACTGAGCATTCAGGTGTTCAGAATAGAGATGAGGGGTCAGCCGCTGCAAATCAGGTAATTGAAATATATATGCCTGGTCCTTCTCCCTCCCAAAGTCTGCTGTCAGGGGAGAGTCATGAGGCCCCCATACAAACTGAATATAATCCTTAGGGTTCGGGTTGTACATCTGAGGTCTGTATACAGGCAGTAGTAGACTATGTTCGGTCCCGGAAAGGGGAACGGCAAATTATTTTCTTTCAAATCAACTGGTGTCTTGGTGCGTTTACACAGGCAGATTTATCTGTCAGATTTTTGAAGCCAAAGCCAGGAACAGACCATAAACAGGGAACGGGTCATAAAGGAAAGACTGAGATTTCTCCCTTTTTCAAATCCATTCTGGGGTTTGGCTTCCAAAATCTGTCAGATAAATCTGCCTGTGTAAACGCACCATCTGAAACCTATATAGATTTGTAATTTACTTTAATTTAAAAATCCTGAATCTTCCAGTACTTATCAGCTGCTGTATGTCCTGTAGAAGGTGGTGTATTATTTCCATTCTGACTTACTGCTCTAGGCTGCCATTTCTGTCCAGAGCAGGAGAGGTTTTCTATGGGGATTTGCCGCTGTTCTGGACAGTTCCTGAGCACTGTGTCAGACTGGAAATAATACACCACTTCATGCAGGATATACGGCAGCTGATAAGTACTGGAAGACTGGACATTTTTTAATAGAAGTAAAATACAGATTTCACACCAGTTGATTAGAAAGAAAAAAAAATGCCAGAGTATCCCTTTAAAGTGAATGGGTGCACTATGGTATACGGCGCCATAACTTTTTGCTGATATCCAAACATAGTCATGCTGGTAAAATGTGGTGTAAACACGGCCCACAACCCATTGTTTCCAGTGTATTTAGACTGTTTACCATAAAGCAATTTCCATAGCGACTTTATTGTCTCACTTACCCAAAACAATCATCAAAATAAACACGAGAATGGGCAGAAACAGGAAAGCAAAGCAAAAAAACTCAGCGAAGAGCAAAAACACCAAAGCAACAAAGTACATGCAGCGACAGCGATGGCGCAGCCTGACCATCCTCTCCAATAACCTCTGTGGATTGCGGATACAGGGAGGGAAAAGGCGGCCGGTGTGGAAGCGTTTGTAGAATCGGTACTCCAGAGATCCGCACAGTCCGTGTCTCCTGACCAGCGGTGGTAGTGCTGGCACACGCTCCTCCTGAACACAGACGCCTCCACTTTCCATCATCTGCTCCTGCATCCTGCGGACCTCCCATTCCAACATGGGGGTTGTCTGCCGGCACATGGGGCACGTTAGCCGGCACACGTTGACCCGATTGGCCGTGTTGATCATGGTTTTGATACAATTGTCACAAAAGATATGGTTGCAGTTGAGTAAGGACTGCTTGTGCCTGGTGGTATCATAGGGCTCAGTGCATATAGGACACTCCTGCTCAGGGTTGTCCTCCTTTAGGAGAGGTTGGGAGGATTCCGCCACCTCCTTACACTCATTTACTTCCATTTTATTCTCATGATCTTCATCCTCTTCAACCTGAGATCCAACAGCCTTGGGTACACCATGAACCAAGTCCACCCCATGATTGTCTATCGTCTGAGAACTTCCATGGTCCACCACAGTTGTATCCTCTTCTATTTCTGTGATGATGACACATGAGTCCACGACATGGTAGGAGATACAAGGGTCAACACTTAGCGTTTCTATATCTACTTTACAAGGGTCGGTTACCAGTTCTTCCAGTGGTCCATCAATAGACGTTATAGTATGGAGCTTTCCCCCCTTAGGAGGGTCTTCTACAAGCTCGGAGCCTTGGTCTTTCACTTTCTTGCCCAGTTTGGCAGCACGGACATCACCGCAGGTCACGATTGGTTTAGTCATGTTAGTAAAGTCCTGAGGAGAAGCTGTAAGTTCCTCTGTTGTTATAGCCTCTTCACATGTAGCTTGTGGCTCATCCATTACTTAGAACAATGAAGCTCCTTCAAGGAACCTTGTCTGGTTCTTCATGATTAGGAACCTACATACATAACAGTGATTAGATAAGACATAGGGGGCATCCAATATGGCTGACCTCAAAGGTGTTATTCAGGATTAGAAAAAGCGCAGCTGTCTAATTGCAACAACAGTGCCACCTCTGTGCTCAGGTTGTGTGTGGTATTACAATTTATCTCCATTCACTTCAATTGTACTGAGCTTCAAAACTATACCCAAAGGACAGGGGTGGTGCTGTTTCTGGAAGAAAGTGAACCACTTTAGGTTGGTCCTCCACATAAGGGCTATGTTCACACTACGTAAAACAATGGCCGTAGTCCTCGCCGCAAAACTACGGCCGTTGTTTTGAAGTTCCCGATTATGAATGCAATGTAACTACGGCCGTTGAATGCACACTACGTATCAGATACTGGCCGTTGTATATACGTCCCCATGAAAAATGAATATGTCAATTATTTCCGGCCGGTAATACTGCAACAACAGCCGCGGATTTCAATGTGGCCGCGAACGTAAAACTTATATCTACCGAATTAAACTTGATTTTGATGTAAAAAATTGGAGTGGTTTCTCGGGCTGGGCGCAGTATTTAAAGTAAATGACCAGTTTCAGCCCGCTTAAAAACATGCTAGGAAGCAAAATTCACGACGAGCCCGTACGCTCGTAATTACACGGCCGTAGTCTCGGTCGCAAAAGTCCGGCCCGTGAAAACAACGGCCGTTATTCTATGTAGTGTGAAAATAGCCTAGATTTGTGTTGGCCAAATCTGTGAACCATCTAATGTTTGGGGCCTCCAGGTTAAGGTATCAGAGGAAAGTATCTGGCCAGTTTTGTTGATTTCATGGAGATAAGCCGATGCCAAAAGGAGTTTGGCAGCAGCTTTCTCGCCTTCACACATGACCCATGGGTATGTTGGGATCGGGAGAAACCGCTGATGTCCAAAAGAGCATTCGGCTGAGAGTATGGCCTGCCTCACAATTATGCAATGATAGGTTCCAGATGGGTGACAACCCCTAGCCATGTTGGCTATTACCTGAAGCTTTGTGACATCTGTTTCAGGATCTAGATTGCCAATCACATTGGTTGCCGCTTGGCTTCCCCAGAAATAGATATCACTATGAAACACACTGAACCTATCCCCCTTCCCCATAGGTGATGCAGGGGATCTGTCTTGTCCTTCCCATAGTTTACCCCAGAATATAAAAAAGCAGGCCGCTTACCCCCCCTATCTGCTCTCACCTCGTATATCCCTGAACTCTCACGTCTCCCCTTGGTCTGTGACTCCAGATCCATGCAGCACCTGTAAGCCCCTCTTCATAGAGAGTAGCTGAGTGCAGACCCAGCTCTGTCCCAGTATTTACAGCAGACTGGAGGAACTGGTCCGTCTGGATTGATCACGTGGGTGCAGCCAATAGCGGCAAGGAACAAAAGCTGAGATAAGAGCCTGATACAGCCAGGGCAGGAAGTAGGGACATGTTCAGACAGTGTAGGATGACCCCGACTGTCAATCACCCCGGAGGGCACAGAAGGCGACGTCTACTGCTGTTCTAGGGTTCATGTGCACCCCCATATAGTCACAATATTCAATTTTTATTGTCTTTATTACTTCCATTAAAAATAATAACAAAAAAAATCCAGTCTTCCAATATTTATCAGCTGCTGTATGTCCTGTAGGAAGTGATGTATTATTTCCAGTGTGACACAGTGTTCTCTGCTGCCACCTCTTTTATTAGAAGTAAATTACAAATTTCTTGCACTTTTAACACCAGTTTATGTGAAAGATTTTTTTTTCTGCTAGAGTACCCCTTTAATGGGGTTCTAAATTTTGGGCAATCCTTACCTGTTAGAAGGGTCTAAGAGCCCATCACAAAGCAATCAGCTGTGGGGAAACTTGGTAAGTGTTTGGTTTTTCTGCAGCGCCACCACAGGAGAAAGGAAGCATTACACAGTGCTCATTCACATCAGTGGGAGGTCTGGGTAACAGAGTAGAGATGGGGAACCTTCGGGCCTCCAGCTGTTGCAAAACTACAACTCCCATCATGCCTGGACAGCTAAAGGTTCCCCATCCCTGTAATAGAGGACAGGGCAGGTCCTCCAGAGAGGGAGATGCTCTTTATAACTCTGACCAAAAGATGAGGATCCTGAAGAGGTTTTCTATCCTAAATTTCTCCCCCAATAGTCGAGGACTAATACTAACCTTCTCTAATCAAGGCCCAGGGGGGCTTTATGTGTCCTGGGTGCCCCCCCTTACATCTCTGAAATGTCCTAGAACCAAAGAATAGGATGCACAGGGGGCTTAATGACTGATCACCCCCATAGGGAGGTAGTGGGGAAACATGTGAGATCTGTCCATTACAATACACACCACCAGAAACTGTGCAGCATTGTAATTCAGCAGGAAATAAAGGTGGGAGCTTCATTACCATATAAAGCCCTATAGATAACTATATGTATCCCACAGTGCGGGGCCGGGACGGTGTTGTCTCCATTGTAATTATTCATCTCTGCACCCTTGTAAATAGGAGGATAGGGGAATGGGAGACTGCCGCGCCCTGCACTCCGGTATCATCATGCACCAACCTGCACATCCACATGTGACTCTGCAAAACCACAACCCTCAGCAAGCCCTGACATTAGCCGACCCTAAGAGCATGCTGGGAGTTGTCGTTTTACAAAAGCTGGATAGGTAAAGGCAATCAGGGCATGCTGGGAGTTGTAGTTTTACAACACGTGCATAGGTAAAGGTTCTCACGGCATGATGGGAGTTGTAGTTTTACAATAGCTGGATAGGCAAAGGCTATCAGGGCATGCTGGGAGTTGTAGTTTTACAATAGCTGAATAGGCAAAGGCTATTAGGGCATGCTGGGAGTTGTAGTTTTACAATAGCTGAATAGGCAAAGGCAATCAGGGCATGCTGGGGGTTGTAGTTTTACAACATGTGCATAGGTAAAGGTTCTCACGGCATGCTGGGAGTTGTAGTTTTTAACCAGCTGGAGAGCCACAGATTGTTAGGGTATGCTGGGAGTTGTAGTTCTCCAACAGATGGAGGGCTACATTATAAAACTGATATCAGTAACTTCAGAAATAAAATGTAAAAGGGAGGGGGGGTAATAACAGGCATGGGCTGCAGGCTCAGTGACCTGGTGGAAACAAGTTTTACCTGCAGTGAGACTGAGCCAGGAGAGTTAGGCCAGAGCCGGTTATCACTTGTAACAAGGGGCGGATTCACCCAGACAAACAGCTGAAATATTTACTGTGGTTGGGGGCGACACAGTCATCAGAACACATGATGATGGGGGAGGAGGGGTGCAGATTGGTTTCCTACTAGACCTCAGCTAAACCTGTGCAGCCAATAAGGTGTTACAAAAAAGAATAAGCACTAGTGTAAGGACCCCGCAAACAGTACCCCATATCTCAGCTTCTAGTTCAATTATGAGCGAATGAGTAGCTGATGAGCAGATGTCAGAACCTTAACTCTGCAGACACAAACTGGCTTTGGTATAATAAAGTAGTTTAATATTGTATAAATAAATAAATATATATATATATATATATATATATATATATATATATATATATATATATATATATATTCACTTGGAGCTTGATGCAATAACAAATACAACCCATGTACAGGTGTGGCACTGTTTTTGGAAGTCATGTTTTTCTAATCCCCTTTAAAGTGAATGTACCCCAGTGCAGGATCAATTGGTTGCAGTCAACCTATTATAGTTGTAGCAGAGATGAAGTATGATGTACAAGGCTCAGAGTCATCAACCTCAGGGGCCACTCCCCGGGGGTCAGTAGTCTATGACCAGGTCTCACTCTGGAAGCGTCCACACTTCTCCAGCACAGCCAGGTACTGCTCGGCCTCTGCAACGGACATCTGACCCTCAGACTGGAAGACGGATTTCAAGGTATCGGTTACCTGGTTTGGCATCGATTTTGCATTTCTATAGATGGGAAACAGGAAAAAGAGATGTCATAACCAATGGAAATGAAGATGACATGTGAATGAACAAAGGATCCATTGTCCTAGCAGTTAGTGGGACCCCCAAATCCAAGCTGCATAGGGAGCTCTACGTCGAGCTCTAGTGTTATGGAGGACTTGCTGGGCCGCAGTATGCAGCCCTCTCCTCCAGCCCCGAGCCCAGTAAGTCATCAGACAAGGAAGGAAGGGGTGGGGGAGGTTGGAGGCATGTATGCACGTCCTCCATGACATCTGAGCTCTGAGCATGACATAGAGCTGACAGATCCCCTTTAAGTAACAGAATGCAATACCCGGCTATGTAGAAGTAAGCTTGTTTATTACACAGCAGCTGCCATAGATACGCCCCGTTCTCCTTTATCCGATGCTGAACGTAAATTTTATCCTCCTGTAAAATAAGAAAAGGCCCATTACTGAGACATCTAATACCAAATGAGGGAGAAGCATCCCCAGGGTGCTACTATCTCCCCCTACTGAGGCATGTATAACCCTATCCTATCATAGTACTGCTCGCTGAGGTATATATATATAACCCCATCCTATCATAGTACTGATCACTGAGGTATATATATATATATATATATATATATATATATATATATATCCCCATCCTATCATAGTACTGATCACTGAGGCATATATATAACCCCATCCTATCATAGTACTGATCACTGAGGCATATATATAACCCCATCCTATCATAGCACTGATCACTGAGGCATATATATAACTCCATCCTATCATAGTACTGCTCACTAAGGTATTATATATATATATATATATATATATATATAAACGCCATCCTATCATAGTACTGCTCACATAGTACTACCACCAATCAAATTATATCATCATCCATGTAACGTGGGGTAGACAGTGTCAACAGCAGCCCAATACTCCATCTCCTGCACTGATAACTGAGGTTGGTAGCAGCAAAAACATGGAGGAGAGCGCCCTCTATTGGGAAATTACAGGTAACTACCTGCATTTTGGTGAAAGAAGAGCAAAGCCCAGGAAACTGCAAGGTATACAGTGCCAGGGATTTTATTGTGGGCATTGTAGGTAGAGAATTAAAAGGGGGTAGCTGGCTAATACTGAGGGGAGTAAGAGCTGGAATTTAAAGGTTGACATCGTAGCTGAAGCTTCTAGGGGAGTGATATGGAAAGAGGCTGCCATGGCAGTACAATGGTTTGGCTGATTTAGATCAAACATGTTTGGACACCTTTAAGTGGAATATCTTAATGGGACAAGCCCTTTATATATATATATATATATATATATATATATATATATATATATATATATATATACACACACACACACACCCCTCAGCACGTGGCTGCACCTTAGGTCCCCCGGACTATTAGATTAGTGCATTACATCTATATCTGAGCCCAATAATACAGGACACATACCTGATCTCTGCTGAACGCGGTGAACACCCTGAGCAGCCCCCTCTTCTCCAGATCCTTCCACTCCTCCTCATAATAGAAATCTTTGCTTTTTCCTCTGCAGCCAAAAAACAAACTGTTCCCTAAAAACAACAAAAGACAAAATGTCATATCAGCTTTCTCCAGAGGGGGCCGCCACTGTGTGATCATATGACATACCAGGTATACCAAGTGCCGCTCTCTCCTCTATGGCTGAATGGAAGGGGGCCACTCCGGTTCCCGGTCCCACCATCACCAGTAGGGTGTCTGGGTCACTGGGGAACTTTAGACTTCCCTTCTTCACCCATATTGGAACCCGCTTACCTGTAGGAGGGAACAATACAATGGATTACAGGGTTATTCTACTTGCAGAGTAAAGGTTAGTAAGATGGCATGAGAATAGTTACCCTCCTCCGAACTGATGGACGCCAGCCATGTGGAGCACAGACCCCGGCGGGGCTCGTGCAGCCTTGTCTTGTACTGCACCACGGCCATCAGGATCTGCAGTCTGTTGGGGTGCGCCTTAAGGCAAAGATGGGGGACAGTGAAACGCAGGTGAACTCCTCACAATACTCACTCACAAGCTGATATGCAAGTGTCTGCAATGATATTACATGTCTGTCACGTTTCTGGGGCTCCTACCTGCATGGCGGAGGCAATAGAGAACGCCCGGGGACGGATACGAGGGATAAGCTCCAGGAGATAATCTGCCGGGACGTTCGAGGTCGTATGAGGAAAATCAATGAGGACCTGGAGACAAAAAAACACCCCAATACTGATGGATACTGAACATCACAGAGGTGCAATATCAATACTGTACAACCTATGGCACACTATGGGGCGCTCTGACTGCACTGTACAACCTATGGCACACTATGGGGCGCTCTGACTGCACTGTACAACCTATGGTACACTAGGGGGCGCTCTGACTGCACTGTACAACCTATGGTACACTAGGGGGCGCTCTGGCTGCACTGTACAACCTATGGCACACTATGGGGCGCTCTGGCTGCACTGTACAACCTATGGCACACTAGGGGGCGCTCTGACTGCACTGTACAACCTATGGTACACTATGGGGCGCTCTGGCTGCACTGTACAACCTATGGTACACTAGAGGGCGCTCTGGCTGCACTGTACAACCTATGGTACACTAGGGGGCGCTCTGTCTGCACTGTACAACCTATGGCAAACTAGGGGGCGCTCTGACTGCACTGTATAACCTATGGTACATTTGAGGGCACTGTACAACCTATGGTACACTAGGGGGTGCTCTGACTGCACTGTACAACCTATGGTACACTAGGGGGCGCTCTGGCTGCACTGTATAACCTATGGAACATTAGAGGGCACTGTACAACCTATGACACTAGGGGGCGCTCTGGCTGCACTGTACAACCTATGGTACACTAGGGGGCGCTCTGGCTGCACTGTACAACCTATGGTACACTAGGGGGCGTCTGACTGCACTGTACAACCTATGACACACTAGGGGGCACTCTGGCTGCACTGTACAACCTATGGCACACTAGGGGGCGCTCTGACTGCACTGTACAACCTATGGCACACTAGGGGGTGCTCTGGCTGCACAGTATAACCTATGGTACACTAGAGGGCACTGTACAACCTATGGCACACTAGGGGGCATTCTGATTGCACTGTACAACCTATGGTACACTAGGGGGCGCTCTGGCTGCACTGTATAACCTATGGAACATTAGAGGGCACTGTACAACCTATGACACTAGGGGGCGCTCTGGCTGCACTGTAAAACCTATGGTACACTAGGGGGCGCTCTGGCTGCACTGTACAACCTATGGTACACTAGGGGGCGCACTGACTGCACTGTACAACCTATGGTACATTAGGGGGCGCCCTGACTGCACATGTGTCTATATTTAAAATGTGGTGCAGGAAGGGGTTAAGTATCACCTCCAGGGTGGTTCGCCGGGGCCGGTTGCAGTATGTATACAGCTCCTCCTGACCAGCGGCTGAGCTGAACTCCTGCAGCTTCTCTCTCTCCTGTTCATCTGGAGAGAAGTAAGAAAGAAGCTGAAAGAAGGAGCGACGAGGAACGGAGCGGATGTCCAGGTATCTCTCCACCAGATGCTGCACCGAGCACGGCTGAGGAAGGTTCGGGGGGATCGGGGTGTCTGGAATAAACGTGACAGGAGACGCATCAGACCCAGAACACGTCACAGCATAAAAAATCCATTTTTGTGCAAATAATATGGCGGCTACAAAATAAGATGTCACCCAACTTTCTAAGACTCCAGAATAGCAGATCTCCAAAACATCCAGCTGGTGAAACTAGTGACAACCTCTTACAGCCATAAATACAGCCATGGAGGTGCCTGAAAAAAGGAAAATCACAGAAAATATCCATAGAAACATCTGCTCACCCGGATCATGGGGCTCCAAGATGAAGACACTGAGGGGGTCAAGGCGGAGAAGAGAACAGAACTGCTGAACGTCCTTAGGGGAATTCTGAGGCTGGATCATCACTACATCACCGGGAGAATATCTGTGATAGATAGATAGATATAGACAGACAGAAGATTAGCTGCTGGTTATAGGACACACATGGCTTCCCTACATCCTCTCTATATAAACTCACTGAATGCCGGACCCGGTGATGTCAAACTCTATAAGCCGCACATCCTGGTAATGCTGCGGTGCGGTCACACGTTGGTTGGTCACCAGTGGAGCGCGGTGCGGCTGCAGTTCGGTCGGGGCGCCTCCGCTGTCTGGTCTCTCCGTGGTGTCACATATAGCCGTCTGTTTATCCAGGAAGCGGAGGGAAAACTTTGGGGGTAACCTGGAAATATGAGGTAACATGGGTTTCCTCATGTACAGCAGCAGGAGATACTGGAGCTGCTCAATCCCTTCTCAGATACATATATCTCTTCTAGGTAACCAGCGGCATGAATTATAACTGGAAAAGTCAGAGCTGTCTCAAAACTTCAACTCCCATCATTCTATGACAGATCTTCAGGGCACAATGGAAGTCGTAGTTCTGCTACAGGTTGGGGAACATCAGTATACAGATCACTAGAAGCCGCATATGAGAACATACAGCAATGATAGAAACACATAAGAACAATGATACTGACATGATGAGGTCACTGATGATGCCGAGACCCGTCGGGAGAGGATATAAGGAGAGGATCTTATCCCACAGGTCTATCAACCATGGATCCACAGCAGCATCAGGGCTACAAGACAAAGAGGACGTTACTGACGTTACAGCACTGGTCTATGACCCCAGGAGATCACTAGTGTATAGTGATGGTGCCTGCTAGTCACCTCCAGGACACCAGAGGGCACCATGAAGCCACCAGACTCACCCCAGATCGTGCTGGTCGTCCCCCAGGGCCGGTGACTGGATCGGATTGGCTCCGAGCTGCAGCAGGCGCTTGTGCAGCTTTTTTGCAATAAAGTTGAACCTGATGCAAGAGAGAAAATAGGATATTGGCTAATGACATCGAATGACAAGCAACCACTCCCAACATGCACCCGACTATGTCACCATGTGTAGCACGTCTGCAGAATTCTGAATGCAGCTCTGGATGTGAGTGGAGTATAGGACAAGATGTAATTCCCCATCCAGTTATCACTTCTATACTATTCATGCATCCATTGTGGGCTGCACCATGTCAGGACAGGAAGGGGAGGGGTTATAGTACACGTCCGTCACTACCTCTGCTGTCTGACATCTTACTTTGGATAAGAAGAATCTCCCAGACCTAGAACGGCGTAATCCATCTGACACAGGGAATTATGGGGCAGGTTCCTGCGGAAGACGAATCTCCAGAAGTTCTGGAAAGAGATGAGAACGAGGTCAGGATTCTATTCTGTACAATATGTCTATCTGACTGTTTGTATCTCTCTCCTGAGAACCCCACCGCATCCAGAGGCTGAGAACCCCACCCCACCTAACACTTCTCACAGCTGAGGGTTTGCTACATCTGGATTTAGTGTAGAATCCTCTTAGGACTCCAGGCTGTTACATTACACCTGCACTGATACATTGTAACAAACGGGACAGAAGAGAACTTTGTGCTGTTGATGGATTTAGCTCACAGAGGACTGTCTAGATATTATCCAATAGTAACAAACCCTCAGCTGTGTACAGTATATGGAAGGCCTCCGCTGTGTACAGTATATGGAAGGCCTCCGCAGTGTACAGTATATGGAAGGCCTCCGCAGTGTACAGTATATGGAAGGCCTCCGCAGTGTACAGTATATGGATGGTCTCCGCAGTGTACAGTATATGGAAGGCCTCCGCAGTGTACAGTATATGGATGGTCTCCGCAGTGTACAGTATATGGAAGGCCTCCGCAGTGTACAGTATATGGAAGGCCTCCGCAGTGTACAGTATATGGAAGGCCTCCGCAGTGTACAGTATATGGAAGGCCTCCGCAGTGTACAGTATATGGAAGGCCTCCGCAGTGTACAGTATATGGAAGGCCTCCGCAGTGTACACTATATGGAAGGCCTCCGCAGTGTACACTATATGGAAGGCCTCCGCAGTGTACACTATATGGAAGGCCTCCGCAGTGTACACTATATGGAAGGCCTCCGCAGTGTACAGTATATGTAAGGTCTCCGCTGTGTACAGTACACGGAAGGTCTCCGCTGTGTACAGTACACGGAAGGTCTCCGCAGTGTATAGTATATGGAAGGTCTGTGCAGTGTACAGTATATGGAAGGTCTCCGCTGTGTACAGTATATGGAAGGCCTCCGCTGTGTACAGTATATGGAAGGCCTCCGCTGTGTACAGTATATGGAAGGCCTCCGCTGTGTACAGTATATGGAAGGCCTCCGCTGTGTACAGTAAATGTAAGGTCTCCGCTGTGTACAGTATATGTAAGGTCTCCGCAGTGTACAGTATATGGAAGGGCTCCGCTGTGTACAGTAAATGTAAGGTCTCCGCTGTGTACAGTATATGTAAGGTCTCCACTATGTACAGTATATGGAAAGTCTCCGCAGTGTATAGTATATGGAACGTCTCAGCTACGTACAGTATATGGAAGGTCTCCACAGTGTACAGTAAATGTAAGGTCTCCGCTGCGTACAGTATATGGAAGGTCTCCGCTGCGTACAGTATATGGAAGGTCTCCGCTGCGTACAGTATATGGAAGGTCTCCGCTGCATACAGTATATGGAAGGTCTCCGCTGTATACAGTATATGAAAGGTCTCCTCTGCGTACAGTATATGGAAGGTCTCCGCTGTATACAGTATATGGAAGGTCTCCGCTGCGTACAGTATATGGAAGGTCTCCGCTGCGTACAGTATATGGAAGGTCACCGCTATATACAGTATATGGAAAGTCTCCGCAGGTGTATAGCTTTTGGATACAGAAGAATAGAACGGAAATATTCCTATTCACAAAGCAATGCCCTCACTAGGGGGCGCCGTTAAACCATCAGATTTACCTTCATGTTGTCCGGGGGGTCACCTTGTCCGGTTGTAGCGCAGACAAATATCACCAGCTGCTCGTGGACAAGATTCGCCTATAGAAGAGGAATAGAAGAACACGTCCTTAAAGCGACTGCTCAGAGGTTTCATTGTCCTCAGTGACGTCTTATAATACAGCTATAATGTAATATAATATATAACTATAATGTAATAGATGTCTGGGGTGGGCTGATATCCCCTTCTCGGGCTGCTCTGTCCCCCATGCTCTACACTACAGCTCTGCTTCATGGGATACTCAGAATCCATCTACAGTCATGTCCTATCAGTGAAGTCGCCCCCAGGAGGCAGCGGAGGCTCACAATGCTGTAGGCGTCTATAGACTCCACCCGGCAGGTGAAGTGTCTGCGTCGGGCCTCCCTGCCCAGCCGCTCCGCCATGTCCTCCGCCGTCCCCGTCTGGCTGCCATACAGGATCAGGATCTTTCTGTCCGCCAACTTTGATTTCTAGAAGAAAACGAGAAAAAAATAAATCATCCAAAAGTATATATCCTGAAACTTCTGTATCCAGGGACCCCCCTTATCCTATAACACCCCAGAGGGCTATGTACCCTCTGACCCCGGAGTGTAACATACCCGCTGACCCCGGAGTGTAACGTACCCGCTGACCCCGGAGTGTAACGTACCCCCTGACCCCGGAGTGTAACGTACCCCCTGACCCCGGAGTGTAACGTACCCCCTGACCCCGGAGTGTAACATACCCGCTGACCCCGGAGTGTAACATACCCGCTGACCCCGGAGTGTAACATACCCGCTGACCCCGGATTGTAACATACCCGCTGACCCCGGAGTGTAACGTACCCGCTGACCCCGGAGTGTAACGTACCCGCTGACCCCGGAGTGTAACGTACCCGCTGACCCCGGAGTGTAACGTACCCGCTGACCCCGGAGTGTAACGTACCCGCTGACCCCGGAGTGTAACGTACCCGCTGACCCCGGAGTGTAACGTACCCGCTGACCCCGGAGTGTAACGTACCCGCTGACCCCGGAGTGTAACGTACCCGCTGACCCCGGAGTGTAACGTACCCGCTGACCCCGGAGTGTAACGTACCCGCTGACCCCGGAGTGTAACGTACCCGCTGACCCCGGAGTGTAACGTACCAGCTGACCCCGGAGTGTAACGTACCCGCTGACCCCGGAGTGTAACGTACCCGCTGACCCCGGAGTGTAACGTACCCGCTGACCCCGGAGTGTAACGTACCCGCTGACCCCAGAGTGTAACGTACCCCCTGACCCCTGAGTGTAACGTACCCCCTGACCCCAGAGTGTAACGTACCCGCTGACCCCAGAGTGTAACATACCCGCTGACCCCGGAGTGTAACATACCCCCTGACCCAAGAGTGTAACATACCCGCTGACCCCAGAGTGTAACATACCCGCTGACCCCAGAGTGTAACATACCCGCTGACCCCAGAGTGTAACATACCCGCTGACCCCAGAGTGTAACATACCCCCTGACCCCAGAGTGTAACATACCCGCTGACCCCAGAGTGTAACATACCCGCTGACCCCGGAGTGTAACATACCCGCTGACCCCGGAGTGTAACATACCCGCTGACCCCGGAGTGTAACATACCCGCTGACCCCGGAGTGTAACGTACCCGCTGACCCCGGAGTGTAACGTACCCCCTGACCCCGGAGTGTAACGTACCCCCTGACCCCAGAGTGTAACATACCCGCTGACCCCAGAGTGTAACGTACCCGCTGACCCCAGAGTGTAACGTACCCGCTGACCCCAGAGTGTAACGTACCCGCTGACCCCGGAGTGTAACATACCCGCTGACCCCGGAGTGTAACATACCCGCTGACCCCGGAGTGTAACATACCCCCTGACCCCAGAGTGTAACATACCCGCTGACCCCAGAGTGTAACATACCCGCTGACCCCAGAGTGTAACGTACCCGCTGACCCCAGAGTGTAACGTACCCGCTGACCCCGGAGTGTAACGTACCCCCTGACCCCGGAGTGTAACGTACCCCCTGACCCCAGAGTGTAACGTACCCCCTGACCCCAGAGTGTAACGTACCCGCTGACCCCGGAGTGTAACGTACCCGCTGACCCCAGAGTGTAACATACCCGCTGACCCCAGAGTGTAACGTACCCGCTGACCCCAGAGTGTAACATACCCGCTGACCCCAGAGTGTAACATACCCGCTGACCCCAGAGTGTAACATACCCCCTGACCCCAGAGTGTAACATACCCGCTGACCCCGGAGTGTAATGTACCCCCTGACCCCAGAGTGTAACGTACCCGCTGACCCCGGAGTGTAACGTACCCCCTGACCCCAGAGTGTAATGTACCCCCTGAGGCTCATTTATACTCTATGGCACCCCTACACTATTATCCAGTGACTCCCCTAATCTAAGGTCCTCCAGATTTTGCACAACTACAATTCCCAGCATGTCCTGGGAACCCAGACCATGCTCTGACAGCCTGGCCTCTCTGCCAGTTGCCCTGACAGCCATGCTGGGGGTTGTAGTTCTGTCACAGGTCTACACTGTATGAAACCCTCAGCTGCAATGTATTCGGTCAGGACACCCCATAACGTGTACTCCACTTTATTCTATGACACCCCAATAACACTGCTCCCTCCTATAAGGCCCATATAATCTACAGAACCTTCTATCCCAGTGATTCTCCATGACGACCCCAGTTACACTCCGTCCCATTCATTCTCTATGGCAGCACATACTATAGAACCTGTAGCGCCCCCTCAGGTGAGGAGCACAGACCACCCCCTTCCCCGCAGTCATTCTCTGTCCCCCCGGTCACCTGCTCGTCCCTCTCCATTCCCAGAACTATTTGCCGGCTATCAGGCCCCGCCCCTTCACCACTGACGTCATCTCAGCGCCGCGCCGACTATTGACGTCACTGGGCAGTGATGGCGGAAGTAAGAGCGGAGGAGGCGGCAGGACCGGAGCCCGGTAAGAACCACAGCGGTAACGTAACAGTAGCGGGCCCGGTACTGCTCCCAGTGGACTACAAGTCCCAGCATTCACGGAGCTCTATGGACAATCAGAGCATCCCGGGACGGGTCATAGTGTAGAGTTAAGCGCAGCCAATCAGATGGCTCATATATATAGACTAATGGCGCCTCCATAGGCCGGTGGGTTGTTATAAGTGACTGCACATTGTGAGATTGGGAACTAGATAGGATGAGACCAAACCCTGAAGTGTCCCCTGGTGACATCTAATATAACACTGCCATAATACCACTATACCGCCATACAGTGCCTGTATAATGCCTCTATATTCCACCATACAGTGCCTGTATAATGCCTCTATATATATACCGCCATACAGTGCCTGTATAATGCCTCTATATACCACCATACAGTGCCTGTATAATGCCTCTATATATACCGCCATACAGCGCCTGTATAATACCTCTATATACCACCATACAGTGCCTGTATAATGCCTCTATATACCACCATACAGGGCCTGTATAATACCTCTATATACCACTGTATAATGCCTTTATATACCGCCATACAGTGCCTGTATAATGCCTCTATATATACCGCCATACAGCGCCTGTATAATACCTCTATATACCACCATACAGTGCCTGTATAATGCCTTTATATATACCACCATACAGTGCCTGTATAATGCCTCTATATATACCACCATACAGTGCCTGTATAATGCCTCTATATTCCACCATACAGTGCCTGTATAATGCCTCTATATATACCGCCATACAGTGCCTGTATAATGCCTCTATATACCACCATACAGTGCCTGTATAATGCCTCTATATACCACCATACAGGGCCTGTATAATACCTCTATATACCACTGTATAATGCCTTTATATACCGCCATACAGTGCCTGTATAATGCCTCTATATATACCGCCATACAGCGCCTGTATAATACCTCTATATACCACCATACAGTGCCTGTATAATGCCTTTATATATACCACCATACAGTGCCTGTATAATGCCTCTATATATACCACCATACAGTGCCTGTATAATGCCTCTATATACCACCATACAGTGCCTGTATAATGCCTCTATATACCGCCATACAGTGCCTGTATAATGCCTCTATATACCACCATACAGTGCCTGTATACTACCTCTATATACCACCATACAGTGCCTGTATAATGCCTCTATATACCACCATACAGTGCCTGTATAATACCTCTATATATACCGCCATACAGCGCCTGTATAATACCTCTATATAAACCGCCATACAGTGCCTGTATAATACCTCTATATACCACCATACACTGCCTGTATAATGCCTCTATATATACCACCATACAGTGCCTGTATAATGCCTCTATATACCACCATACAGTGCCTGTATAATGCCTCTATATACCACCATACAGTGCCTGTATAATACCCCTCTATATACCGCCATACAGTGCCTGTATAATACCTCTATATATACCGCCATACAGCGCCTGTATAATACCTCTATATACCACCATACAGTGCCTGTATAATGCCTCTATATATACCACCATACAGTGCCTGTATAATGCCTCTATATACCACCATACAGTGCCTGTATAATGCCTCTATATACCGCCATACAGTGCCTGTATAATACCTCTATATACCACCATACAGTGCCTGTATAATGCCTCTATATACCACCATACAGCGCCTGTATAATACCTCTATACACCACCATACACTGCCTGTATAATGCCTCTATATACCACCATACAGTGCCTGTATAATACCCCTCTATATACCACCATACAGTGCCTGTATAATACCTCTATACACCACCATACACTGCCTGTATAATACCTCTATACACCACCATACACTGCCTGTATAATACCTCTATATACCACCATACAGTGCCTGTATAATACCTCTATATACCGCCATACAGCGCCTGTATAATACCTCTATACACCACCATACACTGCCTGTATAATGCCTCTATATACCACCATACAGTGCCTGTATAATGCCTCTATATACCACCATACAGTGCCTGTATAATACCCCTCTATATACCGCCATACAGTGCCTGTATAATGCCTCTATATATACCGCCATACAGTGCCTGTATAATGCCTCTATATATACCGCCATACAGCGCCTGTATAATACCCCTATATACCGCCATACACTGGCTGTATAATACCTCTATATACCAACATACAGTGCCTGTATAATACCTCTATATACCACCATACACTGCCTGTATAATGCCTCTATATACCACCATACACTGCCTGTATAATGCCTCTATATACCACCATACAGTGCCTGTATAATGCCTCTATATACCACCATACAGTGCCTGTATAATACCTCTATATACCACCATACAGTGCCTGTATAATGCCTCTATATACCACCATACAGTGCCTGTATAATACCTCTATATATACCGCCATACAGCGCCTGTATAATACCTCTATATAAACCGCCATACACTGCCTGTATAATACCTCTATATACCACCATACACTGCCTGTATAATGCCTCTATATATACCACCATACAGTGCCTGTATAATGCCTCTATATACCACCATACAGTGCCTGTATAATGCCTCTATATACCACCATACAGTGCCTGTATAATACCCCTCTATATACCGCCATACAGTGCCTGTATAATACCTCTATATATACCGCCATACAGCGCCTGTATAATTCCTCTATATACCACCATACAGTGCCTGTATAATGCCTCTATATATACCACCATACAGTGCCTGTATAATGCCTCTATATACCACCATACAGTGCCTGTATAATGCCTCTATATACCGCCATACAGTGCCTGTATAATACCTCTATATACCACCATACAGTGCCTGTATAATGCCTCTATATACCACCATACAGCGCCTGTATAATACCTCTATACACCACCATACACTGCCTGTATAATGCCTCTATATACCACCATACAGTGCCTGTATAATACCCCTCTATATACCACCATACAGTGCCTGTATAATACCTCTATACACCACCATACACTGCCTGTATAATACCTCTATACACCACCATACACTGCCTGTATAATACCTCTATATACCACCATACAGTGCCTGTATAATACCTCTATATACCGCCATACAGCGCCTGTATAATACCTCTATACACCACCATACACTGCCTGTATAATGCCTCTATATACCACCATACAGTGCCTGTATAATGCCTCTATATACCACCATACAGTGCCTGTATAATACCCCTCTATATACCACCATACAGTGCCTGTATAATGCCTCTATATATACCGCCATACAGTGCCTGTATAATGCCTCTATATATACCGCCATACAGTGCCTGTATAATGCCTCTATATATACCGCCATACAGCGCCTGTATAATACCCCTATATACCGCCATACACTGGCTGTATAATACCTCTATATACCAACATACAGTGCCTGTATAATACCTCTATATACCACCATACACTGCCTGTATAATGCCTCTATATACCACCATACAGTGCCTGTATAATGCCTCTATATACCACCATACAGTGCCTGTATAATACCCCTCTATATACCACCATACAGTGCCTGTAAAATGCCTCTATATATACCGCCATACAGTGCCTGTATAATGCCTCTATATATACCGCCATACAGCGCCTGTATAATGACTCTATATACCACCATACAGTGCCTGTATAATGCCTCTATATACCACCATACAGTGCCTGTATAATGCCTCTATATACCACCATACAGTGCCTGTATAATACCTCTATATACCACCATACAGTGCCTGTATAATGCTTCTATATACCACCATACACTGCCTGTATAATGCCTCTATATACCACCATACAGTGCCTGTATAATACCCCTTTATATACCGCCATACAGCGCCTGTATAATACCTCTATATACCACCATACAGTGCCTGTATAATGCCTCTATATACCACCATACAGTGCCTGTATAATACCCCTCTATATACCGCCATACAGTGCCTGTATAATGCCTCTATATACCGCCATACAGTGCCTGTATAATGCCTCTATATACCACCATACAGTGCCTGTATAATACCCCTCTATATACCGCCATACAGCGCCTGTATAATACCTCTATATACCACCATACAGTGCCTGTATATTACCCCTATATACCACCATACAGTGCCTGTATAATACCCCTCTATATACCGCCATACAGCGCCTGTATAATACCTCTATATATACACCGCCATACAGTGCCTGTATAATGCCTTTATATACTGCCATACAGTGCCTGTATAATGCCTCTATATATACCGCCATACAGCGCCTGTATAATACCCCTATATACCGCCATACAGTGCCTGTATAATACCTCTATATAAACCGCCATACAGTGCCTGTATAATACCTCTATATACCACCATACAGTGCCTGTATAATGCCTCTATATACCCCTATATACCGCCATACAGTGCCTGTATAATACCCCTATAGACTGCCATACAATGCCTGTATAATACCTCTATATATACCGCCATACAGCGCCTGTATAATACCCCTATATACCGCCATACAGTGCCTGTATAATACCTCTATATATACCGCCATACAGCGCCTGTATAATACCCCCATATACCACCATACAGTGCCTGTATAATACCCCTATATACTGCCATACAGTGCCTGTATAATACCCCTATATACTGCCATAACTACCTGTATAATACCTCTATACCGTCATACAGTGCCTGTTTAATACCTCTATATACCACCATACAGTGCCTGTATAATACCCCTATATACCAGCATACAGTGCCTGTATAATACCCCTATATACTGCCATACAGTGCCTGTATAATACCCCTATATACCGCCATACAGTGCCTGTATAATACATCCAATACCTCTATATATACCGCTATACAGCGCCTGTATAATACCCCTATATACCGCCATACACTGGCTGTATAATACCTCTATATATACCGCCATACACTGCCTGTATAATACCTCTATATATACCGCCATACAGTGCCTGTATAATACCCCTATATACCACCATACACTGCCTGTATAATACCTCTATATATACCGCCATACAGCGCCTGTATAATACCCCTATATACCACCATACACTGCCTGTATAATACCTCTATATATACCGCCATACAGTGCCTGTATAATACCCCTATATACCACCATACAGTGCCTGTATAATACCCCTATATACCACCATACAGTGCCTGTATAATACCCCTATATACCACCATACAGTGCCTGTATAATACCTCTATATAAACCGCCATACAGTGCCTGTATAATACCCCTATATACTGCCATACAGTGCCTGTATAATACCCCTATATACTGCCATGCACTGCCTGTATAATACCTTTATACACCGCCATACAGTGCCTGTAAAATACCCCCATACAGTGCCTGTATAATACCCCTATATACCGCCATACACTGCCTGTATAATACCCCTATATACCGCCATACACTGCCTGTATAATACCCCTATATACCGCCATACACTGACTGTATAATACCTCTATACCGCCATACAGTGCCTGTATAATACCCCTATATACCGCCATACACTGCCTGTATAATACCTCTATACTGCCATACAGTGCCTGTATAATACCCCTATATACCGCCATACAGCTCCTGTATATTACCTCTATATACTGCTGTACTACACCTGTATAATACATCTATATACTGTTTATATGCAATAACACAGTGGCCGTATAATACCTCCATATACTGTTTGCATAATACTACCACTATATACCGTATACCACTATACTTATTATACTGTAATACAGTGCCCACACTGCCATAGTATAGTCTACCTTCTTATTGTGCTTACCATATAATACCGTCATACACTTATACTACCATACCGTACCATATATTATACATACCATACTGCACCTGCATTATTCTTGTTTCCTGTCTCTGCAGTTACTGATCTCCGTTGCTTCCTGTCTCTGCAGTTACTGATCTCTGTTGCTTCCTGTCTCTGCAGTTACTGATCTCCGTTACTTCCTCTCTGCAGTTACTGATCTCCGTTGCTTCCTGTCTCTGCAGTTACTGATCTCCGTTGCTTCCTGTCTCTGCAGTTACTGATCTCTGTTGCTTCCTGTCTCTGCAGTTACTGATCTCTGTTGCTTCCTGTCTCTGCAGTTACTGATCTCCGTTGCTTCCTGTCTCTGCAGTTACTGATCTCCGTTGCTTCCTGTCTCTGCAGTTACTGATCTCCGTTGCTTCCTGTCTCTGCAGTTACTGATCTCTGTTGCTTCCTGTCTCTGCAGTTACTGATCTCCGTTGCTTCCTGTCTCTGCAGTTACTGATCTCCGTTGCTTCCTGTCTCTGCAGTTACTGATCTCCGTTGCTTTCTGTCTCTGCAGTTACAGATCTCTGTTGCTTCCTGTCTCTGCAGTTACCGATCTCCGTTTCTTCCTGTCTCTGCAGTTACTGATCTCCGTTTCTTCTTGTCTCTGCAGTTACTGATCTCTGTTGCTTCCTGTCTCTGCAGTTACTGATCTCCGTTGCTTCCTGTCTCTGCAGTTACTGATCTCCGTTGCTTCCTGTCTCTGCAGTTACTGATCTCCGTTGCTTCCTGTCTCTGCAGTTACTGATCTCCGTTGCTTCCTGTCTCTGCAGTTACTGATCTCTGTTGCTTCCTGTCTCTGCAGTTACTGATCTCTGTTTCTTCCTGTCTCTGCAGTGTGTCTCCTGATGTGAATCCCACCCCCACCTGATGCTGACCCTGGTGCCCTGACCCCCCGGACCCGCCGCCATGCTGTTCTCCCTGCGGGAGCTGGTGCAGTGGTTGGGCTTCGCCCAGTTTGAGATCTTCATCCACATCTCGGCCCTGCTGGTCTTCACCGTCCTCCTGGCCATCAAGGTGGACGGGCTGGTGCAGGGCCTGGGCTGGTGGAACGTCTTCATCCCGTTCTTTGCGGCAGACGGACTCAGCACCTACTTCACGGCCATTGTGACGGTGCGTCTGTTCCAGGACGGGGAGAAGCGCCAGGCGGTGCTGCGTCTCTTCTGGATCCTCACCATCCTCAGCCTGAAGTTTGTCTTTGAGATGCTGCTGTGCCAGAAGCTGGTGGAGCAGACCAAGGGGCTGTGGTTCGGACTCATCATGTCCCCGCTCTTCATCCTGCTGCAGCTGCTGATGATCAGGGCCTGCCGGGTGAACTAGGCGGCCGCCATGACGGACACTTCTCACCGCACCTGCATGTCTATTTATTAAAGATTTATGTAGAAGGACAATTGTGTCTGTCTGTGTCCGGGAAAGCTGGGTAATAGCCAATATGGCTGCCATCAAAGGAGAACGGGCAGTGGAAACCTGAGGCACTTGTTGTTTTACTCATCTCTTATATGAGCTGCAGCCACAGTTCTGCTGATTGGAAACTGTCAGTAAGTATGTCTCCACACCGATCCCTCATAACTCATTACTGTGCTGGAGCAGCTAGTTCTATATCAGATGATTGTACAGTGTAATCAGGACATGCAGCAGAATAGTGAGTGCAGCTCTGGGGTATAATACAGGATGTAACTCAGGATCAGTAATGTAATGTATGTACACAGTGACCCCACAAGCAGAATAGTGAGTGCAGCTCTGGGGTATAATACAGGATGTAACTCAGGATCAGTAATGTAATGTATGTACACAGTGACCCCACAAGCAGAATAGTGAGTGCAGCTCTGGGGTATAATACAGGATGTAACTCAGGATCAGTAATGTAATGTCTATACACAGTGACCCCACCAGCAGAATAGTGAGTGCAGCTCTGGAGTATAATACAGGATGTAACTCAGGTTCAGTAATGTAATGTATGTACAGAGTGACCCCACCAGCAGAATAGTGAGTACAGCTCTGGGGTATAATAAAGGATGTAACTCAGGATCAGTAATGTATGTACACAGTGACCCCACCAGCAGAATAGTGAGTGCAGCTCTGCAGTATACAGGATGTAACTCAGGATCAGTAATGTAATGTATGTACACAGTGACTCCACCAGTAGAATAGTGAGTGCAGCTCTGGAGTATAATACAGGATGTAACTCAGGATCAGTAATGTAATGTATGTACACAGTGACCCCACCAGTAGAATAGTGAGTGCAGCTCTGGAGAATAATACACGATATAACTCAGGATCAGTAATGTATGTACACAGTGACCTCACCAGCAGAATAGTGAGTGCAGCTCTGCGGTATAATCCAGGATGTAACTCAGGATCAGTAATGTAATGTATGTACACAGTGACCCCACCAGCAGAATAGTGAGTGCAGCTCTGGAGTATAATGCAGGATGTAACTCAGGATCAGTACAGGATCAGTAATGTAATGTATGTACACAGTGACCCCACCAGCAGAATAGTGAGTGCAGCTCTGGGGTATATAATACAGGATGTAACTCAGGATCAGTAATGTAATACTTTATACTTCTGGATGTCTACACTCACCGGCCACTTTATTAGGTACACCATGCTAGTAACGGGTTGGACCCCCTTTTGCCTTCAGAACTGCCTCAATTCTTGGTGGCATAGATTCAACAAAGTGCTGGAAGCTTCCTCAGAGATTTTGGTCCATATTGACATGATGGCATCACACAGTTGCCGCAGATTTGTCGGCCGCACATCCATGATGCCAATCTCCCGTTCCACCACATCCCAAAGATTCTCTATTGGATTGAGATCTGGTGACTGTGGAGGCCATTGGAGTACAGTGATCTCATTGTCATGTTCAAGAAACCAGAGATGATTCTAGCTTTATGACATGGCGCATTATCCTGCTGAAAGTAGCCATCAGATGTTGGGTACATTGTGGTCATAAAGGGATGGACATGGTCAGCAACAATACTCAGGTAGGCTGTGGCGTTGCAACGATGCTCAATTGGTACCAAGGGGCCCAAAGAGTGCCAAGAAAATATTCCCCACACCATGACACCACCACCACCAGCCTGAACCGTTGATACAAGGCAGGATGGATCCATGCTTTCATGTTGTTGATGCCAAATTCTGACCCTACCATCCGAATGTCGCAGCAGAAATCGAGACTCATCAGACCAGGCAACGTTTTTCCAATCTTCTACTGTCCAATTTCGATGAGCTTGTGCAAATTGTAGCCTCAGTTTCCTGTTCTTAGCTGAGCGGAGTGGCACCCGGTGTGGTCTTCTGCTGCTGTAGCCCATCTGCCTCAAAGTTGGCCGTACTGTGCGTTCAGAGATGCTCTTCTGCCTACCTTGGTTGTAACGGTTGGCTATTTGAGTCACTGTTGCCTTTCTATCAGCTCGAACCAGTCTGCCCATTCTCCTCTGACCTCTGGCATCAACAAGGCATTTCCGCCCACAGAACTGCCGCTCACTGGATGGTTTTTCTTTTTCGGACCATTCTCTGTAAACCCTAGAGATGGTTGTGCGTGAAAATCCCAGTAGATCAGCAGTTTCTGAAATACTCAGACCAGCCCTTCTGGCACCAACAACCATGCCACGTTCAAAGGCCTCAAATCACCTTTCTTCCCCATACTGATGCTCGGTTTGAACTGCAGGAGATTGTCTTGACCATGTCTACATGCCTAAATGCACTGAAGTTGCCGCCATGTGATTGGCTGATTAGAAATTAAGTGGTAACGTGCAGTTGGACAGGTGTACCTAATAAAGTGGCCGGTGAGTGTATATATCCAGAGTTTCTCTGAATTTCTGTCCTGCAATGCCTGTGAGTATACAGCAGGGGGTGCTCTGTCCACGCTTCATTGCATCAGGAAATAATAGGAAACAGAATTGTGGGAATTTCCTTCTCTCCTGACTGTATCGTATTCCGGAGGTGACACCTGAGCAGGATGGCGGTGAGGTTTACAGGTCGTAGGTGAATGAATTTATTAGGCCATTACAGTAAAGCGGTTCCCCAGCACAGATGGTTAGGGCATGCTGCTAAATTAAAGGGCTTCTCCGCTTAGAACTGTCCCGGTGTGTTATAAGGGTCTCCAGGTGATAAACTGATCACAAGATGTCCTGGTGTTTAAACCCCCAGTGATCAGCTGTAATCTGAGGGAAAAGTGACAGTAAGTGCTAAGTTTTGCTACAGCGCCACCACAGGGCAAAGTAGGAATTACACCATCTCCTTGTCATTTACTAATCGGTCGGGGCCTCCAGAGACTTCCAAATCTACAATCTTTGCCCTCCAGCTGTTGCAAAACTACAATTCCCATGATGGCTGTCCAGGCATGATGGGAATTGTAGTGTTGCAACAGCCCCATCCCTGCACTATAGGATTTGAGGTGTGTTATCCTGTATGGCCTGTAGGTGTCACTGTTGTCCCCTTGCTGTATACACCGGTGGGATCAGGTTGTGCCGGATTAGGCAGGCGTGACTCAGGCCATGCTTTGTTTATTGCCAGTCAGGGAATTTGGAGCCGCTTTGTGACATCATTGCGGCCCATTGTATGCGGCAAACACTAGCCCAAGGCTAAATATATCCACATATGTGACATTGTATTGTAGGTGGTGTGACAGGGTGGGACATAGGAGCCATTACTCATGAGCAGCATGCATGGCGTGGACTTTTGTACTGAGAGAATTATACTCCACTCACATCCAAAGCTGTTACCGGGTAAGGATACCACCTTCCCCAACCGGTTTCTCTCCAGCCAAAGGCTATTCAGGCATGCTGGGAGTTGTAGTTTTCCAACAGCTGGAGAGCCACAGGTTTAAATGAATCCCAGCAGGATTCTGAGTGCAGCTGTGGATGTGACTGTAGTATAACCACCAGCAGACGTGTATCTACAGCTGCTTATAAACATTTTGGCTCGTTGCCCCCATTATACCAGTATCTCAAGGGTTAAATTCTTGCCATTTGTTTCTCGCACACAAACTATCTTTTCGTACAGGAAATGCTAAAGTTTATTAATGTGGCCACAGGGAAAGTACAGAGAACAGGGAAGTGGCGTCTATAATACCGTGGTGGAGCCCGGCCCTTATAATGTGTTATCACAGGATCAGGGCTGAAGCTCAGGAATAATATATTATATATATGGGGGGGGGGGGGGGGTTGACTGCACTGTGTATAGCGGTATGTGACACCCACAGGTACTTCTCATCCCACATGAAAACCTGAAAATAATCCCCATTATATCATCCCTGCTGCCACCAGTCTATGTAATGGGGAAGATAGGACAAGCCTGACCTCACAGATAAGTAACACCGCCTAGATACAAGAAGATATAAACCCCTATACTGAGGACAACGGAAACAGCAGGGGAGAGGCCACTTCATGAGAATGAGGAACAGAAAGCGTCAACTCCCATCTATATATACAAATGTGCACCCCGAACAAATGTGACAACCACCCACATCATTGTATACATCCAGGAACATACTATATATGCCTGACACAGGGGCAGTATTATAGTAGTTATATTCCTGTATATAGGAGCAGTATTATAGTCGTTATATTCTTGTATATAGGGTCAGTATTATAGTAGTTATATTCCTGTATATAGGAGCAGTATTATAGTAGTTATATTCTTGTATATAGGAGCAGTATTACAGTAGTTCTATTCCTGTATATAGGAGGCAGTATTATAGTAGTTATATTCTTGTATATAGGAGCAGTATTATAGTAGTTATATTCTTGTATATGGGAGCAGTATTATAGTAGTTATATTCCTGTATATAGGAGCAGTATTATAGTAGTTATATTCCTGTATATAGGGGCAGTGTTATAGTAGTTATATCCCTGTACATATGAGACAGTATTATAGCATATTTTAATAAGAGATAGAGTCTTAGTTCCATTTTCCTGCAGTGAAATATTTATTCAATCAGCTCTTCCTGGATCTTGTTACATCAGGTAACGTCCTGCGATGAATCTACAATCATTACAATAAGTAATAACATTATTCATAGTCAGGAATTAAATCCAACTTTACACAAGAAAACTGGACATGGAGACTTTGGCCACGGTGAGCACTTCTGGCTACGACAGGAACATCTGAAGATTATTATATATTAAATTCTATTCATTACATCTTATAAACATTACGAAAATCAAGTGCAAAGACTTTATACATATAATCTCTTATAGACAACACGACGGACTCACACAACAACAAAATGAAGGAGTGGACTGGATACTGGAGTGTCAATGTGCCACAGAACATAGAAAATGGGATAGAGTGAACGACTGTGGTTGAACTACAAGGCTCAGAACACCCTACCACTGGCTCAGCATGCTGGGGCTTGTAGTTTCACCACACCACCACTGGAGGCAGGCTGAGGTTGCGTAGGAAGTCACTAGTGGGGCGTGTGCTGCTTACTGGTTGCTGGATTTGCATAGGGTCACGGACCGAACAAAAACATAATAGGGGGAAATACCTCATGCAAATCGCGCGGGCACTCGGAAGAAAAAGCGTGCACGAATAAAGACAGTATTCTTGCTTCAGTTCAGAGGCCAAAGCCAAAAGGTGTGAAAAAAAAAACCTGCCACCTGCACATAACATAACGCCCCACAGTTTACAAAACATGGAGTGGATAGTTCAAGGAATGTATTTCAAGGGCATGTCCATTTACTCAGGGCAAACAATGGGGCAATAAACTATACCGCCAACCTGCTGGTGAAGAACTGCAACTCTTCTCAGGGAATGCTGGGAGTTGTAGTTTTGCAATAGCTGGAGAGTGCAGGTTGCTGAAGGTTGTCAGTGCATGAGGAGTTACAAGGGTTATCCAAAACTTGGAAAAACATGGCAGCCTTCTTCCAGAAACAGCACTCCTCTTGTCACCAGTTTGTATGTGGTATTGCTGCTCAGTTCCATTGAAGTGAACCTGAGGACAAGGGGTGCCGCTGTTTTTGCAAGATAGTAGCTGTGCTTTTTCTAATCCTGGAGAACTCCTTTAAATGTTCCACCTATAGAAATCAACTAATAGAATGTCCCACACACCTGTAGACCTCGGTTATATCCCTACTTCTTAGAGGAGACAATCGCTTTAAGACTAAATTTTCCAGGTTAGACACCTGGCAAATAGACACAAGGGAGCGGGGTGTAAGTTATTGGAAGGACTGTATAGGAAGCACCTGACCCCGCCCCCTGTGACATCACATTATGCAAATATACATATGATTAGACTATTGCTCAGATAGACAGGTGCTACATGTACACACAAAACAGTCACACCTGTCAGCTCCCCCAGTGGAATGTGACAACTTAATAAATATGATTAACAAGGGGGCGGAGCTTGCCAACTACCGGACTAAATCATGCAACCCTCTAACCAATGAGACAGCTGCGTGTGATGTGAAGCAGAACAAATCACCTGTACATTTCTTAGTTCTATCTGTTTCTGGGAAAGCTGGGTGACAATCGATAGCTCCCATTAAGCTTTGCCAGACCACCCGAATAGCAGAACTCATAGGCAGCGTACGGAGTATCTAACTACGTATCTAAGCAGACTTACCGTTTCATGATTCTGGGTGATAATGAAGCTTTCCCAGGAACAGATAACCAGTAATAGCTCCAGCCCCAAGTGGCGGCCATATTAGCTATCACCCAGCTTTTCCAGAAACAGATATAACTAAGAAATAGCAAGGAGTTTTCTTCCCTTAAAGGGGAAACACATTTTATACCCGATGGATGACGTTTTCGTTAACCTCATGTGAGCCCCAAAAAGAGGACCAGTCATACCCTTATACAATCAAACACGGCCTCAAGTCATAAACTGACCAGCGGATGCAAAACTACAACCCCCAGCATGCCCAGACAGCCGAAGGCTGTCAGGGCATGTTGGGAGTTGTAGTTTTGCAACCAGAGGACAGCCGCCAGTTGGAGGCCACTGCCTTAGAGTGTTTGTCCAGCTTAGAGAAACATGACTGCTTTCTTCCAGAAACAGCGCCTCTCCTGTCGGTATGGGTTTTGCAACTCTGTTCCATTGAAGTGAATGGAGCTTTATTGTAATACCACGCACAATCTGAGGACAGGGAGGGGGCGCTGTTTTTGCAAGAAAGCAGCTGTGTTTTTCTAATCCTTAACCCCCTTTAAGACCAATGTCATGTACACACATAGATAATCAAGACGTCTTGAGGACACAACCCACAATCATCACCCCCCACCACAAGGTGGCAGAACATACCACTAATCTCTCAGAAGGCATATTGATTAATATAATCAACAGTGCCCCCTGCAGGCAGCAAACAAGCTGCTACACTTACTATGGCGTATTTCATATATCAGCCAAATATATGGCCAACATATGGCCACCCGCCCCCAGAGAGACTGAAGTCTTTTCCCAGCTTGCTTTGCAGCACAGGTGTCGGCTATAAGGACGGACGTTAGGGCAGTGACCACAGTCCAGAGATGTTTGACCGTCCTCCCTCCACAGCGCTTAGAAGTAGAGGGCCGGCTCGCTTCGGAAGCCCATATGAGAGTTGCCGTCGGCTGGCGTCAGCTGAAAGAGAGAGAGAGAGATGCAATTGTTACGGATCTACTGCAGTTGCCTGTTAAAAGGGGTAAGCGACCAATTTATTTATTTATTTATTTATTTTTTGTTTCAATCAACTGATGCCAGAGATTTCTAATTTACTTCTATTAAAAAAATCTCCAGTCTTCCAGTACTTAGCAGCTGCTGCATGTCCTGCAGGAAGTGGTGTATTCTTTTCAGTGTGACACGGTGCTCTCTGCTGCCACCTCTGTTCATGTCAGGAACTGTCCAGAGCAGCAGCAAATCCCCATAAAGAAACCTCTCCTGCTCTGGACAGAGGTGGCAGCAGAGAGCACTGTCACACTAGAGAGAATACACCACTTCCTGCAGGTCATACAGCAGCTGATAAGTACTGAAAGACTGGAGATTTTTTAAAAAAAAGTTAATTAGAAATCTCTGGCACTAGCTGGAACTTATTAGGCCCTATGACACCAAGCGATTATAATTCGTACTGCTTTCTTCTAGAAACACCACCACACTACTGGTTGTGCGTGGTACTGCAGGTGTGAACCCCGCCTTATGGGAGATCCTTTCCACAATCAAAAAGGTGAAGCCCATTTTTTATCATCTTACTCCTAGGCCAAGTTATGATCTTTTAAACGTGACAGGCTGAGGCTGCACTACTGACGACATGACGTCCAAATTTGGTTTCTGCCAACTGCTGCATTGTCATGGTAACCTTGTGTGTATCCAAAAGACCGAGTCTCCATGACAACACCGATAAACGGAAAAAAAGAACTCGTTAGAATGTCTCAGTAGTGCAGCCTCAGGCTTTGAACCTGTAACTTCAAACCGTGAAATCTCAGCTTAGAAGCCAGATATTAGAATATGGTTTTCACATTTATGTATATAAAGATTCCTCCTGTGCGTCTGCATGATGATAAGTCTGTACATGGCACTTCCATCCCCCCCGCCGGGCGGCATGGGCTCACCATGTCCTCACTGGGAGAGTTGAGGTCCAGAGTTGTTGATCCTCCGAGAGACGCCTCATCCTGCCATTTGCTGTACTCCATGGAGTGCTTAGGAGTGTAGTTGGAGAGACCTGGAGAGAAGAGACCACAGACAATCAAAAGAAAACCTCTATTAAACAGACCAGAAAGTCTGGAGCAAGATGAGTGCGGGAGGAGACGCCACATATCTGCATAGGATTATATGTACACATGACCCCTGATGCCTGGAGATAAGTGGAATAATAACTCATCCTCCTCGTCACCATCCACCTGCGTCACTAACCTGGACTTTCCACTCATATTAACCTATATATAACTGAGGAGCAATCTATATACAAAGTCTACAGAGATAGCAACACGGGTTACATATACAGCAGTAATGTATGTACACAGCGACCTCACCAGCAGAGTAGTGAGTGCAGCTCTGGAGTATAATACAGGATGTAACTCAGGATCAGTAATGAATGTACAAAGTGACCTCCCCAGCAGAATAGTGAGTGCAGCTCTGGAGTATAATACAGGATCAGTAATGTATGTACAAAGCGACCTCACTAGCAGAGTAGTGAGTGCAGCTCTGGAGTATAATACAGGATGTAACTCAGGATCAGTAATGTATGTACACAGTGACCTCACCAGCAGAATAGTGAGTACAGCTCTGGAGTATAATAAAGAATGTAACTCAGGATCAGTAATGTAATGTATGTACACAGTGACCCCACCAGCAGAATAGTGAGTACAGCTCTGGAGTATAATACAGGATGTAACTCAGGATCAGTAATGTAATGTATGTACACAGTGACCCCACCTGCAGAATAGTGAGTACAGCTCTGGAGTATAAGAGGTGCACAGGAGAGACAACAATACCCATGGTGGGACATCGTATGTACATGTAATGTAATGTATGTACACAGTGACCCCACCAGCAGAATAGTGAGTGCAGCTCTGGAGTATAATACATTATATTACTGATCCTGTGTTACATCTTGTATTATACTCCAGAGCTGCACTCACTATTCTACTGGCGGGGTCCCTGTGGACATACAAGACGTAACACAGGATCAGTAATATAATTTATGTCCACAGGGACCCCACCAGCAGAATATTGAGTGCAGCTCTGGAGTATAATACATGATGTAACTCAGGATCAGGACAGGATATGTACACAGTGACTCCACCAGCAGAATAGTGAGTGTAGCTCTGGAGTATAATACAAGATGTAACACAGGATCAGTAATGTAATTTATGTCCACAGGGACCCCACAAGTAGAATAGTGAGTACAGCTCAGTATGGCGTAGCTGATAACAGGCAGCAATAGATTTAACTTAACTGCAGGGCACATTCATGGAAAATGACTTTGTATTTACTGTCCCTTTAAAAAGTGATTGGTGATGATGACAGGGCCTGATAATCCAGTCCCCGCCACTCCGCTATGAGTCACTGCATTGACAATAATAAATACAATGAGGGATTAAAGGTTTACGAAACACTCATATGAACGTGACCTGTCCACAGTGCTATGGTGGAGAAATGCGACCAAACGTGTCAGAACGTCATAACCAGTTACATAATGTTTCACTTGATAACAACCATAGTGATGCGAGCGCCAACACCCGACACGGAGTGTACTGATCCAGCCAATCCCAGAACTCTGCAGGGGAGGCAGCAGGGCTGGGGACGGTTCCAGAGAACTAAGCTCTAACCTGCAGGTGCATGCTGGGAGTTGTAGTTTTGCCTCCATTTCCAGCCCTGTCTCCTCCTCCACATCGTTACCGGTTATAACCCAGCTTTCCCAGACACAGATAATAAACTAATTATTTACCAAGATCTTTAGACAAATAAGAAAACAAAAAGGTCAGAGGTCACAGTCCCAGCAGCTACCTGAGTTTGCAGAATTTGCCCGTAGGCTATTGCTGGTTGCACTGCCGCTCATAAACGTCGGCCGAGGGAGAAACAGGCCGGAGGGTCTATCATCCTCCTCAGATTCTGAGCCGGAAACCTCCTTCACCTCCTCTTCTGCCATGTCCTCAGCCAGGGAGTTCTCAGACGGGTACTCAAACATGGTGTGGATCCTCTGTTCATTGAAGGAAATCTTCATCTGCAAGAGAAGGAATCCAAAGAGTCAACTACAGTATTATACACAGGAGCAGTAGTATAGAAGTTATATTCTTGTATATAGGAGCAATATTATAGCAGTTATATTCTTGTATATAGGAGCAATATAGTAGTTATATTCCTGTATATAGGGGCAGTATTATAGTAGTAATATTCCTGTATATAGGAGCAGTATTATAGTAGTTATATTCTTGTATATAGGAGCAGTATTATAGTAGTTATATTCCTGTATATAGGGGGCAGTATTATAGTAGATATATTCCTGTATATAGGAAGCAGTATTATAGTAGTTATATCCCTGTATATAGCAGCAGTATTATAGTAGTTATATTCTTGTATATAGGGGCAGTATTATAGTAGTTATATCCCTGTATATAGGAGCAGTATTATAGTAGTTATATTCTTGTATATAGGAGCAGTATTATAGTAGTTATATTCCTGTATATAGGAGCAGTATTATAGTAGTTATATTCTTGTATATAGGGGGCAGTATTATAGTAGTTATATTCCTGTATATAGGGAGCAGTATTATAGTAGTTATATTCCTGTATATAGGAGCAGTATTATAGTATATTCCTGTATATAGGAGCAGTATTATAGTAGTTATATTCATGTATATAGGAGAAGTATTATAGTAGTTATATTCTTGTATATAGGGGCAGTATTATAGTAGTTATATCCCTGTATATAGGGAGCAGTATTATAGTAGTTATATTCCTGTATATAGGAACAGTATTATAGTAGTTATATTCCTGTATATAGGGGCAATATTATAGTAGTTATATCCCTGTATATAGGGAGCAGTATTATAGTAGTTATATTCCTGTATATAGGAACAGTATTATAGTAGTTATATTCCTGTATATAGGGGCAATATTATAGTAGTTATATTCCTGTATATAGGAGCAGTATTATAGTAGTTATATTCTTGTATATAGGGAGCAGTATTATAGTAGTTATATTCTTGTATATAGGTGTCATATATAGATGTGTATTATGGGAAAGATAAAAAGGTATAGGTGTATGTTCTGTATGACAGGCTCATATAACCTGGATCATGAGGGGTTGTGATCCTGCACTCTCCAGTAGCTGTCAGGGCATGCTGGGAGTTGTAGTTTCATCCCTGTTGGTACATCCAATGTTTTATATGCAGATACGGATCTGCGCAGCCTTCACTGTCTGCCCTATAATCACAGCTGGCCTCAGTAACTGTGTATCTCCTGGGTGCAGGGCCGCTCCTGGTACTGTACACAGCAGATAATCTACAGGCCAGGGCCCTTCTTTGCACAGTGTTTTATCAGGCGGCCGCAGAGCTCTTGTTAAAACAAGAAAAAGTCAGACAGATTTATGCCTGCGATGTGGGGGAGGAGACATTGAGCCAAGACCGCGCAACAACAAAGCAGATTACAGATGAACATTGAGTAATGTAGTGAATGCGGCTTTCCATCGATCATTGATGCGCTGACCAAGCTGCAACTATGGCTGTTGCCTGGCAGTGACGTCTCTGGGGAGCACAGCTCCTGAGGGACCGCTGGCGTCAGCATCCAGGGTGTAAAATGGCAGCTGGTGCCTAATGGCATAGCAATATTCAGGGCTGCATCACATTGGAATAGCTGCCCCTTTAAAGGGGGTATCCAGGCTTTGAAAAACATGATGGCTTTGTTCCAGAAACAGCGCCTCTCCTGTCCTCAGGTAGTTTTACAGCTATTAAGTTATTTGTAATTGTGGATAAGCCTTTTAAAAGGTTCCTCTCTGGTTAAAGCGGAGAGAAACTATAAAAGGACAAGTTACACAATTTTGTCTGTCTGCATCCACCACCAGAGGAAGCTCCTTGCATACTGTTTTTACATAGAAATCAATGATAACACTGTATGCAGTGAGCTCCCTCTAGTGGTGGCAGTAGAATATCATTATCTGTCTATGCAGAGGATTTAGAGCTCTGTATCAGATAAAGCTCAGAGCGCTAGAAAAACATTTTGGATTTATATCGATTACACAATAGTTTCTGATCCGAGAATCCTTTAGCACCTAACGCCACTAATAATCTTTTGCAGTCACGTCAGGGTCTGGTTGCAGATTATTCCTCACTTCCAACCTTCACTGTTAGCCTCAATTACTGCTTCATCTGCAAATAGCCGCCATGAGTGGATTATAGGAGCTGTCTATATAAAGCCGCAGCTTAGACTTTAATAGAGCGTGAGCTCTTGAGGATTGGAGGGGAGTTCGGGATGTACCAGATATAGGAGGCTCCACTGGGAAAAGAGGTCAAAAACAGTATCCCTACACCACACTAAAATGGCAGCACACCGGGTGGGGGGGTGCGGTACAATGAGTATCTAAGCGTTTACTCTGTTATCTGATTGATAGAGAATAGATAAGATGCTCGGGATTCTATAGATATCACAGGACGGATACATTGTTGCAAGGCGTTGCTGCTACACAAAAACCAATGTTACTTTGTTCTTTAGCAACCGAAAAAAAAAAAATTACACAATAAAATAATAACAGGGTTGGATTAAAGTGATCACACCCAACCACAGCCCAACCTAAAGCAGAGAAAGCCCGGGAGACTGCTCCATGGGTTATATAAGCAAGTGAGTGGGTGTAGTATCACAGAGGACACTACATCTATATACCACAGCTGTGTACACTGTATACCAGGCTTCTCCAACTGCTGCAAAAATACAATTCCCATCATGCCCTGACAGCCTTCAGCTATCAGGGCATGATAGGAATTGTAATTTTGCACCAGCTGCAGCGCTATATACAATAACAGGCACCTAAAAGAAGTATGAATGTATAACAGTTAATATACAACATATGTGGCTCCATTTCAATAGATCTAAATTGACACTGGAGGCGCTGTTTCATTGGAGTCTATGCAAGAGACAGTGGTGGAAAGCGGTACTGCATGTAGAAGTGTATTCGAGATTGTGTACATCCCTGCTGTACATGATATTCTCTACCTAAGAGGAGCTTCCCCTTGAGATATTATATAATCCCCCCCCCCCCCCCCCCCCCCCAACAGATACAGGGCCGACCATTGTTCCAAGTTTAGCTGCACACCTGGGTGACCTTTGTGAAGGTAAAGGGACAGAAATGAGTCTTTTGTCCAAAGTCACGCCTGTTTGGAGCGCAGTGCATAATGCTACGAGGGCTGTCGTTGACTATATGTAGTGGTGACATCACTCCATACATACAGCTGCACTGTTTAAAGGGGCAGGGACAGGAGGAACAGTTGTTTGTAAAAAGGCCACCTGCTCATGTACACCATCTATAGGGGAATCTGTATACAATAGCAGCTGCTGGCTGTACCTTTCTAGAAGTATCGCCCAGTGTGACACAGTTTCTATATCCCCACCACCAACACCACCACTTAAAGGCGGTTTCCATGTAAACTGACAAGTTTGAAGTCAAGGTTTAGCCATGGACCTGAATTAGGACTATGAGATGGATCTCCGACATAAAGGCTGTAATCCCTATTGGCATTCCTCAGATAGTTCCTCCACGTGGAGCCATAGGTGACAACCATACCACGTTGCTTCGCGCACATCTGCAGGTGTTTTGTTTGGCTCGGCTTTGTTGCTTTAGTGAATACCTCCATAGTATGACGTTAACTCCGAAATAGCCGAGCAAGGTCTGGGGACGGTGTCCTGGTGGTTCCATCCTCCAGAGCTTCTAGAGTGATCACCAAGGCTAGGGGCATCATGGTAGACGATAGAGTCTTTATCTATCAGGCCTGCCAATGTAATGTGAAGGTCCCAAAGTGGAGGGTGTTACTGGAAGACAAAAGGAGTCTACCACACAATGGACAGTGGCATTTGGAGTGGACGCAACAACTGGGTGGCAGAGCAATGTCTACAACTACTGGGTGATGGCGGTACAAGGTCTGTCTACTAGGTAGTAACAGTACGGAGTCCCAATCTACCAGGTGTTATTAGTACGAGGGTTCCCACTACTAGGTGCTAGCTGTATGAGGTCCCCAACTACTGGTTAGTGGCATTATATGGGCTCCAAATAGTGGGTGTTGGCGGTACAATATCTATGTGTAGTAGGTAAGAGCAGTACAAGGGCTCTGACTACCTGGTGGTAGCGGTACAATGTCTGTCTAATATGTAGCAGCTGAGGTCCCCAACAACTGGGTGTTTGCAGTACAAGGTCCCTAACTACCAGGTGGTGGCAGTACACTGGATGGAAGTGGTACGAGGGCTCCTAGATGGTAGTAGTTCTTGTCTTACTCCATTAATCTTGCCCTAGTGCCTTATGGACCTTTACTCTTAATACCGCCAGTCTCTATACAGAATGAGCCAACAAGCTGATAGTCTACAGGTCCCAAACCTAAACTAAGGACATCACCCCTGTCCTGCTTTATTTACTACAGGAAATGAACAATATGGAGACGGGAAAATGACCTGAAATCCCCATTTCCTTTGGCTTCACACAATCTCCCGGCTCCACCTTCAGCAAACTTTCCAGTGGAGATAACGTGTGGGAAGCGAGGGCTGCCGGGTCACCATGTTCCATACACACAGAGGAGATTAAAGGGGTGTTTACCAATTTTTATTTTTTCTTTCAAATCAACTGGTTCTAGCAAGTGTCAGATATTTGCAATTTACATGTATTAAGAATCTCAAGTCTTCCAGTACTTATCAGCTGCTGTATGTCCTGCAGGAAGTGGTGTATTCTATCCAGTCTGACAGTGCTCTCTGCTGCCACCTCTGTTCAGGTCAGGAACTGTCCAGAGCAGGAGAGGTTCTCTATGGGGATTTACTACTGCTCTGGACAGTTCCTGACATGGACAGAGGTGGCAGTAGAGAGCACTGTGTCAGACTGGAGAGAATACACCACTTCCTGCAAGACATACAGCAGCTGAAAAGTACTGTTAGACTTGAGATTTTTTAATAGAAGTACAATACAAATCTCTGGCACTAGCTGGAACCAGTTGATTTGGGGAAAAAAAATAAAAAATAAGGGGGAAAAAAATGGTGAACAACCCCTTTAACATTGACTGCACAGACCAGGACCGGTCTGCTGAATATATAGGACATGGGTCTCCAAACTGCAGCCCTCCAGCTGTTGCACAACTACATTTCCCATCATGCCTGGACAGCCAAATCCAAAGCTTTAGCTGTCCAGGCATGATGGGAGTTGTGGTTTCGCAACAGCCAGAGGGCTGCAGTTTGGAGACCCATGATATAGGAGCTGTAACACTGTTCATCCTGTTCTTCCTGGTTCCCAATCAAAGCACATGGTAATACAATAGTGTATCAATGTCAGTGTATATCACGTCTGTGGTAATGCCGCTGTACTTTATTGAACACCCGAGCATAACGATCCGATCGCAACTTCCCCCAAAGCGCCGATTATTCATTTCCCCGTGTAACAACAAACAATGTAACCATGGTAACGCAGCCACAACCACAGGCAAGACGACTCCGCCGCCAGAATAAACCAGCGGTGACACGTTGTAAAACACAAAGGGATTAGTGTAAAATCCTGTACGATCATGTAGGGGAGGCGGTAAAAAACCCTGCGCAGGGGACAATACGGTACACCCCCCCTAAATTAGCTAATAAAGGGACTCCAACACTCACAGACAGCGAGGGACAAAAATGGACAACCCCTTTAAGGGAATAGTCATCAGGATATTCTTCCTTTACAAAGGGATGTCCCTATGAAAGGTCAACAATGGCCGCTTGAAGGGTCAATAAGGCGGCCAGAAGCAGTGCAGCCCCGCCCTATTGACTTCATACCACTTCCTGATATAGTCATGTGACCTCACAGTTCTGATGAATGGTTAAGAGCACAGGAGTCAAACCTGCGGCCTTCTGGCTTTTGCAAAACTACAACTCCCATCATGCCTGGATGGCCGCAGGTTTTGCACCTCTGGCTTAGAGGGTTTCTCCACAAAAAGGGTCTCATCTTGGTGAGCGATTCCTACCACCATGACCTAACAGCCCTGTCCCATAATGCATTGGGCTTATAAACTATTGACCTGTATGAAGTATGGACAACTGATCCAACTCCATTTTAACTATCGTCTACAGCAGTGATTTTCAACCTTTTTTGAGCCGCGGCACACTTTTTATACTTAAAAAATCCCGGGGCACACCGCCAACCAAAATGGCACAAAATGACACTAAAACAGTACATATTATACATATAGTTAATAATATAGATTCTAAATGTATTTATAGTCACTCAGTGTGAAACCTGGGCCTGTTTTCTTCTCCCCCTGTGCTTCTCTCCACCATACTTCTCCCCCCTGCTTCTCTCCTATGCTTCTCTCCCCCATTCTTCTCTCCTGTGCTTCTCTCCTCCATACACAGCAGCATGGTATCACACAAGTTTAGGTACACCAGCTATCAGCCAACAGTATCACACATAATGGAGCTAAAGACACCAGCACAGCAGACAGTATCACACATGATGGGGTTAAATAAATTAGCTCAACAGACAGTATCACACATAAGCTTAGATACACCAGCTCAGCAGAAAGTATCACAAACCAGATCAGAAAATGGTATCACATAATGGAGTTGGATACACCAGCTTTGCTGGTTGTACCTAACATAATAAGCTTAGATACATCAGCTCAGCAGACAGTATCTCACATGACAGGCTTAGATACATCAGCTCAGCAGTAGACAATCCTTAGAAATGTTTAGATGTTCTTGGACACAGAGTTCCTGGCCGTCCGGTGTGAGATGCGTCATGGCAGAGCGGTTCCTTTTTGGCACAAGAGGTTCAGCGTTACTGAGAAGAACACTGCATGGACTCGGAGCCTGAGGCCTGCCTGGTGCTGCCCCCTATGGGCGCTGTGATGGCGGCCATTTGTGGCTGCTCACTATAGGTGACTATATATTTCTGGGAGGGGGTATTCTCCTCCTCTCCGGCTCCACCTGCTGAATTATTGAGCAGGAATCACATCTCACTGCGGGGCCCGTGTCTGGCACAGTGACCTTTCACCCCGGCTTATCAATTATTGCTGTTCGGTCTGCAAATGAAACCCGCCTGTGCTACACTATCTGACTGCCGCCAGATACTGAAAGTGAGAGCACTCTATCAGCTACTGCTAAACTACAACTCCCAGCAAGCCCTGACAGCGGAAGGCTGTCAGGGCATACTGGGAGTTGTAGTTGTGCACCAACTGGAAAGCCGCAGGCTGGAGATCACAGCTCTGAATGACCCCAAGTGTTAAGGGAGGCAAGCATGTACTTTAATAAAACTGCGGCTAAAGAACGACCCATTCCCAGGATGCTTCTGCCCTCCTCCCGGGTAACAGGGTCCATGGTGGAGACCGAATGTCTGATGTCAGTCCATAGCCCACCACATCTGAACCTCCACCATACAACTACTTCACCCAAAACCAGAACGTTCATTGAAAGTTCTATTCACATCTGTGTCAGAGGATCTGACAGATGAGAGAGACGTCTCAGGCAGCACAACCCAAAGGAGACAGTATAAGTCAATGGAGTGTATTCTGCATCATTACACATTTATCCTGAACTGATCCAGAATTACACCCTGTATTATACTCCAGAGCTGCACTCACTATTCTGCTGGTGGAGTCACTGTGTACATACATTACTGATCCTGAGTTACATCCTGTATTATACTCCAGAGCTGCACTCACTATTCTGCTGGTGGGGGGTCACATACATTACCAATCCTGTACTGTACTCTAGAGTTACACTCACAGTGTACATACATTACTGATCCTGTATTATACTCCAGAGCTGCACTCACTGTGTACATACACTACTACTGATCATCAGCTCTGTAGCTTCCTAGACTGCTGCCCCCTGCAGGCACACATTCTGCGACCATGTTATTAGTCAACGCTGACTCTAAACCCTTCTGTCTTCAACACAATAGGCTCTTTCTTTGGTTCTATGCAGGCAAGTGTGTCTCCTTATTTCCCTATTAGCGGACTGTCACAGCCGACAAGCAGAGCATCGCGTGGAAGCACGCAGCCAAGAACCTGCGGACCCGGACCTCCGTTCAGGATTACAGGAAAGCGCGACTAAGCACTCTAAGACCAGGCACTACTCTAAGATAGTGACAACCACTATAACCCAGCTTTCCTGAGATTAGATACTTGGGATACCTGGGATAGATAAATGGCAACTTTGCTCTTCTAGGGTCTCCTGCAGGAAAGGAGCGCACATGAGGCTAATGGCCAATGAGTATGTACAGGGTAACAGAGCCGAAGCTTTGGCTCTAGGACCCTGTGTACTCATTGTGCATTAGCCTCACGTCCACTTTCCTGACCCATTTAGTGAGAAATCAATGGAATGAGAGGAATGTGTCAGCCGCGCCATGTTCCCATGACCTGGATGCCGGGCAACCATTCCAAGCTTACAGAAACAGGTGGAGGCAAGTGACCGTAAAGAAGGGCAGCGTCCTGAGTCATTTCAGGCTTAGATGCCCCTCAGCTGCTGCAAAACTACAGCTCCCATCATGCCCCAACAGATGGAAGTTGCAGTTTTGCAACAGGGTAGGAGACACTAAGCCTTGTGCTGGGCCGGCTGTCCTGTCGCCCAGCTTTCCCTGAGAAGTGTTAGGCATTCAGCTACTGTAAGGTCAGGCTCTCTTGGCATTAACCTAATGTAAGGTCAGGCTCTCTTGGCATTAACCTAAATCTGCCCCGACATGAGAAGAATTAAGGTCAATTATGGTGCGGGAACATAGCGGCCGGACAGACCCTGCGCCCGGCGGACGCAGTGTACTATATACCAGCATAAATTCCACGACTGGATGGGGCATCAGAACAATCCAGCAGCTTATGTCCCAAGAAAGTTCTTAAAGTGGCTTATCCTGGAATGGGGTCAGGACACTACGGGGTCAGGTGACAACCTATGACTTGTCCTCGGATTTGGGATTCTCGTCTATGGTGTGCCTGCTCCTCCTATGTCTCAACCCACCCTATACACACCACTACATCCCATCTTATAAAAAGGGAATGGGGTCACATTATGAAAGTCTGTCCTGAGTAGATTAAAGGGGTTATCCAGCATTAGAAAAACATGGCCGCTTTTTTCACAGACAGCACCACTAGTCTCCAGTTCAGGTATGGTTTGCTATTAAGCTCCATTCACTTCAATGGAACGGAGTTGCAAAACCCCACAGTGGTGCTGTTTCTGGGAAAAAAGCGGCCATGTTTTTCTAACGCTGCATAACCCCTTTAAGTCAGGCTGTGGTCACTTAAATATTGCGGTGATTACACGTGTATGACCTGTCAACTTTTATAGCCCTAGCCTTAAGTTATCCTGAATTAGAACAACACAGCCGATTTTTGTTTTCTTTCCTCCAACAGCAGCACCATCTCTGTCCTTAGGTTATGGATGGCATTACTGGCTACATTCACTTCACTACTAGAACAAAGCTGCAATACCACACCCAACTTGATAACAAGAGTGGCGCTGTCTGACATGCTATTCAAGAAACAGGAAGCTCAGGATGAAGAGTACAGAAAACTTATCCAGTTGGTCCCAAAAAAGATCCCTCTTTTCCGTCCTTGTAGCTCGGGCCGTGGGATCGGCGGATACGATGACACAGCAGCTGCCAACGCTTCTACCTGATTGTTTCCTGAGTGAGATGGGATTGCAGCCATTGTAAAGGGATTAGGTAATTTGTGGAGACTCCTCCACCTGTGATGATGCAACAAACACCTCAGTGCTTCTCCAGGAATAAGTCACGGCACCCGCGTCATCCTAATACAATCACTATTAATATCACATTGGGGGGGGGGGTGGAGGTTAGTGACAACCACAAAGCATCTTCACAGCTGTGAAAAAGTAGTCACCGACCAGTTCATAGAAGAGCTGGTAACACCTAGAAGAGGTCCCACTGACCTCTTCAACAAGTTGGCGCTCGTTTACAATGTCATATTTTCAGGTGTTATTTTCCAGTAACGTTAGGGACGTTGCCGGTGACTACCCCTTCCCTTTCTATATTTAGACGTGGTAATCTGCCCCGTTTATAAAGGGTCCATAAAAAATAAAAATCCAGGAGCGGCATCACGAGCGTTTACAGCCGGGGATGGACTCTTACCCTACTTGGTACGAGCCGATTAAAGGATTTGTCTTGTTGTCTAAGAAGCTAATTCCAAGAATGTCGCCTGGTGAGTGTGGTGGGGAATGAAAGGTTAAAGGGCAGCGAAAATAAACATCAGGGGAGACATCAAAGATTCAATAGTAGGTCAGGTCGGAGTCAGGATCAGGAACAGTGTCAGGTGAGGAGCCACCTATCCACAGTCCAGGGAGGCATGAGGTGCATAATGTTTGCATCAGTCACTCTCTAGGTCAGGTATGGGAAACCTTCTGTTCTCAATCTGTTGCAAAACTGCAATTCCCAGGCATGATGGGTATTGTAGTTTTGTCACAGTTGGTGGACAGAAGGTTCCCCCATCCCTGCTCTAGGTGGTGCAAAACTACATCTCCCACCATGCCCTCTAGCTTATGCAAAACTACAATACCCATCGTGCCTAGCATGATGGGAATTATAGTTCTGTCATGTGACATCAATTGGTTATTGCAAGCTTATATTTTACAGGGATGACATCACAAGTCTCCTAAACACGCACTTAAGTATGTGGCCCTGTTTATACCCCGCTCTGCAGCAGCACATAACGCCTCCAGCCCGGGGATCCGCTTTCAGCAAGATTCTTATCTGGAGTGAAAATATTGTGCTGCAGGCACTGACAATGGCGGATCTGGTTTCTCTGGTCCCTGCTGAGTGGGTGCAGCCGCTAGTGAAAGCATTACAGGGGAATTCTGCAGGGGGCAGGCGGACGTCACCGCATTACAACGCACAGTAACCTGCAGCCATTGTGCTGCTTTAAACTACAACTCCCAGCATGCTCCACTGGTGACAGGTCACCTCAGGCAGAAGCACGCTCACCAGCTGTCACTGGCTCATACGGGATTGTGCTATCACAATAAATTATATTAAAAGGAGACCACCAGCTGCGTCTTACCCACCATCTTGTTTTCCCTGCTCGTGTCAAATATGGCGGACACACTATGAACGCTAAAGGGGGCATGTGTTCGGTGTTGCAGCTCATGGAAGCATGGTTGCAGCAGTCTACTCCTCTGGCTTCATCCTAAATACAATTAATGCCACAAAATGGCCAAATCCCCCTTTAAGTCGCATATTTCTTCTCATTTTTTAAAACATGGACATTGTTGTCCATAGCAACCAATTAAAAACCTGCTTTAATTTTCCAGGTATCATGTGGCACATAACTGGTTGCTATGGGCAACGAGGCCTAGTTTTCCCTAAAGATCCTAATTTGGTAATTTGCTGCAACCAACCAAAAATTAGCTTTAATTTTTTTTAAAAGCTATACTGTAAATATAAGACATCTGGTAAGTTGCTATAGGCAACCAGCTGCTAGAGCTATCAACAAATCAAAAAGCTGCTTTCACTTTCTAACCTACACCCGACTCGTTGCCATCCAAAGCAGCTGGTTGCCCACAGCAACCAATCATAAACCTGCTTTCATTTTCTAGCCTATATTGAAAATATGTAGCACCTGAAAGGTTGCTATGGGCAACGAGGCCTACTTGTTCCCTAAAAGCCTATATAATATACTGCTAGATATCTTGTCACAGTTCGCAAGCAGAAATCTTTGGTGCCTAAACTTCTACATTGGTTACATCAATGGGATTCTGAGAGTCCCGAATGGGATGTACACTACTTTACATCACATCTCTCCAGAGACAGACTATACAGACTTCAGTTTCTTATATAACACTACAGAGATTTCCTTTTAAGAAGGGCTTTATAACATGCCGTTAATTATAAGAGCAGAGTCTCGTGGTTTCCTCAGTGGTTTCTGTACGACAAAGTCTCTGAGGTTTGCAGCGCCGCTCCCATACAATCTCTGGCTCTGTCTCATGTGAACGGCTATAAATATCCGACCGCGGTTGTAGCCTGGGGTGCGGCCCTTATTTTACCACTTGTTCAAATATTTACAGGTTTCTGTTTAGCAATCTGAGTCTTCGGCTGTGGGGGGGAAACTACAACTCCCAGCATGCCCTGGCAGCCAAAGGCTGCCGGGGCATGCTGGGAGTTGTAGTTTTACTCGCAGCTGGAGAGTCACAGGTTGTAAGCCTTTGTAGACCAGAATAAAATAAAAACAGGTGAACACTGTATAAGAATATGCTTATAATAGACCATTGCCAGGGACTACGCCACCTAATTATGTATCATTATTTGACAGGCATAATAGTGGAAAGACGCCCATTGGGCAATATATCATTTTTGAGTGGACAAACCCTTTAAGAGCCCCTATTAGGCAGCAATTACACTCCCATAATACGAGTGCAAGTCACAAGCTTATCGCAGGTTTAAAGACTTGACAGCATCACAGATCACTACTGTAAGGCCATGTTCACACGGTTTAGCTTGAGCCTTTTAAAATGTATTGTAACTTCCTAGGGCTGGGCGATATTGGCCTAAATCAATATCGCGGTTTATCGCGGTTTATCGCGGTTGTAGCTGTGGTAACGATAATTGAACGATAATTATGACACGCCCCCTTTTTTGCAAACCACACCCACTTGCTATGCCAAACGAGCAATATTTTGATTAAAAAAAGTAAAAAAAAATAAAAGTAATGTCGTCATTATTAGGGGGTCTCAGCAGAGACCTGGACGTGTATCTACAGGGGGTTGCATAGGGAAAGGGGTGTATGACTGTAAAGGGAGGGGCAGATATGGGGTGTATTACTATACAGGGGGGCTGATAGCAGTGTATGTCTATATGGGGGGCTGATAGTGTATGACTATACAGGGGGCACGGACAGGGGTGTATGATATACAGGGGGGTGGATAGGGGTGTATGACTACAGGGGGGATGATAGCAGTGTATGACTATACAGGGGGGATGGACGGGTGTATGATTTACGGGGGGCAGATAGGGGTGTATGTGTATACGGGGGCTGATAGCAGTGTATGACTATACAGGGGGGACGGATGGGTGTATGACTACAGGGGGGCTGATAGTGTATGACCATAGAGGGAGGACGGATAGGGGTGTATGACTATACAGGGAGGACGGATAGGGGTGTATGACTACAGGGGGGCTGATAGTGTATGACTATACAGGGAGGACGGATAGGGGTGTATGACTACAGGGGGGCTGATAGTGTATGACTATACAGGGAGGACGGATAGGGGTGTATGACTATACAGGGAGGACGGATAGTGGTGTATGACTACAGGGGGGCTGATAGTGTATGACTATACAGGGAGGACAGATAGGGGTGTATGACTATACAGGGAGGACAGATAGGGGTGTATGACTACAGGGGGCTGATAGTGTATGACTATACAGGGAGGATGGACAGGGGTGTATGACTATACAGGGAGGACGGATAGGGGTGTATGACTACAGGGGGGGGATAGGGGTGTATGACTATACAGGGAGGACGGACAGGGGTGTATGACTATACAGGGAGGACGGATAGGGGTGTATGACTACAGGGGGGCTGATAGCAGTGTATGTCTATACGGGGGGCTGATAGCAGTGTAAGTCTATATAGGGGGGGCTGATAGCAGTATATGACTAAACGGGGGCTGATAGGGGTGTATTACTATACGGGGGCTGATAGGGGTGTATTACTATACGGGGGGCGGATAGGGGTGTATGACTATATGGGGGCTGATAGAGGTGTATGACTATATAGGGGGCACATAGGGGTGGATAGAGGTGTATGACTATATAGGGGGCACATAGGGGTGAATAGGGGTGTATTACTATATAAGGGGCACATAGGGATGAAGGTATGGGAAGTACAGTGCTGCAGCTTAGGAGGAATGAATGGGCTGCAGCAGGCAGGATGCCACACACATAACTTATAGGAGACATTGCTGTGTGCTGCAGCCCATTCATTCCTCCTAAGCTGCAGCACTGTACTGTTAATGATGCTGATGGAACTACAGTACGGCAGCCTCCCAAATGCTGCTCCACCATATCCTGCCCGTGTCCTCCCTGCACACACAGGACAACAGGTGCAGCGCTTCCCGGTCATGTGTGTGTGGTATGAGATCGCTCGTACGGGACAGGACTGATGGTGGGGGGGCGCTCGGACGGGACTGGGGCGGGGGCGTTCGTACGGTACTGATTCGGGAGGGGATACTGGGACGGGTGCAGGCGCATTGGTAACAGGCGGGGGGCGCTTGTACGGGCCGGGTGCAGGAGGATGGGGCACTCAGACACTCTCACCACTGCTGCTCCTCCTTCACCTCCCGCTCTGATACCGGTGTCCCTGCACATAACGTGCAGCGCTCACGCCGGGCCGCACGTGTGTGTGTGTGTTGGGGGACGCTCTGACAGGGGGAAGGTACTGACAAGCCGGGACTGGAGCGGGGAGGAGGCGCTCCGACAGGTCGGACAGCTCAGACCAGGAGATAAAAATACAAAAATACCGCAGATACCGTCCTGGCCAAGTTGAGGTCGGTTAACCGACGCCAGAGACGGTATCGGTATTTTTGCGGTATACCGCCCAGCCCTATAACTTCCCATTGAATGCAATAGGGGGAAAATGTATGCATTTAGTGCCATAATGGACTTTTATGGCTCAAAATACACTGCAAAAAAAAATAAATATGTGAACACAGAGACTAACACAGGCTATGCAAGATAATGTTGGTATAGTGCACGTGTGAATGTGGCTTTACTGAAAGCACATGAGGTTGTCACAGCTCTGCCCCTATTACTAGCAGATTTTGGGAATTGCTTTCTGCATTGGTATCCCACAGTATCCTATGAATGAATGTCACAGGATTTGCCACCGGGGTCTGGGTGGGAGAAGAGGGGGACCCCCCACAGTCCTGCAGACTCAAGATAACATGATTACTTAATACATTCCACCTGACAGGTCGGTCGATACCGCCACCACCCCCGCACTATTCTAGATAAATCAAAAATTCTGCCTGTCATGAATGTCACGGAGCTGTCACTGCCCGTCCTGCCCTGCGAGGCAGCGAGAGGCGACCAACCCGTCCGACCGGAAAAATTAATTATTTACTTTGAGTAACACCAAAATACTGCAAGACTGTGACATCGCCGGGTTTATAGATGTCACCTGCACCACCTGACAATGGCTGCCAGAGTGGTTCGATAATACTGCACCTCCCAGTATAGGGACAATGCTGGGAGCCATGATCACAGAGCTGGATGTACTCAGCCCAGGACATACCGTGCGGGAATGGACGAACTTACTGTAAACCTCCATAATTCATTACCTCCAAAGCTGTGAATGCTAAAAGCCAGACTAGTGCCAGCAAGCTGTGTGCCAGAACCTGCCAGATCTACGGGCACGGACACTGGCAGGCACGGCCGAGGATTGTTTTCCATGAGATTACTACATTCCTTCACCGTGTCTTTCCTGTCTGGGGGCTCCAAAGATGGCTAAATGCTTCACTAAGGACCCAGCAATCACATGTGACAGCCCTGACCTGTGTTATCACAGCTGAGGACCTAATGGTGCATTATTGTACTGATCCAGAGTTACACCCTGTGTTATACTCACTATTCTGCTGGTGGGGTCACTGCGTACATTACATTACTGATCCTGAGTTACATGCTGTAACATACTCCAGAGCTGCACTCACTATTCTGCTGGTGGGGTCACTGTGTACATACATTACTGATCCTGAGTTACATACTGTATTATACTCCAGAGCTGCACTCACTATTCTGACTGTAAATACAATTTATACATACAATACTTCACCAGCAGAATAGTTAGTGCACCTCTGGAGTATAATACAGTATATAACTTGGAATGAGTACAGCATAAGTAATGTAGTTTATATACACAGTGACCCCACCAGCAGAATAGCGAGTGCAGCTCTGGAGTATAATACAGGATTTAACTCAGGATCAGTACATGTAATATAATGTACACAGTGACTCAGCCTGTTATGTAGATTGTATCTATACCATAAATGTTACCATCCTATAGAATCACCATCCTCCCTAGGTCACGTGTAATGTTGTCCACACAGTTTTCACGAGGATAATTAAATTCAGAATTTACAAGGCCGCAGTAACTTTCCATTTCTCATAACACTTGCGCGGTAATGACAGGCTTATGTCTGCTGGGTAATAACCCTTTACATCTCCATAACCCTGAGAACTGAGAACCTCAGGAGAGATCACTAGGTGTCTAGAAGGAATCCCTAGTCAAACTGCAGCCCAAGCGACATGTCACTAGGGGGTCCTAACTGATGCTAGAGATACCTGCCCATCCAAACTTTACCGTTTCCAATAACCCAGCACACCAGTGGCTCCCCGTGCATGCTGGATTATCGGAGGCTTAATGTGTAGACGCAGTTTTTCACCTTATTGTTACTTTTATGGACTTTGTAACATTCTAGAAGTTAATAGCTAAACTGTGGAATCGCCTTCAGGCTGCGGAGGAAGATCCAGGAATAATCCCAGGAAAAGAAAGATTAATGGATAAAGATCAGGTGATAGGATAAGTCAGCCATTCGAGAAGAGGTATAAGGAAGAGGAGGGAAAAAAAAACAAAAAAAAAAAAAACTTATATGCAGCCGGGACATTTCCCATCTCCACTCTGACAGCATCACATGACCTTTGACATCATTATCTTTTCCATCCCAGGATGTCTCTGGACGTTAGGCTAGCTTATGGGCTAGGCTTTGTGTGGTCAAATCTGTGGCTCTCCAGTCTAAACTACAACTCCCAGCATACTCAAAGTTGTAGTTTTGATACAGCTAGAGAGCTTAAGTGTGGACAACTGTGGGCTAAGGGGTTGTAACTCTAATCCAGTTTACAGGACAACACCAAAGGAAGAGTCTGTGACATCACGGGTCATGTGACACACCACCACACCGTGTAGATAAGTGAGGAGGGAATAAGTATAAAAGTAAAGTTTTGAATTCATAGTGTGACCCCCCCCCCCACCCAATAGGGACTGACATGTGTACAAAGCCACTTGATATGTAAATGGATATAATAAATGAACCAAATAGTAAAAACTAATAAATAAAAACTAAAAAAAAAAACACACACACACACACACACACACACACACACACACACTAGAAATGAGGTGCAAAAATGAAAAGAAAAAAAAATAGAAAAAAAAAATTCACAAATAAAAATGCTTGAATAAAATAAAAACTAAAGAAAAATTACTAAAAATAAAAATGGAAAAAAAAATGTAAAAATGTCATTAACCAATATAGGAAACAAATATAAGAAATAGGAACACAAATGAATGTGACAATAAGAGAAACCAGGTTATGTGGAATCACTATAAATGTGACAAGAATTAGTGGTGGCTCTCTGCTTATAGAGTAGCTATAGCTCAGTGGCCCCTAACCTGCGGCCCTCCAGCATAACCACAACTCCCAGCATGCCCTGACAGGGGAGGTGCAGCTAGAGGTCCTCAGGTCCGGGGTCAGCATCTAATAAGTTGGACAACATTTGACTTCCTGTAATAATCATTGATCGGCCATAATGTGGTTAAACAGATGAGTCAGTAAGTCACGGTTGGCGTTGCGCCATCACCGCACAATCATCAATCATTTACCTTTTTCCTGGTGGAGCCGATCTTGGTGAGACAGGACTTGGACAGGGACTGATAACCTCCGATGACCTGGATCTCATCCGCAGTGGGGTAGCGTTTCTTCAGCAGCGCTCCCAGTTCGGTGTAAGGGGCCTCGGCGCCATCTGAAGATTTCCTCTTAGACCTTGGATCATCCTCTTCCTCATCTTCTACCACGGGGGTCCGGAAAGCCTCCTGCTCCGTCACCGGTTTCCTCTTAGGGACCACTGTGAAGGTATTGCCTCCTTTATTGCGGATGGAGGAGACGGCAGCGTGCGGACGGTAGGAGGACTCCTCTACTTTTACAATGGGTTTGGTCTCCCGGTGGACCTCCTTGTCCTCTATGGTGACTATATCGTCTATGTTGGTGACCGGTATGTCAGCTTTCATTGCATCTTCGGGTATTTTAGTCACCGGCACCCTAATCACTAAGTCAGACCCATCTTCTTGCACACTACTGAAGTATTCAAGCTCGGCCCCTAAGTCTGTAAAGGATTGACCTTCGGTGGCCGAGCGGGCGGGCAAGAGTCCACTTTTCCAGTCAAAATCAGACAAGGAAGGTACAGTGGAGGCCTTCAAGGTCTCCGAAGTGCCAGCCTTACCTAAGCTGGCATCACCATTCACCCTAACCTCTTGGGGCGTTGAGGGCACCCGGACATCATCCCGGACGCCATATTTTCTAGGAGAGTCCATGCTATCAAATTTGGGGCCATTGAGGGTGGAAGCGCTGATTTTCACTTTTGGCTTATTTTCGGCTTGGACCATACCATCTTGTTGGGTTACAGAAGGGACCGGCCTCTTCTTTGGAATAAAAACGAAAGAATTTTTGGACTGCATTCGAATGTTGGCCAGTGCTCTCGCCTGGACGTCATCATCCGGGATGCTACTGAGATCCGGCTTTGGGGCAGGTCTGATCTCGAAGGAGTCATTGCTGCTAGTGGAAGCGGACACTTTCAGCCGCTGGCTAGGAGTGGCACTGGTGAAGGCCTGGTCACAGTGGTTGGTGATCGATGGGTTGTCCGGGTAAGTGGCACTGGGTTTGGAGGGAAAGCTACTAGATTTCGGCGAGACCACCTCAGACTTTGGCCTCCAAGTGTTGGCGCCGTTGGGAATCTCAAGGGGATCATTAGATGGCACTGGACCATTTCCCTCGGGCGCCCTCTGAGCTGTGGTGGTACCCTTGGGCCGCTTGCTCTTAGACAGGAGATCTTGAATACTGACAGAACTACTCTTATTTACACTTTTCTCCAAGTGGTCGACATGTCCATTGGTAAGTGGTGGCCCATCCACCTCCACCCCTCCTTCATCCGTGGTAGGGGACTTCACCTTATTGGTGGGTACAGCTTTAGGGTTCACCAGTATGGTGTTGCTACCAACCTTCTGGGTGACATTGACCAGTTTTGGTAATGGAGGAACATTATTGGTCGAATGTCCGCCTTCAAACCTCTCCCTGACAGCGGCCACAATGGGGGGCATCGATTTGTCACCGGTGGATGTCTCATAACGTGGGGACTGAGGAGAGGAAGGGGACAGAGGGGCAATGGTGACAGGTGAGGTCATGGGACTCGAGGGTCTTTTATAAAACAGGTCAGGGTCTGGAAGAGAAGGGGAGATGGGCACCTTGGAGGGGAGCCAGGAGGGGTTGTTGAGGGGGAAGCGCTTGCTGTCCTCCTCCAAGATGGAGGTTGATGATGGGGAGACAGACCCGGACCGCCTGGGTGGTGACTTGTTCCGGGGGGCTTGGCCTTGACGCTCGAGGAATGGAGGTTTTGGCAATATGATGGGCTTGCTGTCTCGCTCCAGCAGGTTCTCCAAGCTCCGAGTTCTCACTGGTTTACTATGGCCGTGGTCAAACTTCTCCAGCAGGCGGCTCACCCTCCCGGCTTCCTCCAGGACCTCAGAGTGCTCAGGCTCCTCCTGCATGGGGGGCTCTGGAAGTTTCTTGGGGGGCTCCTTGTCGGGGACCTCAGGCTCGTAGATGATGACCTCTGAGGCCCGGATCTCGGCCACCTTACTGCCCCTCTTGGCCAGCAGCTCCTCCACAGGGTCGCCATGGCTGCTGGGGTGGCTGAAGTAGTCGGGGTCGGACTCTATGATGATGATGTTCTCGGCTCGGATGGTCCTCATCCCCGGGACGTGGCTGTACATGTCGAGCAGGTGGCGGATGGGGGAGGCGGCTCTGCCCGGGGAGTGCTGCCGCTGCTGGGGCCGCCGGTGCCGCCGCCGCTCCTTCTCCTGCTTGATGAACGGGTTCTCATGGAGCGGCCCCAGGCTGTCCTGCAGCACCAGGCGCTCCGGGCTGCCCTGCCGGGACGGGGAGCGGGTCCTGCGGCTCGGGGACGAGTCCTTTCCCCGGGACGCGGCAGCGCTCGCCATCTTCGCCCGCTTCCTCTCCAGCACCTCCAGCTTCCATGCCGGGATCTTGTGAGGCTGCGAGTCGAGCCGAGTCCAGCCCTTCGTGCTGCCGCCGCTCACCGCCATGTCCGCCTGAGCCGCCGCGCAGCCCCGCAGCTTGTGACTAACTGGAGCCCGGATCCGGGAGCTGCTCCTGTCACCCTCAGCCCCGCCCCTAATCCCTGACGTCATCACATAGGCCACCAGGTGTTCTGGGGCGGGGACTGTCAGGACCATCTCCGCCCCTTCGACCTACGTCATTCCTCTTGATGAAATGAAGCCCCGCCCTTAAGCAGGCTGCCGCCGGAGGACACGCCCCCTTCCTGACTATCCTTGCGGGAAGCTCGTGTTTACACTCAGTATCGGGACCACGTGACTTCCCCGCCAGGATCCGTGTGCGGGTGATGGGACTGCGGCGGGTCCGCATCTGTGATGTCTACCTGGGCCACGCCCCACAATAAGACGTCACCAAAGCCGACACGCCCACGTTCGGTGTACCTTCCGTTCTGCTCGATGGAACTTGTAGTTCAGAACAGAAGTGACGTCACTGCATCCTGGACCACGAGACAGCGCTCCACATCACGTGACACCCATTCTCCACAACATGTACCGTGCACTGGTAGCTTTAGATACATGAGCTTAGATACAATGGGTTGGCGGACCGAGTGTTTCCCAGCCTGTAGCTCACCAACTGATGCAAAACTACAACTCCCATCATGCTCGGATGGTTCTCAGCTGTCAGGGCATGATGGGGGTTGTAGTTTTGCATCAGCTGGAGAGTAACAGGCTGGGGATCACCTGTGTAGCACACATTAGGCTTAGATACAGCAGCTCTGCAAAGAGTATCACATGTGATAGCTGTAGATACATCAGCTGGGCAGACAGTATCACACATGATGGGCTTAGATACACTGTACTGATGGACTGTACCACCCACTTATATACACAGGCTTAGCAGACAGTATCGCACGTCATAGGCTTAGATAGACCTATTGTTCAGATACTAGAATCTGTAAGGGGCTTGGATACGGTGGTACAGCAGTGTGTATCGCGCACCTGGATGATATTCCTGCCGCCCCCGTCTCCTCTGCTTGGTGGGACATGGAATGGATGGAGGGATCAGTCATACATAACCGTCAGCAGATCATGGAAGTACTATATATAATAATATGCATTATCCATTACAGGGGGTCCGGCTGCCATGAAGGGGGGGGGGACAGTAACATCTACATGACGCCAAGACACAAGGTCTCCAGCAGAACATTGCATCACACTGCCCCCGCCATCTTGTCTTCTTACCATCCTGGTTCCATCTCTAACCCCAGGTGAGTGACACACCCGGCCGCCACATGATGGAGAACGTTACCCATCAGACACTATGGTGGTGGGGGGGGTCCACATGATGGAGCACATTACCCATCAGACACTATGGTGGGGGGGTCCACATGATGGAGAACATTACCCATCAGACACTATGGTGGGGGGGTCCACATGATGGAGAACATTACCCATCAGACACTATGGTGGGGGGGGGGGGGGGGTCCACATGAAGGAGAACGTTACCCATCAGACACTATGGGGGGGGGGGGGGGGAGTCCACATGATGGAGAACATTACCCATCAGACACTATGGTGGGGGGGTCCACATGATGGAGCACATTACCCATCAGACACTATGGTGGGGGGGTCCACATGATGGAGCACATTACCCATCAGACACTATGGGGGGGGGGGGGTCCACATGATGGAGCACATTACCCATCAGACACTATGGTGGGGGGGTCCACATGATGGAGCACATTACCCATCAGACACTATGGTGGGGGGGTCCACATGATGGAGCACGTTACCCATCAGACACTATGGTGGGGGGGGGGGGGTCCACATGATGGAGCACGTTACCCATCAGACACTATGGTGGGGGGGTCCACATGATGGAGAACATTACCCATCAGACACTATGGTGGGGGGGGGGTCCACATTATGGAGAACATTACCCATCAGACACTATGGTGGGGGGGGGTCCACATGATGGAGAACGTTACCCATCAGACACTATGGTGGGAGGGTCCACATGATGGAGAACATTACCCATAAGACACTATGGTGGGGGGGGTCCACATTATGGAGAACATTACCCATCAGACACTATGGTGGGGGGGGGGGGGTCCACATGATGGAGCACGTTACCCATCAGACACTATGGTGGGGGGGTCCACATTATGGAGAACATTACCCATCAGACACTATGGTGGGGGGGTCCACATGATGGAGAACATTACCCATCAGACACTATGGTGGGGGGGTCCACATGATGGAGCACATTACCCATCAGACACTATGGTGGGGGGGTCCACATGATGGAGCACATTACCCATCAGACACTATGGTGGGGGGGGGTCCACATGATGGAGAACGTTACCCATCAGACACTATGGTGGGAGGGTCCACATGATGGAGAACATTACCCATCAGACACTATGGTGGGGGGGTCCACATGATGGAGAACATTACCCATCAGACACTATGGTGGGGGGGTCCACATGATGGAGAACATTACCCATCAGACACTATGGTGGGGGGGGGGTCCACATGATGGAGCACGTTACCCATCAGACACTATGGTGGGGGGGAGACAGGAGGTCACATGGGCTCTGACCAGTCTGCGGGGCCCCATACACATGTCCCCTGCCATGTCCTGTGTGATGTAGCAAGATAGAAGACGGCACTTCGGACAGTGAGTGGCGCTCGTGGTAAGAGATAATCCCAGTCGATATGGTAGATAAATCCCGGCACTCACAATTTAAATAATGCTTCTTTTACTTAGGTGAATAAAGAAGGTACATGGGAGGACGCGTTTTAGCCTATGACCATCTTCAGCTGATGAAGGCCATAGGCCGAAACGCGTCCTCCCATGTACCTGCTTTATTCACCTAAGTAAAAGAAGCATTATTTAAATTGTGAGTGCCGGGATTTATCTACCATGTCCTGTGTGATATCACTCTTTTCTATCATAGACAGCAGGAAGTTTTTCAGCAGTTTGCTTTACAGCAGCTCTTATGAGATCAGACCAGACAGATTAGCCCTCACCCCCCACACATTATCACCCAGTCCTTTGTCCCGGTTCTGGTGTCTAAACCAAGTCCTGGTTTTATGATCCTCAGAGACCATTGATATTGAGTCTCTATGGGGCTCGGCGATATCACATGGTGACCATTATGGTGATATTGTCACTTGTGATTTGTCGCCATGGAGTCCTAAGCCATAAAGTTATGATTGGAATCTCAGTCAGGAACATTACAGATCTCCTGTAGAGATGAGCGAAACTTAAGCATGCGCGAGTCCATCCGAACCCAAACGTTCGGTATTTGATTAGCTGGGGCTGCTGAAGTTAGATAAAGCCCTAAGGTTGTCTGGAAAACATGGATACAGCCAATGACTATATCCATGTTTTCCACATAGCCTTAGAGCCTTATCCAAGTTCAGCAGCCACCGCTAATCCTGTAGGGGTGGGTCCACATGATGGAGCACATTACCCATCAGACACTATGGTGGGGGGGTCCACATGATGGAGAACATTACCCATCAGACACTATGGTGGGGGGTCCACATGATGGAGCACATTACCCATCAGACACTATGGTGGGGGGGTCCACATGATGGAGCACATTACCCATCAGACACTATGGTGGGGGGGGGGTCCACATGATGGAGAACATTACCCATCAGACACAATGGTGGGGGGGGGGGGGGGTCCACATGAAGGAGAACGTTACCCATCAGACACTATGGGGGGGGAGTCCACATGATGGAGAACATTACCCATCAGACACTATGGTGGGGGGGTCCACATGATGGAGCACATTACCCATCAGACACTATGGTGGGGGGGTCCACATGATGGAGCACATTACCCATCAGACACTATGGTGGGGGGTCCACATGATGGAGCACGTTACCCATCAGACACTATGGTGGGGGGGGGGGTCCACATGATGGAGCACGTTACCCATCAGACACTATGGTGGGGGGGTCCACATGATGGAGAACATTACCCATCAGACACTATGGTGGGGGGGGTCCACATTATGGAGAACATTACCCATCAGACACTATGGTGGGGGGGGGGGTCCACATGATGGAGAACGTTACCCATCAGACACTATGGTGGGAGGGTCCACATGATGGAGAACATTACCCATAAGACACTATGGTGGGGGGGGGGTCCACATTATGGAGAACATTACCCATCAGACACTATGGTGGGGGGGGGGGTCCACATGATGGAGCACGTTACCCATCAGACACTATGGTGGGGGAGTCCACATTATGGAGAACATTACCCATCAGACACTATGGTGGGGGGGTTCACATGATGGAGAACATTACCCATCAGACACTATGGTGGGAGGGTCCACATGATGGAGCACATTACCCATAAGACACTATGGTGTGTGTGGGGGGGGGGGGGGTCCACATGATGGAGAACATTACCCATCAGACACTATGGTGGGGGGGTCCACATGATGGAGAACATTACCCATAAGACACTATGGTGGGGGGGTCCACATGATGGAGAACATTACCCATCAGACACTATGGTGGGGGGGTCCACATGATGGAGAACATTACCCATCAGACACTATGGTGGGGGGGTCCACATGATGGAGAACATTACCCATCAGACACTATGGTGGGGGGGTCCACATGATGGAGCACGTTACCCATCAGACACTATGGTGGGGGGGTTCACATGATGGAGAACATTACCCATCAGACACTATGGTGGGAGGGTCCACATGATGGAGCACATTACCCATAAGACACTATGGTGTGTGGGGGGGGGGGGGGGTCCACATGATGGAGAACATTACCCATCAGACACTATGGTGGGGGGGTCCACATGATGGAGAACATTACCCATAAGACACTATGGTGGGGGGGTCCACATGATGGAGAACATTACCCATCAGACACTATGGTGGGGGGGTCCACATGATGGAGAACATTACCCATCAGACACTATGGTGGGGGGGTCCACATGATGGAGAACATTACCCATCAGACACTATGGTGGGGGGGTCCACATGATGGAGCACGTTACCCATCAGACACTATGGTGGGGGGGAGACAGGAGGTCACATGGGCTCTGACCAGTCTGCGGGGCCCCATACACATGTCCCCTGCCATGTCCTGTGTGATGTAGCAAGATAGAAGACGGCACTTCGGACAGTGAGTGGCGCTCGTGGTAAGAGATAATCCCAGTCGATATGGTAGATAAATCCCGGCACTCACAATTTAAATAATGCTTCTTTTACTTAGGTGAATAAAGAAGGTACATGGGAGGACGCGTTTTAGCTTATGACCATCTTCAGCTGATGAAGGCCATAGGCCGAAACGCGTCCTCCCATGTACCTGCTCTATTCACCTAAGTAAAAGAAGCATTATTTAAATTGTGAGTGCCGGGATTTATCTACCATGTCCTGTGTGATATCACTCTTTTCTATCATAGACAGCAGGAAGTTTTTCAGCAGTTTGCTTTACAGCAGCTCTTATGAGATCAGACCAGACAGATTAGCCCTCACCCCCCACACATTATCACCCAGTCCTTTGTCCCGGTTCTGGTGTCTAAACCAAGTCCTGGTTTTATGATCCTCAGAGACCATTGATATTGAGTCTCTATGGGGCTCGGCGATATCACATGGTGACCATTATGGTGATATTGTCACTTGTGATTTGTCGCCATGGAGTCCTAAGCCATAAAGTTATGATTGGAATCTCAGTCAGGAACATTACAGATCTCCTGTAGAGATGAGCGAAACTTAAGCATGCGCGAGTCCATCCGAACCCAAACGTTCGGTATTTGATTAGTTTGGGCTGCTGAAGTTGGATAAAGCCCTAAGGTTGTCTGGAAAACATGGATACAGCCAATGACTATATCCATGTTTTCCACATAGCCTTAGAGCCTTATCCAAGTTCAGCAGCCACCGCTAATCAAATGCCGAACGTTCAGGTTCGGATCGACTCGAGCATGCTCCAGGTTTTCTCATCTCTATTATCCACTAACCAGCAAGGACTTTAGTTTCTTTACCAACAGTGACCCCTAGTGGTGGAACATGTCATCCACAGCCACAATACAGCGCCACCTAGAGGCCAATGTAAGGATTTTAGGTTGATGAATAGTTTGTTAGAGATGAGCGAACCTGGAGCATGCTCGAGTCGATCCGAACTTTTGGCATTTGATTAGCGGGGGCTGCTGAAGTTGGATAAAGCCCTAAGGCTATGTGGAAAACATGGATATAGTCATTGGCTGTATCCATGTTTTCCAGACAACCTTAGAGCTTTATCCAAGTTCAGCAGCCCTCGCTAATCAAATACCGAACGTTCGGGTTCGGATCGACTCGAACCCGAACCCGGTTCGCTCATCTCTAATAATTGTTAATTTTCTTGATATATGAGATTGTCTCCTATACAAGAGCTGTGCTTCCCCTCCTGGACTCTTCACATAGGCCACTACACCATGACAGTGGCCGCTATGACAGGGGCTGTCAGTATCTCAGTGCTCCTATCATTATCCCAGTACCACGCGCCCCTATGTCTACCTCAGCACCAAAGTGTCCCTATTATTACCTCAATACCACACACCCCTAATTTTACCTCAGTACCACAGTGTCCCTATTGTTACCTCAGTACCAGTGTCTCTATCAATACCTCAGAACTTACTAGGCTTCTATCATTACCACAGTGTCCTTATTATTACCTCAGTACTACAGTCTATCATTACCACAGTGCCCTTATTATTACCTCAGTACTACGGTGTCCTTATTATTACCTCAGTACTACAGTCTATCATTACCACAGTGCCCTTATTATTACCTCAGTACTACGGTGTCCTTATTATTACCTCAGTACTACAGTTTATCATTACCACAGTGCCCTTATTATTACCTCAGTACTATGGTGTCCTTATTATTACCTCAGTACTACAGTCTATCATTACCACAGTGCCCTTATTATTACCTCAGTACTACGGTGTCCTTATTATTACCTCAGTACTACAGTCTATCATTACCACAGTGCCCTTATTATTACCTCAGTACTACGGTGTCCTTATTATTACCTCAGTACTACAGTCTATCATTACCACAGTGCCCTTATTATTACCTCAGTACTACGGTGTCCTTATTATTACCTCAGTACTACAGTCTATCATTACCACAGTGCCCTTATTATTACCTCAGTACTACGGTGTCCTTATTATTACCTTAGTAGTACACATACCTCTAATTTTGACGGCCAAAGAGGGACAGTTGTGGTTCATGCTAGGAAAATTTTACTGGCATTTCTTTTTAATTTAAAGGACAAGTGCCATGAAGCACATTACAAAGTTATATAACTCTGTAATGTGCTTCAATCACCTATCTGCCTCCCTTCCCTGTCTTTTCCCCCCTCCACCCCCCACCAGGAAGTGTCCTGACTCACACAGACCTGATTACTGTCGTCACCGTCACCAAGCTCTTCTCTCAGCTCCTTCTCCTGTTACACTAGGACTGGGGAGGGGGAGGCTGGTGTAACAGGACCTAGAGCAGCCCTCCTGCTGATGACTCATCCTCACAAGAAGGAGCTACCTGGTGACGGTGACAGTCATCAGGTCTGTGTGAGTCAGGACACTTCCTGGTGGAGGGGGGAAAGACAGGGAAGGGAGGCAGATAGGTGATTGAAGCACATTACAGAGTTATATAACTTTGTAATGTGCTTCAATTACTGGGAAAAAGTTTTTCATGGCACTTGTCCTTTAAGGATTAGAGATGAGCGAACCTGGAGCATGCTCAAGTCCATCCAAACCCGAACGTTCGGTATTTGATTAGCGGTGGCTGCTGAACTTGGATAAAGCTCTAAGGTTGTCTGGAAAACATGGATACAGCCAATGACTATATTCATGTTTTCCACATAGCCTTAGGGCTTTATCCAACTTCAGCAGCCACCGCTAATCAAATGTCGAAAGATCGGGTTCAGATGGACTCCAGCATGCTCCAGGTTCGCTCATCTCTATTAAAGGGGTAGTGCGGCGGTAAACAATTATTCACAGAATAACACACATTACAAAGTTATACAACTTTGTAATGTATGTTATGTCTGTGAATGGCCCCCTTCCCCGTGTCCCACCACCCCCACCCGTGTACCCGGAAGTGTGGTGCGCTATACTCACCTGTCACGTGCCGACTCGTCTCCGATCTTCAGTCAGCGATGTGGTCTTCGGCCGAATCCCTTTGAGCGTCCTAAATGCCGGCCGCCCTCTGCCGCGTCATCGGCTAGTCTCCGATCTTCAGTCTGCGATGTCGTCTTCGGACGGCCCGGCCGAATTCCTCCGAGCGTCCTGAGTGCCGGCCGCCCTCTTCAGCGTCATCAGATGCCCAGCCGCGATTGGCTGAGCACAGTTATGCTCAGCCAATCGCGGCTGACCAGCCGATGACGCGGCAGAGGGCGGCCGGCATTTAGGACGCTCAAAGGGATTCGGCCGAAGACCACATCGCTGACTGAAGATCGGAGACGAGTCGGCACGTGACAGGTGAGTATAGCGCACCACACTTCCGGGTACACGGGTGGGGGTGGTGGGACACGGGGAAGGGGGCCATTCACAGACATAACATACATTACAAAGTTGTATAACTTTGTAATGTGTGTTATTCTGTGAATAATTGTTTACCGCCGCACTACCCCTTTAAGGCTGCATTTACACATCCAGTATCTGCTGCAGATTGATGCATTTAGTTACATCGATATCTGCAAATCTGCAGATCCTGTATGTGTGACTGTATCCTTAGGTCGCATTCACACATCAGTAACGCTGTCTGTAATTGCAGACCCCAAACTGCAGACAGTACTACAGATGTGTGCCAGTTACTGTCGATATTTGCAGGGACACCCTGTCATATAGGTGACACAGAGGCACAATGGCTTCATCGTTTTGTTGCAGCACGGATCATGTCCCCAAATGGATCAGAAACACCTACAGATGTGTGTATGGGGCCATAGAACTCAATGAGTCTGCATGTGTGACAGTGGCCATAATGTCACATGATTCATGGGAATATAACAATTTTTCTATCTATCTATCTATCTATCTATATCTTGAGCAGCACTACAAAAAAAACCCCGAAAGTTGGTGCCAGCAGGTAGTCTTGACCAGGACTTCTAGTTCAATACTTCAGAAATCGCCCACAGCACTCAGATATTTTCAAAGCAAAACATGAATTTATTTCATTGTGAATACAGCACAGCGAAAAGTAATCTATCTATCTATCTATCTATCTATCTATCTATCTCCTATCTATCTATCTATCTATCTATCTATCTATCTATCTATCTATCTATCTATCTATCTATCCATCTCCTATCTATCTATCTCCTATCTATCTCCTATCTATCTATCTATCTATCTATCTATCTATCTATCTATCTATCTATCTATCTATCTCCTATCTATCTATCTATCTATCTCTAGGGTGACATATACAGGGTGACTCCTCTAGGATGTTATACAGGTGTGGGGACAGAAGAGGGATCTCTGCAGGTGCTCCTCCTTCCTCACCTGCAGGCTCCCCCCTCTTTATTACATATTATAGCTCAATATAAGAATACACAGACGTCTTATAAGCATTCAGCCCAGTCTCCTGGTAACGTGCTGGGGACGTTTCCCCGGATCACATTGGTTCTCAGGATCACCATAATAATTTATAACAATACATTCCAATGATCGATTTTTATATTTATTTGATTTTAGGTAATATTATGCAAAACTTAAACCACATGCTTCAATACAAATATATGCAGAATTGTACAAACAAAAGAAGCACGAAGAGCAGAGAAAAGCAATGAACCTAGCAAGTAAGTAGGTGCTTAGCTTCAGCCCTGAGAAAGCTTCACTGTACATCAACAACCCAAGTTATCCCCCGACATGGGCTATGTAGCCAGATCTGCCCCCAAAAGGCAAAAAGAAGACACATTTAAATATTTTTTTTCATCCTCTTCCACGCAGACGAACACGATGATGTCACTGATGATGTTGATGATGTCACTGACGATGATGTCGTCACTGATCAGTTCCTATGAGCAGGACTGGGTACAAAATCCATTACAGGTTGTAGGTCTTCCAGCTGCCACTAGGGGGAGTTCACTGCATGTGAATTATATTATTGAGCTCAGTGACAGCTATACCTGTGCAGTGAGCGACCCCTGGTGGCAGCTACAGGAATACAGAATTGTATGGCAACCAGTACAGAGCTCTTTCTAAATAAAATTATAAGTAGACCACCTCAACCCCAAACCACCATTAAGCCTTGTAAAGGACCAAAGTCCAGTTATATTAGATATTTACAAATTCAGGTAAATTTCCACATGGTTGCTGCTACTGTAATACATGTCTCACTTGTATACCTAATGTGTGAACATCTATAGGTCTTATAGGCCCAATTACCTGGCCGCATATCGAGAACACATGTCCCAGTGCTTGCAGTGTGACTTTATACTCTATAGTGGCTTTGTATCTAGTGACAGCCTGTGCCTGTGAGTCTATATGTAGTTCATATACAGTTTATAAGTAACATGTTACCTTACCTCATTACTGAAATACTATAAGGGATACATGGCCACATCCATAGTACCTTTCCTGCTAGTGTGCCATGGCAGAGATCAGATGACCCCTTATTTAAAAGCGACCCAGAACTTTACATATCGTGCGCTCTCTTTTGGTTCCTAGTAGGCAGTGGGTGCTGTAGAACGTACTTTAATCTGCTATACGGGGGGCCCAACTGCTAAGTGTGGAAAAAGAGGGGGCCAAACTACTGTGGTGGATCTAACTACTATATGGGGGCAAAGAAAGGCCAAATGATTATATGGCTGGACAGGGATGGGCCTAACTACTCTTTAGGGGCACAGAGAGATCCTCATTACTATTTGATGGCAATGTGGGCCCCCTGTTTAGGGGGAACAAAGGAATCCTAACTACTATTGGAGGACTGTGTGGGGGCCTAACTACTATATATGGGTCCAGTGTTATGCCTTACTACTGGTTACAGGCACAGAGGGGTCATGAATACTTTTTGATTGCTGTGGGGACCTAAATACTATATGGGGGTACATAGGTTGGAGGAGTACTAACTACTATTTGAGGACACAGAAGGAGGCCTAACTGCTGTACGGGGGCACAACAGGGGCACTTATGTAATGTATTGGGCAGTGCACAAGAGGAGTTTGTGTATACTGTAGGTGCTCAGACGTGTGCACAACCTAAGGTGACTGGGAGCTTGGCCTGTGCATTGTGCAGCGGACCAGGCCCTTGTCCCCTCTGTTTTTCACAATGGTTATTATTGCCCAAACCACAGAGTTTTTTTTTTTTTTTTTTTAACCACCGATCCTCTGATCCCTCATATAGTGCACAACACTACTGTCTGGTGTGATGTATCATACGCTGCTCGTACATGTGGCGTCTACACTAGGGTAATCGGGCAGCAAAATGGTTTCATGCCCTTCACTTGTATCTACTATAGAACCTCGGCTATTATCCATAACTAGATCAGGTTTTTGCAAACAGAAGTTTGCAAACCATTGATATTAAGTCTCTATGGGGCTCGGCGACATCACATGGTGACCATTATGGTGATATTGTCACTTGTGATTTGTCGCCATGGAGTCTTAAGCCATAAAGTTATGATTGGAATCTTAGTCAGGAACATTACAGTTCTCCTGCCATAGAGGGGGCACATTACCTTATTCACTAACCAGCAAGGACTTCAGTTTCTTTACCAACAGTGACCCCTAGTGGTAGAACATGTCATCCACAGCCACAATCCAGCGCCACCTTGAGGCCACTGTAAGGATTTTGGATGGATTTTAGTGCTTTTTTTTTATATGTGAGATTGTCTCCTATAGAAGAGCTGTGCTTCCCCTCCTGGACTCTTCACATAGGCCGCTACACTGTGACAGTGGCCGCTATGACAGGGGCTGTGGAATCTCCATATAAAGAATGTAGAGATTCAGAGGTGACACTTCACAGTACCCCATCATTACCTCATTATCACAGTACCCCTCCATCATTACCTCAGTATCACAGTACCCCCTTGTTACCTCAGTATCACAGGACCCCCCACCATTACCTCAGTACCACATTACCCCCATCATTACCTCAGTATTACAACAATCAGCTAGTTATCCCCTAGCCTGCGTAAAGGAGATAACGTTTCATCCTGGGATACCCCTTTAAGTCATTCACGTTGATTTCTACTCACATCCTAGACCTAGACATTATGTAGACCACAGGTGTCACTCGCCGCCCTCCAGCTGTTGCAAAACTAAGGGTCCTATTACAAGGAGCGATTTTTAACGATTAACAGCTAACGATAAACGATCGCAAGCAAGATTGTTTATTGTTAACGACATCGTTCACCACATTACACAGAACGATGGTTGTTCGATACGATCATTACTACAATCGTTATTGTGATCGTTACTATGATCGTTTGTTCCTTCAGATCCCAGCAAAACACTGAACAATGTGCAATTACACTGAACGATTAGTGAACAAATGCAGAACTTGCGTGAATGTATGTGGAATTACAGCAAACGTTTAGCGAACGATTAACAATAATTTTAGGTTCAGCTCTAAATCAACGATCAACGATACACGAATGATTTTTCGATCGTTGTCTGCAATTACACAGAACGATTATCGTTTAAATTTGAACGATATAATGATTTTTCGCACGATAATCGTCCTATGTAATAGGGCTCTAAGATTCTCGTCATTCTAAAGCTTTGGCTGTCCAGACATTATGGCAGTTGTAGTTTTGAAACAGCTGAAAGGCCGCCCTTCTAGCATCTTCTATTACCCTTCCTCTCAAAAAGCCCACCTGACCTAATGCTTCTTATAGCTGAGGGTTTGTTACAGTTGTATCCAGTCCACCCACCTAAACCTATCTGTAGTACTTATTTATACTCTTATTTGTTTCAATCGCCCAGATATACTTTGTAAGCTAGAATTCCTGTGCAATTTGCACCAAAAACTGGTTCACATGACTTGTGCATCACATATACTATAGTTTTACACTTTTTTTTAACACTTTTTTTTGCCAGGTCTGACAAAGAAACGTGGCCTTAGGGAAAGTGAGTGTGGCGTATGATGTACCAAGCAGAAGGTATGAGCCTGAAGAGCGGCGTAAGGCGTCAATTACCTGGAGCAGTAAAATCCCCAGGACACCTGTGTTGCTCAGATACTCTCTCCATGGAACTGAATAGGAAGCGCAAACAAGATAAACCATCTTCAGGTCATCTCAAACTCGTCTTCAAGGACTTAACAAGGACGAGAGAACCTGGAGGCCCTCAGAAGGTATTGTGGGTATAACTATGGGGCTGATTTATCCCTGGTGATCTGGCAGTGCTCTCATGTTATTACTCTAGATTATTTTTATTGTTACTCTGGATATTATTACTCTGAATTCTTTTACCTATTCACAAGGACTATCCTTTTCATGAACCTAGGCGAGAGGTTGTCACTGCTTCACCTCATATTACAACCGGTCTGTTCACAAAATCAGTAGTGTCTGGGCAACCAGCAGGGAATGTGTAAGAGGGTCACACCCCGCTGCAATATCACAGACTCTTTTGGTGCAAAGAAGAATGGTGGTGGTGGTGGGGGGCTTACTAAGGAGTCCAATGTGCGCCACTATTCTAATGTGCGCCACTATTCTAATGTGCGCCACTATTCTAATGTGCGCCACTATTCTAATGTGCGTCACTATTCTAATGTGCGGCACTATTCTAATGTGCGGCACTATTCTAATGTGCGGCACTATTCTAATGTGCGCCCCCATTCTAATGTGCGCCACTATTCTAATGTGCGCCACTATTCTAATGTGCGCCACTATTCTAATGTGCGCCACTATTCTAATGTGTGCCACTATTCGAATGTGTGCCACTATTCGAATGTTCGCGACTGCTCTAATGTGTGCCACTATTCTAATGTGCGCCACTATTCTAATGTGCGCCACTATTCTAATGTGCGTCGCTATTCTAATGTGTGCCACTATTCTAATGTGTGCCACTATTCTAATGTGCGCCACTATTCTAATGTGCGCCACTATTCTAATGTGCGCCACCATTCTAATGTGCGCCACTATTCTAATGTGCGCCACTATTCTAATGTGCGCCACTATTCTAATGTGCGCCACTATTCTAATGTGTGCCACTATTCTAATGTGCGCGACTGCTCTAATGTGTGCCACTATTCTAATGTGCGCCACTATTCTAATGCGCGCCACTATTCTAATGTGTGCCACTATTCTAATGCAGTGTGTATGTGACCCAATGTTTACTTACATGCTGCAACACAAAAAAAGGGTTAACAAGCAGAAGACAAAGATCTTTGCTTCACTGCTCTGATAACCTCTGACCTCTGTTCTCCAGCTGCCAAACAAGTAGGAAAATGTGCAGAGCTCCATGCAGAGGTCAGGGGTTATCAGTGCAGCAGCAGTAAAGCAGATACAGTGGTGCCTTGGATTACGAGCATAATTTGTTCCGAGACGGCGCTTGTAATCCAAATCCACTCTTATACCAAAGCAAATTTTCCCATAAGAAATCATAGAAATGCAGACAATTGGTTCCACACCCCAAAAATAATGATTTATTATTCTGAATAACATGTAAAACTAGTAAAACAAACATTTAGAAACAGCAGAATATGTGATATTATAAGTAACTGTACAGTAATGGAGAGGATGAAAAACGCTAGGACTGTCAAAGACTGCCGTGAGCATGAAGGAATGAGCAGGGTATAGAGTGACCACAGTATAGCAGCATTCTGTCCGGGGAGAGAGGGGTTACAGCTATGGAGAGATTACCTCCACAGTCCTGTCCCCTGATGCAAGCCCCAGCCTGAAGTGGATCTGCTATGATTTGGAAGGTGAGGGAGACTTCCTGGGCAAGAGTACAGGACTGTAGACCCCGCTATACAGACCATGCCCCTCCCCCACTTGCGCTCCCACCCAGTACAGGGAGCTCTTAAACCAGGGGTGGGGAACCTTTTCCATGTCGAGGGCCGGTCGGGCATTAATAAAATCATTTGAGGGCCGCATACCGTGCGCGGCAGTTAGTAGCGGGGGTTTGCAGCACCCAGGACAAGGCATAGTATTGTTCCCCTAGTGCCCCTGCTATTGTAGTTAACTCCTACTGATGCCCCTTGTAGTCTAGTTAACCCCCAAGTCATGTCCCTGGTAGCCTAGTTAACCCCCATCAGGCATGTCCCTGGTAGCCTAGTTATTCCCCCCCCATCAGTCATGTCTCTGGTAGCCTAGTTGTCCCCCCCATCAGTCATGTCCCTGGTAGCCTAGTTGTCCCCCCCCCATCAGTCATGTCCCTGGTAGCCTAGTTATTCCCCCCCCATCAGTCATGTACCTGGTAGCCTAGTTATTCCCCGCCCCCCCCATCAGTCATGTCTCTGGTAGCCTAGTTGTCTCCCCCATCAGTCATGTCCCTGGTGGCCTAGTTATCCCCCATCAGTCATGTCCCCTGGTAGCCTAGTTGTCCCCCCCCATCAGTCATGTCCCTGGTAGCCTAGTTGTCCCCCCCCCCATCAGTCATGTCCCTGGTAGCCTAGTCCTAGTTGTCCGCCCCATCAGTCATGTCCCTGGTGGCCTAGTTTCCCCCCCCTCCCCATCAGGCATGTCCCTGGTAGCCTAGTTATTCCCCCCCCCCATCAGGCATGTCCCTGGTAGCCTAGTTAACCCCCATCAGGCATGTCCCTGGTAGCCTAGTTGCCCCCCCCCCCCATCAGTTATGTCCCTGGTAGCCTAGTTATTCCCCCCCCCCCCCATCAGTCATGTCTCTGGTAGCCTAGTTATTCCCCCCCCATCAGTCATGTCTCTGGTAGCCTAGTTATTCCCCCCCCCATCAGTCATGTCTCTGGTAGCCTAGTTATTCCCCCCCCCCCCCCCCATCAGGCATGTCTCTGGTAGCCTAGTTATTCCCCCCCCCCCCATCAGTCATGTCTCTGGTAGCCTAGTTATTCCCCCCCCCCCCCCCCCATCAGTCATGTCTCTGGTAGCCTAGTTATTCCCCCCCCCCCATCAGTCATGTCTCTGGTAGCCTAGTTATTCCCCCCCCCCCATCAGGCATGTCCCTGGTAGCCTAGTTATTCCCCCCCCCCATCAGTCATGTCTCTGGTAGCCTAGTTATTCCCCCCCCCCATCAGGCATGTCCCTGGTAGCCTAGTTGTTCCCCCCCATCAGTCATGTCCCTGGTAGCCTAGTTGTCCCCCCATCAGTCATGTCCCTGGTAGCCTAGTTTTCCCCATCAGTCATGTCTCTGGTAGCCTAGTTGTCCCCCCCCCCCCATCAGTCATGTCCCTGGTAGCCTAGTTGTCCCCCCCATCAGTCATGTCTCTGGTAGCCTAGTTATCACCCCCATCAGGCATGTCCCTGGTAGCCTAGTTGTCCCCCCCCATCAGTCATGTTCCTGGTAGCCTAGTTGTCCCCCCCCATCAGTCATGTCCCTGGTAGCCTAGTTGTCCCCCCCCCCCCATCAGGCATGTCCCTGGTAGCCTAGTTGTCCCCCCCCCCATCAGTCATGTCCCTGGTAGCCTAGTTGTCCCCCCCCCCATCAGTCATGTCCCTGGTAGCCTAGTTGTCCCCCCCCCATCAGTCATGTCCCTGGTAGCCTAGTTGTCCCCCCCATCAGTCATGTCCCTGGTAGCCTAGTTGTCCCCCCCATCAATCATGTCCCTGGGATCCTAGTTAACCCCCAAATAAAAAAATAAACATCCCACTCACCTTACCTCCGCTCCCACGCAGTCCAGGTCCTCTTCTCTCCCAGGTCCTCTGTGCCGGTCTTCTCCTGCAGGCGGAGCGCGATGAAATGACGTCATCGCGCGCGGCCCGCAGGAGACTGAAGACACGCGCCGCTCTGCTGGGGAAGGAGCCGGCACAGACAGCATCCTCCTGTGTCCGGCAGCTGTCACAGACACCGGAGGATGCGGTGTATGCCGGCTTCTTCCCCAGCAGAGCGGCGAGCATCACAGGGGAGCTGCGGGCCGCATCGGGAGGTCTCAGGGGCCGGATGCGGCCCGCGGGCCGGAGGTTCCCCACCCCTGTCTTAAACCAAAGCAATGCTCTGACAATTTTGAATAACCGAGCTCTTAAACCAAAACGCTCTTAAACCAAGTTACTCTTAAACCAAAGTACCACTATATATATATATATATATATATATATATATATATATATATATATATATATATATATATTAAGGGGGCCCCTTAAAAATGTTTGCTATGGGGCCCCGTGAATCCTAGCTATGCCCCTGTGTGCCACTAATTTAATGTGTGCGACTGCTCTAATGTGGGTTGTTTATTTTGTTTTAATATATTGAGTGTGACTTATGGAAAAATCATAGTAATTGCGTCTAAGTAAAAAGTCGCACCTGGTACGGCCGGCACCAGTTTTTGTGACTTTTTAATAGGTCGCAAATGATAAATTGGGTACAAATCCCAGATTGTGTTATTTTTTGGGTGAATAAAAAAAAAGTCGCCGCTGCCTCTGAGAGTCCTATGGACCACTATATATATATGTTTCCCTATTTAGGTCCCAAAGCTCACAACAGAGTGAGGACCTGAGGGACTACATATCAGGGTGGTTTGGTGCTCTCCCCACTAGGAGGCACCCCGTGGCAATGGGCTTCCTTCTCTGGAGAGAGGGATATCTGGCTATTCCCGTGTTTTGAGACTCGTAACTGAGGCTCCACGGACCCTTTTTTTGCATATTTAAATTTTGTATGGGACAATCAATGGAGACTCGTAAATGAGTACTCCATTGGAATTTTTCACTGTTCTCCCTGAGTTCAGTGATTGTTGTGTTTTGTTAACCACTATATATAACACACACACCACCTATACTTGTGTTCTAAACTAAACTGCAGTCCCTGTCAGTATGTGGTTAGCACAGTACAATATAAGAGTATGGCTTTCACCAGACAGTGCACAGTGATACAATGGAGCATTCGCCTGTCACAGGCAGCAGTATTTATCTCCTCATACGATTGTGGTCACTCTGACCACTTGGCACCAGTCCTTGCACAGTCCTTACCTGCTGGAGGTGGGTTCTGGTTTATGGATCATTCACCTCTATGTGCCATCCCTCCCTCCAGCTCTGGAACATGCTGCACTATTGCTGCATTCTTCTATGGTCTTTTGAGCAGGTTGTCAGGTAACTCGCTACACACATAGGGGGGAATTTATCAAGGGTTTGCATCTATTTTTAGGTGAATAATTGGATTTTTCACCCATTTTTGGTCTAAGTTCTATTTATGAACCAGTATTCGACAGGTGAATATTTTTTAGATACATCTTTTTTTTTATTTATTTTTTTAAATCTGCCTCTTTTGAGCATTCACCCAAAAGTTCCCATAATCCAGGATTAGCGTCCAATTTAGCATTTGCGACTTTTTAAAAAGTCTCAGAAACAGGTGCAGGCCTATGTCTGGTCTGTACCAGGTGAATATGCTTGTGCAATTTTTGAATTTTTTTGAACTTTTTGTGCCATTTTTTACTTAGATGCATTCACTATGGCAGTGTCACAGTTTATTAAATCTGTTACAAAATATTGGATCAAAATATCCACTAATTCTCATTAGAAGAGTCACACAAATTACACTCCTTAGTAAGTGCCCCCCATAGAGTCCTTTTATACGGACTGATCCATTTTTAGTGCCTTTTTTTGGGACCCACTCAATCCTTCCTAACTTAGCTACCTAACTAACTAACTATCCTCTAGCTGACCTGTGGTTCAGCCACCCACTGACTTATTACCTCTCAGCAATGCTTTTTGTACCCTCCACCTCCTATGGTGCTACATCTATTGGCAGCAGTCATTATTGCATGCATACATCCAATGCATTAAAGAAGTTGTTCACCATTTTTTTCTCTTTCAAATCAACTGGCGCCAGAAAGTACTTCTATTAAAAAAATCTCCAGTCTGCTGTATGTTCTGCAGGAAGTGGTCTCTGCTGTTACCTCTGTCCATTTCAGGAGTTGTCCAGAGCAAGAGAGGTGTTCTATGGGTATTCACCACTGCCCTGGACAGTTCCTGACATGGACAGAGGTGGCAGCAGAGAGCACTGTGTCAGACTGGAAAGAATACACCACTTTCTGCAGGACATACAGCAGAAATTTTTAATAGAAATAAATTACAAATCTATGGCACTTTCTGGCACGGGTTACAGAGGTTGGTAAGACCTGACCTCCTTAACAAGGTACCACTGGTGCTGGCTGATATGTTGGCCGGACAGTGTTTTATGTACAATATTGGACTAGGGCAGAAAACTGAAATTTTGCCCCCAAGTAAAGGAAATTTGTAATTCTGCCCCCTGGGGCATCTTGGCTGAAATATCCAAATAGCCAAATGTAAGCAGTGTCACTGACTGCTTGTCGGCCAGGATATTACCTGTCCTAGAGTAGAAGTGAAATGTCCCTGTGCTTCCCTTGGCTTCTGACCCTTTGGCATGCCACTCTGTCCAGCTATTTATACAGGGCTGGAACCAAGCACCAGGGAGAACTGGACCAATGCCACTGTAAGAAATATTATATTTAAGAGTTGTATAAACATATGGAAGTGCAGAAAGATAAGAATTACAGAAATACAATACAAATACAATATGACCAATAAGGAATAACCATTACATTACAGAAAACTAAAATATTTCACTGATTCCAACAACAGAAATTTCAGGCATAGTTACCACACTATGGGCTCTTAACCACACAGGTCTCTATCTTCTTCAGGTTTGGTCTCCACTTCCTGTCACCTCCCCTTCCTGTCCTTCTGTCCTTCCTCTCCAGTTATATAAACCCCCCCCCCCCCGTGCACCCCCCAGTTGTATATATATCCCCAGTAGTATATATCCCCCCTCTGCTCTCCCCCAGTTATATATACCCCCCTGTGCACCCCCCAGTTATATATACCCTCTGTGCACTCCCCCAGTTATATTTATACACCCTGTGCGTTATATTTATACACCCCCCAGTAGTATATAGCCCCCATTTGCGCTTTCCGAGTTATATATACCCCCTGTGCACCCCCCTTTCATATAATTCCCCCTGTGCGCTCCCCCAGTTATATATACCCCCCTGTGACCCCCCCAGTAGTATATAGCCCCCCTGTTCGCTCCCCGAGTTATAAATAACCCCCTGTGCACCCCTCCTTTTATATAATCCCCCCCTGTGCGGTCCCCCAGTTATATATATACCCCCTGTGTGCCCCCCCAGTTATATATACCCCCTGTGCACCCCCCAGTAGTATATAGCCCCCTGTGCACTCCCTAAGTTATATATACCCCCCTGTGCACCCCCCCTTTATATAATCCCCCCTGTGCGCTCCCCCAGTCATATATATACCCCTGTGTGCCCCCCCAGTTATATATACCCCCTGTGCGCCCCATACCCCCCCAAAAAAAAGTATAAAGGCCCCCCTGTGGCACCCCTAGTAGTATAGACATCCGCTGTGTGCTTCCCCCCAGTAGTATATAGGCCCCCCGTGTGCTGCCCCCATTATATAGTGGCCTCTTGTGACTGCAGGCAAAGCACTGCCTGCAGCCACAAGGATGACTGACAGGGAGGGAGCCAATGGCCCTGCAGGGGCCGCCATGGATGGATAAATTGCCCATCCCAATGGCGCCCCCCTGGTAGGCTGGTGGCCAGAGCCCTGTGCGACCGCACTGGTCGCACAGAGCACAGTGGGCCCGGTACACATGTACACATGCAAAATTTTTATTAAAGTATTGTATTGCCCCCCAAAAGTTATACAAATTACCAATATACACTTATTACAGGAAATGCGTATAAAGTGCTTTTTTCCCCTGCAGTTACTACTGCACCAAGGCTTCACCTCCTGGATAAAATGGTGATGTCACTTCCTGGATAACATGGTGATGTCACTTCCTAGATAACATGGTGATGTCACTACCCGACTCCCAGAGCTGTGAGGGCTGCTGGAGAGGATGATGGGAGGGGGATGCTCAGTGTCCCCCCAGTGCCCTGTGTCCCTCAGTGTCCCCCTGCCATCATCCTCTTCAGCAGCCACAGCCCGCACAGCTCTGGGTGTCGTGTCGTGACATCACCATTTTATCCAGGAAGTGAAGCCTTGATGCAGTAGTAAGTGCAGGAAAAAAGGCACTTTATAAGCCTTTCCTGTAATAAGTGTATATTGGGGATTTGTATCACTTTTGGGGGGGCAATACAATACTTTAATAAAATTTTTTGCCGGACTTCTCCTTTAATTGACAAAACAAAGTTCTCTGATACAATTGTTGTGTTAGGGATCAGGTAAACCCTGGCTAAGTCTGTAGTCCTCCATCTTGATTCTAATAAATAGATACTCGTTCTGTGTAATAGGGCCTTAAAGTGACACTGTCACCTCCTTCTTGCATTCTGACATCTCTACACAGGTGTAAAGGGTAAATTTAGCGGTTTTCATACCTTATTTAATATCATACGTCATGGTGCACGAAGGGGGTGACAGTGTCACTTTAAGGTAAGATTAAGGGTAGTATTACACGGCCTGATAATAACTGGGCCTATAACACAGCCCGACAATCGTTTAACAAGGGCTGCAGGGACAACGTTACCGATGTACATTACCTGTCCATCTGCAGGACTCCTCTTGCACTCTGCTTCTTCCTGGGTCCTGTGCGCTCCAGCTCCAGAGCGGCCTATCTCACCCGGCCAGTCATTGGCTAAGCTGCCTGTCAGCTCAGACAGGCCCTCTGAAGCTGGAGCTTGCGGGACCCAGGGAGAAGCAGACTGCAAGAGGAGCCCTGCAGCATGGATAGGTAATGTATGCACTTTGCATATCATCAGCTGCCGGCCGTGCACCGCTATTACCGGTAGCGATGCGCGGTCGGCTCCAGACAATTATAGGTCCAAACCTATATCAACGATCAGCCGATTGTTATGTTTATTACACGGAGCGATAATCGGCCAGATAGGGCCGATTCGGCCGATTATCGTTCCGTGTAATAGCACCCTAACCAACCTCTCAGAATAGTTATAGGCTTCAGTCTTACTGCAAAGCAGTGCAAAAGTCACAGAGTTTTAGTAAGTCATCTGGTTTCAGCAGAGAAGATGTAATTGATACGGTGTACAATATCCGCCATACTGTCAGCTGCAGCACCTGGAGTTCCATACTAGCCGGGTCAACTCTCTAGGACTAGATTAGATTACTACGACTCTCTAGGACTGTGACTCTGTTCAGTGTCTCCTCTGAAGTCTCTGGGTGACCCGTAATGTGAACAGGAAATGCAGACGTTTACCACATAAATTCTGAGGGTTTCGCAACAGACGGCGATCTTGCAAATCCAAACACGCAAAAAAAAAGTTATTTCTTCCTCAGACGTCTCCATCTTACATCACATTATGTAAGCAGATTGCATAACGAATCAACCCTAAACTACAACAGCTTATAATAGTACAGGAGCGTTCTAAGAAGCTGATATCCGTCACATGATATCCGACACAGACATAAGGGTCTCTGGAGATAGGTGACATATAGGGGACACAATGACCTGGTCTTTCTCTCACTTGTCTCATTGAAGAACACCACAGCCAGAGATGGCTGATAACAGGGAACAATAGATTGCATTCAGACTTGGGTTTCTCCTAAGAACTTACCGGATTACTTCTTCTTACAGCATTGTACTCTGATTTCTCTGCTCCTATTTGACACCTCTATTAGATTCCCATACACGCGTCAGCTGCACAACTTGGCACAGGGCTCCTCTAGGAGGAGCGTGGGTAGACCTTAAAAATACTTAAAGGAGGGAACTCTCCTCCCAGAGAGAAACTCATACACAACCTCTATCCTGCACTGAGACCACATCGATCTGCTGCTCAGCGTGACAGAGGGCCGGCTGCAAAGTAAGAACCTGTTACACTCAACCTGTCTCTGTCTCCTCTGTCTCTACCGCCCTGTACTCTGTTCTTAGAGATCTGCACACATAGCAATTCCTCAATGTACTTCTGTGCTTGGTGCTGCCCCCTATATCAGCTGGAGTGACCCCTTAGGACCCTTCATCCTATCTCGTCCTCAAGGAACAGAATCATTCTCATTGCAAAGAAGGACTTAAAGGGATCCTCTGCTCTGGATGGGCCTTATTTGTTAGAAAGGTTCCCCACCGATACCCTGACCATATTATGCCCTGCCGCCAGGACCAGTAGTGATCAGCTGTATTTTATAGATCAGGACATGTTAAGGTTCCCTACAGTGCCACCACAGGAGACACAGAGCATTACACACTGTCTATTGAAATCAATGTTATTTACTACCACTCTTTATAGCCTCCTTCTCTTCTATGGATAATTGATGGGGGTCTCAAATATATCACATAAGCTTTAGGATGCAGGGAAGTCATGCAGGTATATGAACATCAGTTCTGAAGTACTATAATATATAATAATAAGGAACTGTTATTTATGCATTTTTAAAGGGGAAGATGATATAAGATTTCCTTTCATGATTCAATAGAAATGGGTGGGGATAGGGGGGTGACTTTATAGTTTTTCCGGTAATGCAGTAAGAAAGCTTCTCAGGCAATGATAAGGGACATCTCCATGCAGTGATTCATTTACATGACTCTCCGCAGATGAGTTCCCCTCCGAACCTTCCCTTAGGCGTCCTCTCTGACCGGCTCCCAATGTTATAATGGAATCACAGCTCGCCGGAGATTATAGCTCCTATCATTGCCGCATATGAAGAATATTTAGCAGTGCTGCTCAGGCCGGGCCGGGATTTATGTGATCATGCAGATCTGCTCAAAAGAGGCCCTGGAAAGCGATGTTAATCCCCTGCTGCTCTTAAAGGGGACCATGCCAATTACAGAACCCTGGCTTTTCCAGAATCCACAGTGAAGTGATGGGAAACAAGAGAGTTTATCACTAAGGTCTATTGGGGGATGTTAGGAGTTGTAGTTCTGCGGGTTGTATCATCTTCCAATTATACCAAATTCTGAGTGTGATATTATTCCAACAGTGATGGATAAGGGGGAGGAGGAGGACACTGGCCGGGATGTGACTATTGTCCCTGGCACTGACCACAGCACAGAGCCGGATCCAGACACCACAGGATGTATACAGAAGATCCAGCGGATCCCTCTAGACTCGGTCCTCCAGGAGATACAGAAGATCCTCACATTAGCTGGACCAGCGGTAAATACTGTAACTAACTTAGACCCACAACTTATCCGTAATTGGACGAATCGGTCAAATACGGCCGATAATCGCTTTGTGTAGTAGGACCTTTAGTTCCAGTCTTATTTTCACCTGTCTGTAAGCTCACACACAGTTTTTACATGGATTATTTAGCCTTTAGGCAAGCTTCTAACTTAAATGTAGAGTGGAACTTTCCTCTCAACAAGTTTAATAACATTTCCTTTCCTGTGTTCAAACAGGTTTATCCAGACCTCTGTGCAACATGAGGCAATATCTACCTGTACTAGGTAATTGTTTGAATCAGTTTCACATGGTGGTAAAGCAGCCACATTTTATGCTCCCTATGTACAAAAATATAACTACTATAATACTGCTCCTATGTACAAAAGTATAACCACTATAATACTGCTCCTATGTACAAAAGTATAACCACTATAATACTGCTCCTATATACAGGAATATAACTACTATAATACTGCTCCTATGTACAAAAATATAACTACTATAATACTGCTCCTATGTACAAAAGTATAACCACTGTAATACTGCCCCCTATATACAGGAATATAACTACTATAATACTGCTCCTATGTACAAAAGTATAACCACTATAATACTGCTCCTATATACAAGAATATAACTACTATAATACTGCTCCTATATACAAGAATATAACTACTATAATACTGCTCCTATGTACAAAAGTATAACCACTATAATACTGCTCCTATATACAAAAATATAACTACTATAATACTGCTCCTATATACAAGAATATAACTACTATAATACTGCTCCTATATACAAGAATATAACTACTATAATACTGCCCCCTATATACAAGAATATAACTACTATAATACTGCTCCTATATACAAGAATATAACTACTATAATACTGCTCCTATATACAAGAATATAACTACTATAATACTGCTCCTATATACAAGAATATAACTACTATAATACTGCTCCTATATTCAGGAATATAACTACTATAATACTGCCCCCTATATACAAGAATATAACTACTATAATACTGCCCCCTATATACAAGAATAAAACTACTATAATACTGCTCATATATACAAGAATATAACTACTATAATACTGCTCCTATATACAAGAATATAACTACTATAATACTGATCCCTATATACAAGAATATAACTACTATAATACTGCTCCTATATACAAGAATATAGCTACTATAATACTGCTCCTATATACAGGAATATAACTACTATAATACTGCCCCCTATATACAAGAATAAAACTACTATAATACTGCTCCTATATACAGGAATATAACTACTATAATACTGCCCCCTATATACAAGAATATAACTACTATAATACTGCTCCTATATACAAGAATATAACTACTATAATACTGCTCCTATATACAAGAATATAACTACTATAATACTGCCCCCTATATACAGGAATATACCTACTATAATACTGCTCCTATATACAGGGATATAACTACTATAATACTGCTCCTATATACAAGAATATAACTACTATAATACTGCTCCTATATACAGGAATATAACTACTATAATACTTCTCCTATATACAGGAATATAACTACTATAATACTGCTCCTATATACAAGAATATAACTACTATAATACTGCCCCCATATACAAGAATATAACTACTATAATACTGCTCCTATATACAAGAATATAACTACTATAATACTGCTCCTATATACAAGAATATAACTACTATAATACTGCTCCTATATACAAGAATATAACTACTATAATACTGCTCCTATATACAAGAATATAACTACTATAATACTGCCCCCTATATACAGGAATATACCTACTATAATACTGCTCCTATATACAGGAATATAACTACTATAATACTGCCTCCTATATACAAGAATATAACTACTATAATACTGCTCCTATATACAGGAATATAACTACTATAATATGGTCCGCTATATACAGGAATATATCTACTATAATACTGCTCCTATATACAGGAATATAACTACTATATATTGGGGTCACATGGGTCTTATGTTTTTTTATATGCAGCCGAGAGGCATTAGTGTCAGCCATAGGTGTGAGGTGCAGCGCTTCTTTCTCTCCTGGACCGTATTTCTTTCTTTCTTTTCTAAGTGTTTTTGCACTCCTCCTGGTAAGACCCACATGACCGCAATTAGACTTGTGCTGTTTGGGGGCAACCTCCTCCGCCGGTGGTGCCGGCTGGGTGTTTTTGGGGGGCCTTTTTGGGTCTGGTCCTGTGACATGGGGGTTGCAGGGCCGTTCCATGGCCTCCCTTCCCTGCCTGTGCACACCTGGCGGGGGTGGTGGTCACTGACCGGCACAGTGTGGACTTAGTGTAGGGACCCATGTGTATAAGAGACCTGCACGTTGGTACATGGGGCAGTGTGGCTTGATCAATTTACACACAAACTTCTGATGTTTTTTTTATATGCAGCCGAGAGGCATTAGTGTCAGCCATAGGTGTGAGGTGCAGCGCTTCTTTCTCTCCTGGACCGTATAACTACTATAAGGCTATGTGCACACTGCATATATGTCCGGCCGCATATTTTCGCGGCCGGACATATACGCTGTAAACTTGCGGCCGGCTACGTACGGAGCGCGAACTTACGCCCGAAGTCTACTTACGCTTCCCGAGTGCCCTACGCAGCGATCTGACAGCGGTCTTTTACTTGGAAATCTTCGCCTAGCCCCGGACACCCCACAGAACCCCACAGAATGCTAGCCACTCAGAAAGGGGAGAAAAGTAAAATACGAACATGGAGAGAAAGGTAGCACCTGTGCACATATGGTAAGTACCTCCTCTTTCTCCCATTCTACCTGCTGGTGTAGTGGTGAGTAGTAACACCTTGTTCACACTCGTGTTGCTTGGCAGACGCCTTCTCCGCCGGTGGTGCCTGCGGGGTGTGCCCCTCCCTCCCCTGTTGTTGCTCGCTTTGCGGGGTTGGCGGTCGCTTACCAACACAGTGTTAATTTAGTGTGGGGACTCATAGGGGCCAGGGGACTGGCACGTAGTACATGAGGCAATATGGTTTGATCAAATTATATACCAACATCCTCCTTTCTTTTCATGTTCGTATTATAGTAGTTATATTCTTGTATATAGGAGCAGTATTATAGTTGTTATACGAACTGGAGAGAAAGGAACGGCTGCACATCCCATCTATGGCTGATACTAATGCCGCTTGGCCTATATTAAAAATCAACACCAGAGTGTCTGTATATGAATTGATTAAGCCATATTGCCCCGTGTACCACCGCGCAGGTCCTCTGGTCCACACGGGTCCCTACGCTAACTCCACACCGTGTCGGTCAGCGACCGCCACCCCCGCAAAGCGTGCACATGCAGGGAAGGGAGGCCATGGAATGGCCCTGCAACCCCAATGCCACAGGACCAGACCCAAAAAGCCCCACCAAAACCCAGCCAGCACCACCGGCGGGGAAGGCTGCCCCCAAACGACACAAGTCTGGATATGGATTATAGTTGTTATATTCTTGTATATAGGAGCAGTATTATAGTAGTTACATTCTTGTATATAGGAGCAGTATTATAGTCGTTATATTCCTGTATATAGGAGCAGTATTATAGTAGTTATATTACTATATATAGGGGCAGTATTATAGTAGTTATATTCCTGTATATAGGAGCAGTATTATAGTCGTTATATTCTTGTATATAGGAACAGTATTATAGTAGTTATATTCTTGTATATAGGGGGCAGTATTATAGTAGTTATACGAACTGGAGAGAATGGAACCGCTGCACATCCCATCTATGGCTGATACTAATGCCGCTAGGCCTATATTAATAATCAACACCAGAGTGTCTGTATATGAATTGATCAAGCCATATTGCCCCGTGTACCACCGCGCAGGTCCTCTGGTCCACACGGGTCCCTACGCTAACTCCACACCGTGTCGGTCAGCGACCGCCAACCCCGCAAAGCGTGCACGTGCAGGGAAGGGAGACCATGGAACGGCCCTGCAACCCCAATGTCACAGGACCAGACCCAAAAAAGCCCCACCAAAACCCAGCCAGCACCACCGGCGGGGAAGGCTGCCCCCAAACGACACAAGTATGGATATGGTATTACACTTACCATTGCTGCTCTCACAGAATGGGGAAGACATAGGGTCCAGACATGTGAGCACAGGCATATCCTGCTAATTTTGGTCATGTGGGTCTTATAAAGGAGTGCCAGCTGTTCAGAGAGGGAGAATTGCAAAACACGAACTGGAGAGAATGGAACCGCTGCACATCCCATCTATGGCTGATACTAATGCCGCTAGGCCTATATTAATAATCAACACCAGAGTGTCTGTATATGAATTGATCAAGCCATATTGCCCCGTGTACCACCGCGCAGGTCCTCTGGTCCACACGGGTCCCTACGCTAACTCCACACCGTGTCGGTCAGCAACCGCCAACCCCGCAAAGCGTGCACGTGCAGGGAAGGGAGGCCATGGAACGGCCCTGCAACCCCAATGTCACAGGACCAGACCCAAAAAAGCCCCACCAAAACCCAGCCAGCACCACCGGCGGGGAAGGCTGCCCCCAAACGACACAAGTATGGATATGGTATTACACTTACCATTGCTGCTCTCACAGAATGGGGAAGACATAGGGTCCAGACATGTGAGCACAGGCATATCCTGCTAATTTTGGTCATGTGGGTCTGGTTGGTCATGTGGGCCATGTGGTGTGGTGTTTTTGGGTCTGGTCCTGTGGCATGGGGGGTCGCAGGGCCGTCCCATGGCCCCCGTTCCCTGGCTGTGCACGCCTGCGGGGTTGGTGGCCACTGACTGGCACGGTGTGGACTTAGTGTAGGGACCCATGTGTATCAGATACCGGCACGAGGTACATGGGGCAGTATGGCTTGATCAATTCATACACAAAATTCTGATGTGTTTTTTATTTAGCCAAGCGGCACTAGTATCAGCCATAGGTGTGATGTGCAGCACTCTGTTTCTTCCCTGAGCCACATTATAGTAGTTATATTCTTGTATATAGGGGGCAGTATTAGGCTAAGTTCACACTACGTAAAACACCGGCCGTTCTGTGACCCCGGCCGGGTCACGGAACGGCCGGCCTCTGGCCGGATCAGCTCGGCCGGTACTTAAGTACCGTCTGGATGACCTTTCCGGCCGCAGAGCTCTGAGGTGGGCACATCAGCACGCGCCCGCATCAGAGCTTCCTATAGCACACAGTGAAGCAAGCGGCCGGAGCGTGAACTGACAAAGCTTTCTGCGGCTCTGCGAATTCACTGAATTCCGGCCGCAGAAGACTGACATGTCATTTATTTTCGGCCCCGTATTGGATCCCGGCCAGAGCGTATACGATGTGTATACGCTCCGGCCGGGATCCCAATGAAAGTAAGGCATTGTTCCACCGCGCCAAAAGTACGGCCGTTGTTGCCATCGGTGGTCACTGACCGACACAGTGTGGACTTAGTGTAGGGACCCATGTGTATCAGAGACCTGCACGTTGGTACATGGGGCAGTGTGGCTTGATCAATTAACACACAAACTTCTGATGTTTTTTGATATGCAGCCGAGAGGCATTAATGTCAGCCATAGGTGTGAGGTGCAGCGCTTCTTTCTCTCCTGGACCGTTTTTGTTTCTTTCTTTTCTAAGTGTTTTTGCACTCCTCCTGGTGAGACCCACATGACCGCAATCAGCAGGAGACACCTGAGTGCACAGGTTTTAATCCCTCCTGTCTTTCCCATTCTATCTGCAGCAGCTATGGTGAGTGTAATACCTTATCCAGACTTGTGCTGTTTGGGGGCAAACTCCTCCGCCGGTGGTGCTGGCTGGGTGATTTTGTGGGAGGGGTTTTGGGTCTGGTCCTGTGACATGGGGGTTGCAGGGCCATTCCATGGCCTCCCTTCCCTGACTGTGCACGCCTGGCGGGGGTGGTGGTCACTGACCGACACAGTGTGGACTTAGTGTAGGGTCTCATGTGTATCAGAGACCTACACGTTGGTACACAGGGCAGTGTAGCTTGATCAATTTACACACAAACTTCTGATGTTTTTTTTATATTCAGCCGAGAGGCAATAGTGTCAGCCATAGGTGTGAGGTGCAGCGCTTCTTTCTCTCCTGGATCGTCATTATTGTAGTTATATTCTTGTATAAAGGAGCAGTATTATAGTAGTTATATTCTTGTATATAGGAGCAGTATAATAGTAGGTATTGTGGGTGGTGAGATTTAGAGACCTGCACCGCTCCAGATGTGCACTATGTGGATTGGGTCTGTGGAACGGTCTTGAGCCAGACAATGAGTGTGAATGTGGCTGCTGGGTGGGGGTGCAAACTACAGAGGCAAGGTATACCAAAGTTCAAGAAGAGAAACACGTAGTAGCACTCACCCTTTCTTCAGCTTAGCGGCTTTATTACATTCACAAGTTGCAGGGAGGGGAAGGATTCAGGTGTGTGCGCGTCCTGGGACGGCCGTTTCGGGGATACGCCCCCTTTGACACCTGGTCGACAAAGGGGGCGTATCCCCGAAACGGCCGTCCCAGGACGCGCACACACCTGAATCCTTCCCCTCCCCGCAACTTGTGAATGTAATAAAGCCGCTAAGCTGAAGAAAGGGTGAGTGCTACTACGTGTTTCTCTTCTTGAATTATAGTAGTTATATTCTTTAATGTAGGGGGTAGTTTTATGCATGATATATTCTTTCATATGGGGTGCATAATATGTGGCTACACTGTTGCCATGTGAAACTGGCTCCCATAATTATCTTTTATGACATCTTTCAATTGTTTTATATGAGATTTACATATATAATTATATACAGGAGATACCCAAGTTATTTCAGCTATACGTATATATTATATACAGGAGATACCCAGGTTATACCAGCTGTACATATATAATTATCTACAGGAGATTCCCTTGTTATACCAGCTGTACATATATAATTATATACTGGAGATACCCAGGTTATACCAGCTGTACATATATAATTATCTACAGGAGATTCCCTTGTTATACCAGCTGTACATATATAATTATATACTGGAGATACCCAGGTTATACTAGCTGTACATATATAATTATATACAGGAGATACCCAGGTTATACCAGCTGTACATATATAATTATATACAGGAGATTCCCTTGTTATACCAGTTGTACATATATAATCATATACAGGAGATACCTAGGTTATATCAGCTGTACATATATAGTTATATACAGGAGATTCCCTTGTTATACCACCTGTACATATACAATTTTATAAAGGAGATACCCAGGTAATACCATCTGTACACATATATCATTATATACAGGGGATACCCAGGTTATACCAGCATGCTTCATATCACTATATACAGTAGATGTATGGTTTAGGAGTCATTTACCCCATTTTCCCTTCTCTCTTTAGTTCCTGTCGCAGTTGATGATCTTCCTGATAAGTGTGGTTTCCGCCATATTTTGTGGACATCTGGGAAAGGTGCAGCTGGACGCTGTGTCATTGGCCATTGCGGTAACTTGTTCTTTACACTTTTTTATTTTCCACGGCTTATAAGGCGACTGGGCATATAAGACGACCTCTGACTTTCAAAAAGATTGTCAGGGGTCCGCCTTATACGCCGTAAAATGTTAACCCCTGCCTGACCGCAGCCCTGCTGCGGTCAGGCAGTGGTTGACTTCAGCTAATTTTTTAAAAAACTAACAGTTAACTCACCTGGGGCCCGTTCCCGGTCTCTGTGCGCCTCCTGTCCCATTCCCAGCGCAGGTAGTGTGACGTACACTGACTGCGCCAAGGATCCCCGAAGCTTTCCAGAGCAGCCGAGCATTTCATCGGAGAAGCTCAGAGACGCTTGGCTGCTCGGGAAAGCTTCGGGGATCACCGGTGCAGTCAGTCCACGTCACACTGCCTGTGCTGGGAACGGGACAGGAGGCGCGCGGAGACCGGGAACGGGCCCCAGGTGAGTTAACTGTTTTTTTTTTTTGTAGTGGTCGCCCCATACGGTGGGAATGGGGCCATTTTTGAACTCCCCCACCATATGGGGCGACTATATGGCATATAAGACGACCGCCGACTTCTAAAAAGATTTTTCGGGGTTAAAAAGTCGTCTTATATGCCGGAAAATACAGTGCTTTATATGATCTCCAATCACAGCTACAGCCCCCAGCAGAGGGCTCCTGTTCCTTATTGTCATTTACAGTAACCATAGAGTCTATGTATAACCATTCTAGACTATACCCTGCCTCTATGTTACAGATGGTGAATATTACTGGAATAGCAGTGGGGGCAGGCTTGGCCGGAGCGTGTGACACTCTAATGTCCCAGGTAGGTGTGCCCTATAAGTATTTATGTAATACTGTCCTATATCCATTGAGGAATGGCTTGCTGAAAAATTTTGAAAGTACTCTCTGTCTCCTATTTTTACTACCTGACCTCTTCCGCTGGGGTGCCCCCCTAGACCCATCTTAGCTATGGTACTCTATTGCAGGGAACATCATACAATTCAGCCTCCTTTCTTCTTACCACATTTTGGGACGATAACACTCATCATATCTATCCATGCTGTGTATAGGCAGTCAACTCTCAGTCAGCAGCTGGAGGGCAGGGGAGGGGTGTAGCAAGAATCCTATTCTCCTACATATTAGGAGAACAGCTGAACAAAATGATGTAAGTAATTCACCGATCTCTTCAGCATTTCTGTCACTAGTTTATGCTGCCCTCATTCCACTCAGTATTTTCTACCTAATCTAAAGGTGTACAGTTTACAGAAGGGTGTTGATAAAGTTAGTCATAATGTGTGCCTCTTATGTACTGTTTTTGGTAACCCTCTGGTACATGCCACCCTCCCTCCCTGTATTCCAAAAAAAAAAAAAAAAGCAAGACTGAATTCCTGGGGTCTCTAGCAGCTCGTACATCTGACTGACCGACGATTATCTTGTTGCTCCTCCTTTTATCCCTCCCTCTCACATATACCCTTAGCACTGGGCGCTGTTATTTTTGCTGTCTCTGAAGGGTATTGAATATTTAACTAGATCCCCTTTGGGTCATTCACCTATTAGAGTCATGGCTAAACTCTTGGATAATGCTTAGGATAAATTACCTCGGAGCAGGGGTGATTCTAGCCTCTCTGCTGCCCGAGGCGAACTATAGAATGACGCCCCCCCCCCCCCCCCGTCAATCCGCCCACATTATAATCCACTACTGCCCCCCCCCCCCCACTGCTGTCCCCAATAAACATAATGTTTGGTCCCTTGCTGCACAGAGGATGTCAGGAGAGGAGGAGGCTGACTTTATAGGAGAGGTCCCAGCAGCACAGAGGATGTCACGAGAGGAGGGGGCTAATCCTATAGGAGAGGTCCCAGCAGCACAGAGGATGTCAGGAGATGAGGGTGCTAATCCTATAGGAGAGGTCCCAGCAGCACAGAGGATGTCAGGAGAGGAGGGTGCTAATCCTATAGGAGAAGTCCCAGCAGCACAGAGGATGTCAGGAGAGGAGGGTGCTGATCTTTTAGGAGATGGTCCCCCTCTTCCCCCCTTATAGATGGTCCCCCTCTTCCCCCCTTATAGATGGTCCCCCTCTTCCCCCCCTTATAGATGGTCCCCTCTCCCTTATAGATGGTCCCCCTCTCCCCCCCTTATAGATGGTCCCCCTCTCCCCCCTCCCTTATAGATGGTCCCCCTCTCCCCCCTCCCTTATAGATGGTCCCCCTCTTTCCCCTCCCTTATAGATGGTCCCCCTCTTCCCCCCTTATAGATGGTCCCCCTCTTCCCCCCCCCTTATAGTTGGTCCCCCTCTTCCTCTCTCCCCCCCTTATAGATGGTCCCCCTCTCCCCCCCTTATAGATGGTCCCCCTCTTCCCCCCCCTTATAGATGGTCCCCCTCTTCCCTCTCTCCCCCTCCCTTATAGATGGTCCCCTCTCCCTTATAGATGGTCCCCCTCCCTCCCTTATAGATGGTCCCCGTCCCCCCCTTATACATGGTCCCCCTCTCCCCCTCCCTTATAGATGCCCCCTTATAGATGGTCCCCCTCTTTCCCCCTCCCTTATAGATGGTCCCCCTCTCCCCCTTATACATGGTCCCCCTCTTCCCCCCCCCTTATAGACGGTCCCCCTCCCGCCCCTCCCTTATAGATGGTCCCCCCCTTATAGATGGTCCCCCTCTTTCCCCCCTCCCTTATAGATGGCCCCCCCCTTATAGATGGTCCCCCTCTTTCCCCCCTCCCTTATAGATGGCCCCCCCCTATAGATGGTCCCCCTCTTCCCTCTCCCCCTCCCTTATAGATGGTCCCCCCCCTTATAGATCGTCCCCCTCTTTCCCCCCTCCCTTATAGATCGTCCCCCTCTTTCCCCCCTCCCTTATAGATGGCCCCCTTCCCCCCCCTACCTTATAGATGGTCCCCCTCTCCCCCCCCCCTGCACAGCAGATAAAACAAAAACAAAAAACAGCACACAACTCACCTGCCCTCCGTTCCCCCGTCGAGCCTCTCTGGTCTGGTCCCGGCTGATGTGCGGCTGCCCGGGGTGTCCCGTCCTGTCCCCGGCAGCGCGCGCATCACAGAGCTCCCCGTGCGCCTGTGCCTGTGACTTCCGGCGCACGGGGAGCTCTCTGATGCGCGCGCTGCCGGGGACAGGACGGGACACCCCGGGCAGCCGCACATCAGCCGGGGGACTAAGGCTGCATTCCCACTTTCCGTGATCCTGACGGATCACGGACGTGGAATGCATGTACTGGAGCCCCCCCGCCCCCGGGAAGTATCTGTAATGAGATGCTGTGAGCGGGGGAGACTGTATTCATAAGCGCCGCGCTGTAGTATCAGCACCGCGCGGCTGATTTAGTACAGCGCGGCGCTTATGAATACAGTCTCCCCCGCTCACAGCATCTCATTACAGATACTGCCCGGGGGGCGGGGGGGCTCCAGTACATGGTACAGTCAGGGCCGTTTTAATACATTGGTGGGCCCAGTGCACAGCCCTCAAGAGTGGGCCCCCCCTTACCTTTCTGCACATTGTATAATGTACTGAATTTGCCCCCACACTGCATCAAGAGCCCCAATACATACAGTAGTTACCTTATAACACTATTTCCACCATACAGTGATTACATATTACATAAAAACTGCACTAAACAAAACAGAAAGATATCACCATTGATACCATTACATAATACCGCCACACCATGACCCCTATCAGTACAAGCCTATAACAGAGTGAAGTTACATCCAGTGACTCACCGGAGGCGTCTTCTCCGATCAGAGTCTGTCACCTTTTCTTTTTCTCTTCATCCAGCCTGGGCCACCTTGAAGTCTTCTCCTGGCTGTGAATCTTCTCTCCAGAATCTGCCAGACAAATATTTTAGGCTCCAACACATACAGTAGTTAGGTCCCTTGTACCCCTATACAGTAGTTACACCCCTCTGTACTCCTACATAGTTACACCCCTCTGTGCCTCCATAGTTTTAAGGTGTCCCTGTAGTATATAGCCCCTCATGTGCTCCTCCAGTTATATACAGCCCTCCTGTGCGCTCCCCCATTAGTATATAGCCCCCCTGTGCACTCTCCCCAGTAGTATATAGCCCCCTGTGCTCACCCACAATAGTATATAGCCCCCTGTGCTCTCCCCCAATAGTATATAGCCCCCCTGTGCTCTCCCACAATAGTATATAGCCCCCCTGTGCTCTCCCCCAATAGTATATAGCCCCCCTGTGCTCCCCCTCAATAGTATATAGCCCCCCTGTGCTCTCCATAATATATAGCCCCCTGTGCTCTCCCCCATAGTATATAGACCCCTGTGCTCCCCAATAGTATATAGCTCCCCTGTGCTCCCCAATAGTATATAGCCCCTGTGCTCCCCAATAGTATATAGCTAACCTGTGCTCCCCAATAGTATATAACCCCCTGTGCTCCCCCATAGTATATAGCCCCCTGTGCTCCCCCATAGTATATAGCCCCCTGTGCTCCCCAGTAGTATATAGCCCCCTGTGCTCCCCATAGTATATAGCTCCCCTGTGCTCCCCCATAGTATATAGCTCCCCTGTGCTCCCCCATAGTATATAGCCCCCTGTGCTCCCCCAAAGTATATAGCTCCCCTGTGCTCCCCCATAGTATATAGCTCCCCTGTGCTCCCCAATAGTATATAGCCCCCTGTGCTTCCCAATAGTATATAGCTCCCCTGTGCTCCCCAATAGTATATAGCTCCCCTGTGCTCCCCCATAGTGTATAGCCCCCTGTGCTCCCCCATAGTATATAGCTCCCCTGTGCTCCCCCATAGTATATAGCCCCCTGTGCTCCCCCATAGTATATAGCCCCCTGTGCTCCCCAATAGTATATAGCCCCCGTTCTCCCCCATAGTGTATAGCCCCCTGTGCTCCCCCATAGTATATAGCTCCCCTGTGCTCCCCCATAGTATATAGCCCCCTGTGCTCCCCCATAGTATATAGCCCCCTGTGCTCCCCCATAGTATATAGCCCCCTGTGCTCCCCCAAAGTATATAGCTCCCCTGTGCTCCCCCATAGTATATAGCTCCCCTGTGCTCCCCAATAGTATATAGCCCCCTGTGCTTCCCAATAGTATATAGCTCCCCTGTGCTCCCCAATAGTATATAGCTCCCCTGTGCTCCCCCATAGTGTATAGCCCCCTGTGCTCCCCCATAGTATATAGCACCCCTGTGCTCCCCCATAGTATATAGCCCCCTGTGCTCCCCCATAGTATATAGCCCCCTGTGCTCCCCAATAGTATATAGCCCCCGTTCTCCCCCATAGTATATAGCCCCCTGTGCTCCCCAATAGTATATAGCCCCCGTTCTCCCCCATAGTATATAGCCCCCCTGTGCTCCCCAATAGTATATAGCCCCCGTTCTCCCCCATAGTATATAGCCCCCCTGTGCTCCCCAATAGTATATAGCCCCGTTCTCCCCCATAGTATATAGCCCCCTGTTCTCCCCCATAGTATATAGCCCCCTGTGCTCCCCAATAGTATATAGCCCCTGTTCTCCCCCATAGTGTATATAGCCCCCTGTGCCCCCCCATAGTATATAGCCCCCTGTGCTTCCCCATAGTATATAGCTCCCCCTCCCATATAACATTGAAAAAAACAAACACTGTTACTCACCTGGGTCCACGCGTTCCTCTTCTCTTCCCTCCTGTGGCCGCACTTCCTGCGGTCACAAGAGGCTGCACTCCCCTCACCCTCGCGCCGACGCTCCAGTGACGTCGGGCGCTAGAGGGAGAGTGCGGCCTCTTGTGACCGCAGGAAGTGCGGCCACAAGAGTGAGTGACTGACAGGGAGGGAGCCAATGGCTCTCTCTCTGTCAGTGTCGCTGCTGCTGCAGCGCTGAAGCGCCGCAGCAGCAGCGGACGGGGGCAGCGGCGGACGGGGGGGCCCTGCAGGGGGCGCCATGGAGGGGTAAGTAGATTACCCATCCATGGCGCTCCCCCCTGACAGGCTGGTGGCCGGAGCCCTGTGCGACCGCACTGGTCGCACATAGCAACGGCCGGCCTGCTCGGGGGGGGCCCCTTTAACCAGTGGGCCCGGTGCACGTGCACCATGTGCCCTCTGGTTAAAGCGGCCCTGGGTACAGTCAGTGGCGGATTATAATGTGGGCGGCCGCCCGAACCGCTCATATTATAATCTGCCACTGAATGCCGCCCCCATGAAGATAGCTGGTGGCGCCGCCTGAGGCAGACGATTCAGGTCGCCTCATCATTGCGGCGCCCCTGCCTCGGAGGCCCCGTCCTGGTTATCTATTATGAACAATGAAGGCTTTGTAGCGCGAAGACTGATGGAATAGTTTACCCACAATATTGGAGCTGTCCAGTGTCTGTCCTGAAGGGTGCGGACCGAAAGCGTTACTTAAGGCTTAATGAGATGTCGAGATAGTGGACCGTTCTCTAATTTTTAAGGAGTTAGAGAAAACAGTGAGCTCTGTGACCAATGATAAAGCTCCGGGGGTAGACAGGCTCCCTGATGAAATACACAAAAAACTCCTGGAAACTCGTTCCACCACTCTATGGTATTGGAAACAGTCAGCAGGCCTGTTGTCTGAACCTGTAACCAGTAATGTATTGTTACATCAGTTCCTAGTATAAAGACAACACTATGGAGGATGCAGGTCACCAGACCAAGCCCTGTGAAGACACTGAACAAGCAGGAGATGATAGGAAATGTCAGTAAAACCGATTTGTCTTTCAGATCTATGGTGGCAAAAACCTGAAGATGGTTGGTACCGTCCTGCAGAGAGGGATACTGATCCTTCTCCTGTTTTGTTTCCCCTGTTGGGCCCTATTTGTGAATACAGAACCTATTCTACTTCTCCTCTGGCAGGACCCAGAAGTGTCCAGGTGCTGACTCTTATATGATATACCATAAGTTGCCTAGTAAAATGTAAGTTAAACTGAAAGGGGTATTCCACTCAAATATAACTGTTCATACGTTGCTGCCTATGGCGAGACTAACAATTCCTTCCATACTTGTTATTATCTATTCAGTCTCCTCCCCCTAGTTCTGAACTGCTGCTTTCTGCTGAAAACACAAAAAGGCTATGTTCACACACCGTATATTTTTGTAAAACCACGGCCGTTGTACAATGGGCGTGATTTATATGGAAATATACGTCCATTTCTGCCTAGGAATCCCGGCCAGAGCGTATACACATAGTATACACTCCGGCCGGGGTCTCTTGCGGCGCCGCAAGCAACTGACATGTCAGTTTTCTGCAGCCGCTATTCACTGAATAGAGGCCGTAGAAAACCATGTCAGTGCACACTGTGAAGCGAGCGGCTGCGGCCGCTCGCTCCATAGCGTGCAGTGGAGAGTTCTGATGCGGGCACGCACGGATGCGCCCGCATCAGAACCCTGCGGCGGAAAATATCATCTTTTGATGATCTTTTGAGAGACCAGCCGGGTCACGGAACGGCCAGTCTCTTACTGCATGTGAACATAGCCAAAATCTGTATTAAATTTTTCTCTCCATCTCCCCCTTCTCCCCCCTCCCTTCCGGGACAGTTGCTGTAAACAAGTCCCTATCTGCAACTTTTGTTGCAACTTTGTAATGCCGGGAAGGATAATCATTGTGAGTTCATCAGCAACTTGACCTCAGTTTAACCCACCTAGCATTACAAAGAAGCTACAAAGTTGCAGATAAAGCCTGCCAGGGACAGCCATCTCGGAAGGGAGGGGGTAGGAGGGGGAGACAGGAGCAGCTCGGAACTTTGGGAAGGAGAATGAATACATAATAACAAGTATGGGAGAAGTTGTTAGTCTCACCATGGGAAGCAACATATGAAAAGTTATGTTTGAGTAGAATACCCCTTTAAAAGAACACAGTTGGCAAAATGGATGCAATATGCTATGTGTATTGCAGAGCCCAATGGGGCAGAGCATGACATCAGGGACACCAGAGAGAATCCCTCAGTCATATACCCACCCCGTGTGCCCGTCTAGCAAAAACGTGGTTAGGAGGGCCATCTTCTCATGCATTTATGGGATTTCTTGTAGACAACCTTGTTCATCTGCATAGAAGGTTGGATCAATGTCATGAAAAACACACAAGGTATCAAAAAGATTTCACAATAGCAGTCACAGGGTCTACTATTCAGGGCCATGGAAGGACTTACGGTCATGTAAGAGCAAGGACACTAAAGAATGGAGATCACCGTTCCATAGCCTGAAACTGGGGAGGGGGATGTCTGTGTGTATAATGTATAACCTGACCGCCATCACCTATGTAACATCTCTAATGTCTTCTTTATAGATTAACCCAAATTTACGTCTTCATATTCATTCCAGCTTTACCGGTAAGAAGATCAGCGTCACATGCTAAAAGGATATGTTTTCCTTTCATGATGTATCTATTCAATGGATGCTGATATTGGCTATGGGTGATGGATGCATGACCAATAGGCTATAATGTAATCCCTTTAATGGGTATGTCATGAAAAAGCTTGCAAGGCATCTAGTAAATGAATGCCATATTAGTCTATGGGTAATGGGTGAGGCTGTTAGGCAATCATTACAAAAGGACGCTGGTTGACCTCAGGGAGATCAACCAAAACACCGCAGAGACACCATCACGTGTCTCAAAGTCAGTGTATTCTAGAACATTGCCCCCTGGGAAATCAAATATGCAAAAGAACACTGCAGAGACACCATCACATGTCTCGACGTCAGTGAACTAGCCAGACCTTCCCTCCAGATATGAACATATTTGATTTCCCAGGGGGCAATGTTCTAGAATACACTGACGTTGAGACACGCGATGGTGTCTCTGCGGTGTTTTGGTTGATCTCCCTGAGGTCAACCAGCGTCCTTTTGCATGCACTTACTAGTCATTGCTCCCACTAGCCAGAAACCTACTCCACACTGATGAGGGGCAAAACCCCCGAAACAGCTGTCTGTGGATGGATACCTTGCTGAGGTGGTTTCCTTGACTGGAGAACGCCTTTGGCTTGGTTGTTCCTTCCCGGAGGGAAGGTCTGGCTAGTTCACTGACATCGAGACATGTGATGGTGTCTCTGCAGTGTTCTTTTGCATAGGCAACCATTACAGGCTCCTCTTAAAGGGGAACTCTCACTTTTTAAAACTTTTGACAAGCCATAATGGTTGTTGGGGGTCCGGCTACTGAAATCCTCACTGAGCACTAAAACAAATTGGCCACCACACTGACCGCTGAGCCCGTTCATTTCCGTTTGTCATTGTTCAGCTTGTTCAGAAGGTGTGAGATGTAAAAATCACTATGCTGCTCGCTCTGGAGAGCCGTATCATGCCAAGTGGACTTAAATAGGCACAGTGTTCAGCACTTCTGGCAGCTTATGTTAGAAATTTGTGGGAGTTTAAATATCTATATTCCAAGCCCTCTCCTGTACAAGATGTCAGAAAATCTGTAATATTAAGTTACCCTAGTCACATACTTCTCAGGGTGGAGATGCTAAACAGAGGGGGAAGTGTGATGTAAAAAGGGACTAAGAATGTAACACTGACACATGGGGTACAGTATAGTGACACGCTGACACTTGGGGTACAGGGTAATGATGCTGACACTCGGGGTACAGAATAGTGACACGCTGACACTTGGGGTACAGGATAGTGACATGCTAACACTTGGGGTACAGGATAATGATGCTGACACTTGGGGTACAGGATAGTGACACGCTGACACTTAGGGTAAAGAATAATGACAAGCTGACACTTGGGGTACAGGATAGTGACACTTGGGGTACATGATAGTGACACTTGGGGTACAGAATAGTGACACGCTGACACTTGGTGTACAGAATAATGACACGCTAAAAATTGGGGTACATAATAGTGACACGCTGACACTTGGGGTACAGGACAGCTACATGCTGACATTTGGGGTATAGGATAGTGACATGCTGACACTTGGGGTACAGGATAATGACACTTGGGTTACAGGATAATGACACGCTGACACTTAGGGTACAAGATAGTGACACGCTGACACTTAGGGTACAAGATAGTGACACGCTGACACTTGGGGTACAGGACAGCTACATGCTGACATTTGGGGTATAGGATAGTGACATGCTGACACTTGGGGTACAGGATAATGACACTTGGGTTACAGGATAGTGACACGCTGACACTTAGGGTACAAGATAGTGACACGCTGACACTTAGGGTACAAGATAGTGACACGCTGACACTTGGGGTACAGGACAGCTACATGCTGACATTTGGGGTATAGGATAGTGACATGCTGACACTTGGGGTACAGGATAATGACACTTGGGTTACAGGATAGTGACACGCTGACACTTAGGGTACAAGATAGTGACATGCTGACACTTAGGGTACAAGATAGTGACACGCTGACACTTGGGGTATAGGATAGTGACACGCTGACACTTGGGGTACAGGATAATGACACTTGGGTTACAGAATAGTGACATGCTGACACTTAGGGTACAAGATAGTCACACGCTGACACTTGGGGTACAGGATAGTGACACGCTGACACTTGGGGTACAGTATAAAGACACTGACACTTGGGGTACAGATAGCGACACGCTGACACTTGGGGTACAAGATAGTGACACGCTGACACTTGGGGTACAAGATAGTGACACTGACACTTGGGGTACAAGATAGTGACACACTGACACTTGGGGTACAGGTCACTTGACATCATGTTTCCGTGTTAGATCTAATGGCGTCTTTCCTTTCCCTTAGGCCTCGTTTTTATATCAGCTTCAGGCTAAATACCTACAGAACCAGGTACTTTGGGCCCCGCTGCTGTCACTGATCCTGGGATACCAAATATGTCACCTCATGAGTCACGTTGTAGGGGGATTCATATAAACTGATAGAGACACGGAGCAGTTGCCCATAGCAACCAGTCAGGACACTGCTTTAATTTCCCAAATATTGGAATCTGATTGGTTGCTATGGGCAACTGTTCCACTTGTTTTAAAACCTGTGCCCCAATAGCTTATGGGGGTATCAATGTTTTACCTCCACCCCCTATACTCCATTTACTATACCCCCTATGCTTTTTATAAGACAACCATTAGATGTTTAGGCCTTACCCTGAGAAAGCCCCAAACACACCATTTTCCAGTCTGGTTCTTGAATTTATCCCATTAAAACCATCACTGTTGGTCAGTATGATACCCCTCATAACATTAGCGCCCCCTGTTGACAGCCATGTAGGCGGAGCCCCTCCTTATCTTCTTCTTCTTACAGGGAATTATATTTCCTCAAGTCTTAACTGGACTTACAGCAAATATCTTCAATGCATTGATCAACTACATCCTCCTGTACATCCTGGATATGGGGGTGATGTGAGTATCGATCGGGGGAGCTAGGGGTGACGTGAGTATTAATGGGGACTGGGGATTGTCAGTATTTATGGGGGGTGGGGATGGGGGGGAATTATGTGAGTATTTATGGTGGTAATGTGAGTATCAATGGGATCCTTATTGGAGGGCTGGGTTGTCTACCCTTCCCCTCCCTAAAAGTGAATAATACATATAAATCCCTGAACCATGATGCGCTTCTGCAAAGTTGTGTATAGTTTTCTGTGTATATTTCTGGGAAAGCTGGGTAACCAATATGCGGCTGTCACCTCTAGAATTCTGAAAAGTGAATCTGCTTAGATACACAGTGATACTTCCACTCTATTTCTATATTGGTGCAGAGCTTGGTGATGACCAATATGACTGCCGTAAGAGCCCCTATGGAGGTATAGGGGGGAGCCCCTTTTCACATGCTCAAAGAGAAAAATCCCTTTAAATGCATTACAAGGTAATCTTGTCAGATATCATAGAAGATATTGTTCTTTTTCCCCCCTAGGGGCTCGGCCTGCGCCAATACCTTTTCTCAATACATGCAGGCGATCCTCTTATTCATCTACATCGTGTGGAGAAAGCTTTATGTGGACACATGGGGAGGTACTGCCTGTCCTATAATATACATTATTACATATAACGTTAGTGTATTGTTCCCTGTTATCAGCCACTTCATGTTTTGGAGAAGCTGTGAGAGAGCTTCAGAGAGATAGGAATGACCTGTAGGGGGTGACGTCTCAAGATCTCCGGGTCTTAAAGGGATTTTCGAGTTTAACATACTGTACGTTGGGCTTTTACACCATATTCACAGTCATTGCTTGCTGTCAGTAGATGGGAACATTCTTATTTACGTCAAGAGTAACTAAATACCTGTGCAGTGTCCCAGTACCTGCATCCCAATACTGTTATTTTGCTTGTCACATTTTGCTAGTATAACATACACTGAGGGATTATGAATGTGTCAGTCCTAGTGGTCACATGTCAGGGATGTATAGAATTTGGTCACATGACCGCTTTTAAGGTAGCTTTAATCAAAAATGTGGTCTAAGGGTACGTTGGTACTGAGTAAATCAAGCAGAGTTCAGCGGCGGAACTCTCCGCCTGCCTCAGTGTGTTATAGCCTGCCTATGGGAGGGCTTGCACGCCTCCGCTGCCGCCGCTTTCTGCTTAATAAATTGACATGTCAATTCCACAAGCCGAGAGTGGCGACAGCAGAGACCCACGAGCCCTCCCATAGGCAGGCTATAGCACACTGAGGCAGGTGGGATTCCGCGGTGGAACTCCTGCCTGATTTACTCAGTATGAACATACCCTAAGGGTACAAACCCACACACCGTATACGCAGCAAATACGCAACAAATACGCAACAAATACGCAGCAAATACGCAGCAGTTTGATGGTGAAGATTTAATGCTGAGTTCAGTTATTTAGATCTAATCTGCTGCGTTTTTGTTGCGTATTCGCTGCGTATCGCAGCAGTAAATACGCTGTGTATACGGTGTGTGGGTTTATACCCTCCGGGAGGAATCTTCCAGATTCAACCCTTTTCTGGGTGAGAACCAATCACTGCAAACCCAAGTCCAACCTGCTCTGCCCAGAGGGCTGGATCTGCCTACTTAGTCTTGACTAAACCACAGAAGGTGTAGGAAATATGTTAGAGAACTCTTATACTGTGAGAAGCCTTAGGCCCTATTACACAAAGCGGTAAAAGGCAGAATTAAGCTGATTCGGCTGATTATTGCTGTAATAATCAGCCTGTGACAACAATCATCAGCAGATCGTATATTTTGGCCGGCACCTAAAATCATTGGCCACAATTGTGTGAAAAAAACCCCCAAAAACTGGCATACATTACCTCTCCGTGCTTCCGATGTTTTTCTGCACTGTGATCGCTTACCGAAACTGCCACTGCAGCTTTACAGCAGGTCTCTAAACTGACGATTCCGGACAGTGATTGGCTGAGCGGCCTGTCAGCTGAGATCTGCTCTGAAGCTGCAGCGGCACTCCGTAAAAGAATAATTCATATAAGAAACTCGTATTGTCACATATTGAATAAGAGCTATCTGCACTTTCGCCAGGGTGGTCCATTGCCTGCTTTGAGAATTGGGGTTCCTTCACCCGTCTGGCCATTCCCAGCATGCTCATGGTCTGTATAGAGTGGTGGGCCTTTGAGATCGGAATCATATTGTCAGGTAAGGAGCAGCCTTCCTCTCTCTTGTCTGACGGGATGTGACGCTACTTCTGGGCACCTTCCATTATCACTTCTAGGTAGTGTTGAGCACCCTTGCCTCACTGTTCGAGTTCGGCATTGTTCTCTGAACCTGAACGTTCGTCATTCAACTCCCAGTGGCTGGAGAAGTTGAATGCTGTCCTAGGGAGACATCCAACTTCTCCAGCTGCTCTTCGGTTTCAGAGAATGTTGACGAACCTGAATGCCATGGCCCCGGAGTGCTGAGGTGGTGTTATACAGCTGGTGGGCTTTCACAATTCACTTGTCATGGTGGCCAGTGGTGGTGATACAAAATAGTAAGGCAGAAACTTGACAGGTGCAGATGATTGTTGGTGTAAAGTGGTAAGGAAAGTAGAGCTTGTTCAGTCTGGGTGGAGGGACTGTCTAGGGGGTCTTCTCCAATGTAGAACTTTACTCTGCCGGAATTAGTGGAGAGAATAGTGCAGTAGAAAAATACTCATACTCACGTTTAGATATCTATGTATATGACCGGCTTATGCCCAACCAGTTCAGCAAGTGCCAGGTTGGGTAATATGAGCCCGAGGCCTTTACTACTGGGCATAGACTTTCCAAGACCTCCCAGGATAGCGTAACTCAGTAAGATACTTCAGCTTGCTGCTCTTTGTCTTATTGGGGATCAGTTCCTTGCTGAGAATAACGGAGAAGGATCCCTGGTGTGGACGGGGTGCACCCTAGAGGACGGTGACCCTTTTGTGGCTTCAGCATTGCATCTTGCAAAAATCTCTCATAACAGATTAACCTCTTTTGCTTGTATTTTAGTTCCTCCAACTCCCAAAACCAACAACTAAAGACCTCCCAGCAGGAACTAACTGGGCTTAAATAGGGGTGACCAGGTACAACTCCTATTGGTGGGGAAAGTACAGAGAGAAAAGAAAGAAAGAGTGTGGTTTGATGTGTGTGATACCTGCACTAGAACATAGTTGAGCACCTGTACTGGGACACTACATGAACAGTTGGGCAGGTTCGCTTAACATTACTTCCAAAGTTTTTTTTTTTTTTAAATAACAGTGCCCTTTTAATGATTAAGAGTCATGTGATGTGTTCTTTAAAGCTGTCATCAGAATTCTTCTGGATTTCTTCTACCTGACTGTGTTATAATACGTAGTGTACTACAATAACTCTCTGTCCCCCCAGGAGTCCTCGGCGTGGAAGATCTCGGGGCTCAAACGATTATTTATCAGGTGGCTAATATCGTCTTTATGGTAAGAATCAGAGTTTTTTCCGGCCATGGGCTCCCCTCCCGCTGCCTCACCTGCCTCTGAGCCCTCGATTGTATGATGTAGCCCTAGCAGGCTATAAAATATACATTAGGGGCCACAGAGGGAAGGCTATACCAGTGACGAGCTATCATAACGCTGCACTATGTCTGCCTTGCAGGTGCCATTGGGGTTCAGCATTGCAGCCAGCGTACGCGTTGGTCACGCCCTGGGGTCAGGGGACATTGCTCAGGCCAAAAAATCAATGATTGTCGCCATATTACTGACAGGTAACAAAGTCCTCTCTGACAGCCACATGATCAGCACATGTCTATTCTGAAATACTCTGTGCCGCTGGAGGCCCTGCTCTTTCCACAGTCTGTATGTGACCTCTCACATGTCTGCACCTCCCCCCTAATATTGTGATACCGAACCTATCCTTACTAACCTTATCACACAAGTATACAAGTGTCAGAACAGCCCCCTTCTTTTTAAACACTCTGTGCTGCTGTGGCATACTGCTAAAGCTTATAATGATAACCCGGTGTTGTTGTTATTACAGAAGCCTGTACCCTGGTATCCTCTATTCTGCTTTTCAGCCTGAAGAATGTGATTGGTTACGTTTTCACCTCAGATGAGTAAGAGGGGGCGCCGTGCCTTTAAATGCTTGGTAGAATGTGTTTTCCTGATTATTACAGAACAGATATCAGTCCAAGGTTTCGGGTTATCGTCGGCTCTGAGTGTCCTTGGCGAAGTCTGGAGGCCGCCATGTTCTATAGACAGTCACAGCTTCTGCATGTCCCTGGATTCTACAGAAACTGTATCTGTCTATAATTCAAAGAAATTAAAGAGCCCCTGACGCCCCCTCAACAAGTGATGTAAGGACAAGTAGTGTCAGTCTTGCTGGATTTCAACAGTGGACATCTCTCTAGAGCAAAAAACGTAATAAGCAGTAAACAATAGGGGATTTAAGGGCCCTATTCCACGGAATGATTGTCGTCCGTATTCGTCCCATGGAATAGAAGGCAACGGTCAGCCGACATCATTCATGTCGGCAGATCGTTGTGTTGTTTGTCTTTCAAACGTGTTGAAAGACAAACGACTGGGATAGCAGCGATCTGCTGCCATCGCTCCGTGGAATAGAAGCAGGGGCAGCAGACCGCCTTTATCCTCTATGGGCTGCCTGGACGATCTAGCAATCACCCGGGCAGCTCCCCACGCCCCTCCCGACTCACCTGCTCACTGCTGCCGGGTGGAATAGCGGCGGCAGCAAGCGGGGGACGAGGAGCAAACGAGCCCTGATAGCGCTCATTTGCTCCTCTCGTCGGCCCATGGAATAGGGGCTTAAGTTCTGAAGCATGCAGAATAGTGAGTGCAGCTCTGGAGTATAATACAGGCTGTAACTCTGGATCAGTACAGGATCAGTAATGTAATGTATGTACACAGTGACCTCACCAGCAGAATAGTGAGTGCAGCTCTGGGGTATAATACAAGATGTAACTCCGGATCAGTAATGTAATGTATGTACACTGTGACCCCACCAGCAGAATAGTGAGTGCAGCTCTGGGGTATAATACAAGATGTAACTCCGGATCAGTAATGTAATGTATGTACACTGTGACCCCACCAGCAGAATAGTGAGTGCAGCTCTGGAGTAAGGCTTATACATTTTATACATATTTATTCTACATATAAAGGTGGACGTTCATTTAAAGAGACAGTGTAGTTACATTGTATATACAGAGGATGTGTAGTGTAGATTATACTGAGTAGTCATGTGATTCTAACATGTTCTCTGTTCTGTTCTATAGGGGCGTAGTGAACCTTGTCAGCTACGTTCTTCCTGTGTATGCTGGGAGTCATCTCTTTGACGGATGTGTGGTGAGAATAAAATATGTTTCTTTTTTAGCCTGAATCGATTGGTTCACATGACAGCACTTCTGCATAGACTCTGCCCTTGTTCATCCTCGGTATTAGAAGCTTTCCTGCCATTACTATAGTCAGCACACATTAATATGAATGGTGATATAAAATCAATCAGGAAAGGAAGTGTTGTCATAAGGTCATATACCAAATGAATTTTTTGGGATTGGACTTTGATGGTTGTTCTTTCTATACATGCTCCTTCCTTGCAGGCCACGTGTGGCGGTGTGCTGCGCGGTACTGGCAAGCAGAAGATCGGAGCCATCTTTCATGCCGTTGGCTATTATGTCATTGGTCTTCCTGTGGGGATCTCCCTGATGTTTGCGGCTAAGATGGGAATAATAGGTGATTGTTTTTTATTTTGGTCTAATGATGCTACTTTCCTATGAGCTTGAGAACAGGAAATTAGCAGAATTCTGAATGCAGCTCTGGAAGTGGTCAGAACATCAATATTTTATGTAGATTGCAGCTATAAATGGTTAATGTGGAGTTGCCCTTTAAGTAGATCACACTGTAGAATACTGATGTTGTAGATGGGGAATGTGTGACGATAACCAGGAATGTGGTAAACACAAGCTGATATATTGCTATGGCTGCCAATGATATCACTGCCTCCTCCAGATAACCGCGGCCTTGTTTTGTCTCAGGGTTCTGGCTCGGGGTCCTCCTCTGCGCTCTGCTCCAGGTCATCACTTTCTTAGCCTTCGTCTTTAAGATTGACTGGGACAAGGCATCACAAGAGGTGGGTGCCCACTGGTTCCTGTACATTCTGATAGGCTTATGGTGGAGCCAGTGATTCCATCCCTTATCCTATTACAGGCACAGGCCAGGGCCAAGCAGAGGGTCCGGATGACTCGAGACTTACACAACAAGGCGGCCATTTACCAGGGGGCAGCCCTGACCGGTATGTCAACCAGCAGCAAAAATCTATCTATCTATCTATCTATCTATCTATCTATCTATCTATCTATCTATCTATCTATCTATCTATCCAGGGGCGTAACTAGAAATTGCTGGGCCCCATAGCAAACTTTTGATTGGGCCCCCCCCCCCCCCGCCCGCCCCCTCTTGATCGACCACTACGCCATCAACACACTCAGCTCTACACAGGTCCTGTACACCATATAAATTACAGTACAGTTATATCAGGTGACTTACAGGGGACGTCTTCTCTGATCGGAGTTCTTCCCTTTTCATTTTTTTCCCCATCTCCTTCTCCGAGCCACAAATCCACAGAATCTGCCAGAAAAACATATTAGTCTCCTCACAATGGCACCATCCTCATCTCTCTATACTGCACATCTGCATTGGCCCCTTTACACCCTCATTTAGTGGGAAGGCTGACTCTATGTGATCCCATTTTAGTATATGGCCCTCCTCTCTGTCGCCCCTCCTTATAAATAGCCCCCTTATGTTGCCCCCCTTATAGAAGCCCCCCATGTTGTCCCCTAATAGATGGTCCCCTATGTTGCCCCCCCTATAGATGGCCCCTCCTATGTTGTCCTCTTATAGATGGCCCCCTCTCCCCCTATACTGTCCCTTTATAGATGTTCCCCTCTCCCCCAATGTTGTCCCTTTATAATATCCCTCTCCCCTATGTTGTGCTCCTCTCCCCTATGTTGTCCCCTTATAGATGGCCCCCTCTCCCCCTATGTTGCCCCCCCCTTATAGATGTCCCTCTACCCCCCTTCCTTATAGATGTCCCCCTCTCCCCCCTCCCTTATAGATGCCCTCCTCTCCCCCCTCCCTTATAGATGCCCCCTTCTCCCTCCCTTATAGATGTCCCCCTCTCCCCCCTCCCTTATAGATGCCCTCCTCTCCCCCCTCCCTTATAGATGCCCCCTTCTCCCTCCCTTATAGATGTCCCCCTCTCCCCCCTCCCTTATAGATGCCCTCCTCTCCCCCCTCCCTTATAGATGCCCCCTTCTCCCTCCCTTATAGATGTCCCCCTCTCCCCCCCCTTCCTTATAGATGTCCCTCTCCCCCCTCCCTTATAGATGCCCTCCTCTCCCCCCTCCCTTATAGATGTCCCCCTCTCCCCCCTTCCTTATAGATGTCTCCCTCTCCCCCCTTCCTTATAGATGGCCCTCTCTCCCCCCTCCCTTATAGATGCCCCCTTCTCCCTCCCTTATAGATGCCCCCTTCTCCCTCCCTTATAGATGCCCCCCTCTCCCCCCTCCCTTATAGATGCCCCCTTCTCTCTCCCCCCTCCCTTATAGATGTCTCCCTCTCCCCCTTTCCTTATAGATGTCCCCCTCTCCCCCCTTCCTTATAGATGGTCCCCCTCTCCCCCCTTCCTTATAGATGCCCTCCTCTCCCCCCCTTCCTTATAGATGGCCCTCTCTCCCCCTCCCTTATAGATGTCTCCCTCTCCCCCCCCTTCCTTATAGATGGCCCTTTCTCCCCCCTCCCTTATAGATGTCTCCCTCTCCCCCCCTTCCTTATAGATGTCTCCTTCTCCCTCCCTTATAGATGTCTCCCTCTCCCCCCCTTCCTTATAGATGTCCCCCTCTCCCCCCTCCCTTATAGATGCCCCCTTCTCCCTCCCTTATAGATGTCCCCCTCTCCCCCCTTCCTTATAGATGGCCCTTTCTCCCCCCTCCCTTATAGATGTCTCCCTCTCCCCCCCCCTTCCTTATAGATGGCCCTTTCTCCCCCCTCCCTTATAGATGTCTCCCTCTCCCCCCCTTCCTTATAGATGTCCCCCTCTCCCCCCTCCCTTATAGATGCCCCCTTCTCCCTCCCTTATAGATGTCCCCCTCTCCCCCCTTCCTTATAGATGTCTCCCTCTCCCCCCTTCCTTATAGATGTCTCCCTATCCCCCCCTTCCTTATAGATGTGCCCCTCTCCCCCCATCCTTATAGATGCCCTCTTCTCCCCATCCCCCTTATAGATGCCCCCTTCTCTCTCCCCCTCCCTTATAGATGCCCCCCTCTCCCCCCCTTATAGATGCCCCCCTCCCCCCCCCCTTCCTTATAGATGTCTCCCTCTCCCCCCCTCCCTTATAGATGCCCCCTTCTCCCTCCCTTATAGATGTCCCCCTCTCCCCCCCTTCCTTATAGATGTCACCCTCTCCCCCCCCCTTCCTTATAGATGTCTCCCTCTCCCCCCCTTCCTTATAGATAGCCCTCTCTCCCCCCTCCCTTATAGATGTCTCCCTCTCCCCCCTCCCTTATAGATGCCCCCTTCTCCCTCCCTTATAGATGTCCCCCTCTCCCCCCTTCCTTATAGATGTCTCCCTCTCCCCCCCTTCCTTATAGATGCCCCCCCTTCCTTATAGATGTGCCCCTCTCCCCCCCTTCCTTATAGATGCCCTCTTCTCCCCATCCCCCTTATAGATGCCCCCTTCTCTGTCCCCCCTCCCTTATAGATGCCCCCTTCTCCCTCCCTTATAGATGTCCCCCTCTCCCCCCCCCCTCCCTTATAGATGCCCCCCTCTCTCCCCTCCCTTATAGATGTCCCCCTCTCCCCCCTTCCTTATAGATGTCTCCCTCTCCCCCCCTTCCTTATAGATGTCCCCCTCTCCCCCCCTTCCTTATAGATGGTCCCCCTCTCCCCCCTTCCTTATAGATGCCCTCCTCTCCCCCCCTTCCTTATAGATGTCTCCCTCTCCCCCCCTTCCTTATAGATGGCCCTCTCTCCCCCCTCCCTTATAGATGTCTCCCTCTCCCCCCCTTTCTTATAGATGGCCCTTTCTCCCCCCTCCCTTATAGATGTCTCCCTCTCCCCCCCTTCCTTATAGATGTCTCCCTCTCCCCCCTCCCTTATAGATGCCCCCTTCTCCCTCCCTTATAGATGTCCCCCTCTCCCCCCTCCCTTATAGATGCCCCCCTTCTCCCTCCCTTATAGATGTCCCCCTCTCCCCCCTCCCTTATAGATGCCCCCTTCTCCCTCCCTTATAGATGTCTCCCTCCCCCCCTTTCTTATAGATGTCCTCTCCCCCCTCCCTTATAGATGCCCCCTTCTCCCTCCCTTATAGATGTCCCCCCCCCTTCCTTATAGATGCCCCCTTCTCCCCCCTTCCTTATAGATGTCCTCCTCTCCCCCCCTTCCTTATAGATGCCCCCTTCTCCCTCCCTTATAGATGTCTCCCTCTCCCCCTCCCTTATAGATGTCCTCCTCTCACCCCCTTCCTTATAGATTTCCCCCTCCCCCCCCCTTCCTTATAGATGTCTCCCTCTCCCCCCCTTCCTTATAGATGTCCCCTTCTCCCCCCCTTCCTTATAGATGCCCTCTTCTCCCACCCTTATAGATGTCTCCATCTCCCCCCCTTCCTTATAGATGTCTCCCTCTCCCGCCCTTCCTTATAGATATCCCCGTCTCCCCCCCTTCCTTATAGATGCCCCCTTCTCCCTCCCTTATAGATGTCCCCTTCTCCCCCCCTTCCTTATAGATGCCCCCTTCTCCCTCCCTTATAGATGTCTCCCTCTCCCCCTCCCTTATAGATGCCCCCTTCTCCCTCCCTTATAGATGCCCCCTCTCCCCCCCTTCCTTATAGATGTCCCCCTCTCCCCCCCCTTCCTTATAGATGCCCCCTCTCCCCCCCCTTCCTTATAGATGCCCCCTCTCCCCCACTTCCTTATAGATGCCCTCTTCTCCCCATCCCCCTTATAGATGCCCTCTTCTCCCCATCCCCCTTATAGATGCCCTCTTCTCCCCATCCCCCTTATAGATGCCCTCTTCTCCCCATCCCCCTTATAGATGCCCTCTTCTCCCCATCCCCCTTATAGATGCCCTCTTCTCCCCATCCCCCTTATAGATGCCCCCTTCTCTCTCCCCCCCCCTTCCCCGGGGAGCAGGTTTTAAAAAAAAAAAACACACTCACCTTACAACGCGCTCCCCCGTCGAGCCTTTTTCCTGTCAGTCCCCCGTCTGATGCGCGGCTGCCGGGGGTGTCGCGTCCTATCCCCGACAGCGCGCGTATCATAGAGCTCTCTGTGGGCTTGTGCTGCGGCCGCGACTTCCGGTACACAGAGAGCTCTATGATACGCGCGCTGCCGGGGATAGGACGCGACAACCCTGGCAGCCGCGCATCAGACGGGGGACTGACAAGAGCGCTGTCGGTCGGTCCCGTGCTCCTCCTGGCCCAGTGACTCCTTTTCCCTATGGTTGGGGAAAGGAGTCGCCGGGTCAGGAGGAGCACGGGACCCTCGTCACGGGCCCCCTGATGCGGCGGGGCCCCGTAGCAGCCGCTATGGCTGCTACGGCGGTAGTTCCGCCAGTGTATCTATCTATCTATCTATCTATCTATCTATCTATCTATTTATTTATCATATGTTTATCTCTGTCTTTTATAGAGGTCACAGAGGAGCCCAGACCTTTGACCCCCACAGACACAGAGGGCGATCATAAAGGGGGCCCCTTACAGCCCGACTCCTCTCAGACTGACGTCTCCTATAAACCTCTATCCAGGAAGCGGCTGTTCCTCCACAGATCTTTGGTTCTCATCGCCTCGGTCACTATACTGATGATCGGCATATTAATAAGACTATGCATCTGAGTTCAGCTCCGGTGGACTGAATGCAGCCATCTATGAAGTACACAACAAGAGACAGTGTCCTTGAGGCAGTCACCTACCTCACTAATGACACTGGCAAAGTGTTGACCGATCCAGGCGGAATCACAGCAGGCAGTAAAGCAGCACAGTGCCAGCCAAACACAGGGCGGTATTATTATATGTTCCATTTACAGGGAGATTTATTTTTCATGAAAATACATCAAGCGCCAAGTAAATTGTTTGTGTGATGGAAGAATCATAGAAATATAGCCCGGGCTGGAGCCGCGTAGTGTCTGCTCTCATATCGATAAAGCTTTATGGCCGTATAATGAGAAGCTCTGCAGCTTTCTTGTGTCTCTGTCCTGCACCATTTCCTAGATCCCTGCTTGCTGTCAGTAAATGGAATCATTCGGGATCCTTCTCACAGCAGAGGGTCTGTTACAGTTGTATGTGGTCTAGGACAGTCATTAGCCTGGATACAGTCCACCTGCACCGATACATTGTAGCACAGATGACTTTATCACTCCAGAGACTTGTGTAGCATTATAACAGGTGTTCAGTATTAGGTCTGCACAGGTTTTCTGGATGTGAACAAGGATCTTTTAGTCACTGACAGCCAGCAGAGATCTTGGACATGAAGAAACTGAAACACAAGCCGGCTACACAACCATATCAGAACTTTTCATTATACAGTGATTATATTTTATTTATACAAAACTTTATACCAGCGGTCTGCAAATGGCGGAACTGATGGGGAACTACAACTCCCAGTATGCCCTGGCAGCCTGTGAACAGACAGACAGTATATATCACATGAATAAACAGACATGTACCTCCCTCTGTGTAATGGCCTTTATACCAGGGTGACTCCCTACCTGAGAGAACATCAGGGGGACCAGGGAAAGGTAAGTATGCATTATTTTCCTATATACCTTCAACAGCAGACAGTCCATTAGACAAGTTGTTTTGTATGTGTCAGTAAAAACAAAAACTGGGAAAGGCTTAGATATGCCATCGGTGTTTGCATCAATGTACTGAGAAACCAGCACTGAAGTAGTCTTAAAGCAAGAGGGTTTTTTATGCTTGGATACTTTCCCCTGCACAGTTCCAGAAAAAACATCCAGATAAAGGTTGTAGGTCTTGTAGCCACCACTAGGGGGAACTGGCTGCAGGTGAATTCCTTATTGAGTTTAGTCACAGCTGTAAAAATCTGCACAGTGAGCGCCCCCTGGTGGAAAACAGCATTGCCTGCACCACCCCAAACATTATCATCATCATTCATCAATACTCAAAATAATAAAATGACATTAAATAGTCCCCACTAGAGATGAGCGAACTTAAAGGGCAACTCCAGTTTAAATCAACTGGTGTAAGAAAGTGCCAGAGATTTGTAATTTACTTCTATTAAAAAAATCTCAAGTCTTCCAGTACTTATCAGCTGCAGCATGTCCCACATATCTATGCCTGTGTCTATGACATACAGCAGCTGATAAGTACTGGAAGACCTGAGATTTTTTTTAATAGAAGTAAATTACAAATCTCTGGCACTTTTGGACACTAGTTGATTTGAAAAAAAAAAAAAAAATCACTTGAGTTGCCCTTGATATTTACGAGCTGAGATTCATTCCGAACTTATTGCAGAGTTCAAAACAACTTTTTAATAATGGCAGTTGCGCATCTTAAAAAAAAAAAAATTAAAAAAAAATTGTACGCGCACCTGTCTGTGCTCCCCCAGTGTATCCAGTCACCTGCAGCCCGTTCAGCCAATCACTGACTGAGATGGGATAGGACCATGACCAGTGATTGGCTAAGCGGCCTGTCACTCTAGTGACTGCAGTGCATCTCCATGACAGTGAGTACCGGTGTGAACAGTCTCCTGGCAGGTAGGACGTGTTCACTGTGAAGGGGTCTCTAAGAATCATGGAGCAACAATAGGAGCCAGAAATACAGTGGGCGCTGAAGGGTTAACAGTGCTGTATATGACTTCTCTATTACACGGCCATTATTACAGCATCTCAATAAGATAAAAGAACTTTCTGCATATTACTTATATATAACTACTAAGTCTATACAGAGATATAGAGCTCTGCATGAGAAGAGGGAACTCCGACCACTATAAATATAACTTACAATGATCTAGAACCCAGTATGACAATCATAGGCAGCCTGATGGTGAGTTACCTGATGACGTTATCCTGTAAATATTCTCATTCCCCAGCCAGAAATCAGATAGACGGCTGCCAAATTCCATCTTGTAACCGGACCACGGGTGCCTAGTGGTAAATACAGCCCTGCCTCTCACTATTCCACCATGTCGACTCTCTGTCCATCCCTGCACTGTATGGAGTGGGGTCAGTAGCCAAGTCTGCTCCATACATGGTGGCGCAGTGTATTACAGCTGACAACTGCCCGTGGTTACTGGAGAACGTTAGACCCAGATGCTGAACCTGCTTAGTGATTAGCAATTGTGGCAACTGGGGAGCATCTAGTTAAACAAGTTTTTTTTTGCCCCACAGGGATTAAGAATATGATGGTGTAAAAAAAAAGGATTTTTTTTTCCCTAGTAAAACATACACATGTTAGCGGAAGTGATAGATCTAAGGGCCAGTTCACACAGAGTAAAACTGGCGGAATTCTGCGGCAGAACTCTTTGCCTGTATGACAGAGGCTGGCGGGATTCTGCAGCAGTCTATGGGAGGCTCGCACACCTCCTCTTCCCACGCCTCTCTGCTCGGAAGAATTGACACGTCAATTCTTCCGTGGGAGAGAGAGGAGGCACACGAGCCAGTATGACACAGAGACTGGTTGGATTCCGGGGCGGAGAGTTCTGCGGCAAAATCTGCCAGTTTTACTCTGTGTGAACTGGCCCTTTTAGAGATGAGGAAGAAAAAAAGAAACTATGTTATGAAATATAAAATCTATGGAAAGGAGGTAATTGGGTAATTGCCTTCTCCTTCCCCAGGGTTAGGGGTAAATAAGACATCACCTCTCTGCCCTACTGCCCCTCAGTGATTCTCATTTATTGGTTAGTTCCCTTTGCGTCTTCTTATGATACATCTAACCAGGAGAGACAACAAAATGATCTTACAAGTAAAAGGAAGGAGGCCTGAAGATGTCACTCACTGTTCCGGAGAGCCTAGATCCCCCGTATCGCCTATACACATGAAGAAAGACAATCACTCAGAGGGGTCTCATAGTTTATTACTGGTTACATCATACATGGAGTCCAATAAACTGGATAGGATGGAGAATCTTTGCTTTCAAATTCAATGACTTTACCTTTTGGTCCTTGCGGCCCTGGAAGACCCGGATCTCCTGCAGGAAAGTAGAAATGACAAATTATATCTGTATAGAACTAGGTCACAGAGTAGGAAGGACTGGAGAAGTATGGTGGAGTAATGAGGAAGAATACAGACAAGATACAACCATCAGACGGATAGAGGGGTGGAGGATATTATGGAGGTCTTTCCAAGGGTTGGCAGGTGTTCTGTCTATAGAGTTCCCAGAGGACCTAGATAAAACACATTGTATAGACATATAATGTGCACTAGCAGTGTCCCAGAGTGGGTTTCCACTGCTTTAATGCAGCATATGTAGGTCAGTACATGAATGCTAGAATGATCTGGGGCTGAATGATGTAGTTTGCACTCCCACCACCAGATGTCAGAATGTATTTTCACTCTCTAGAATGGCTTAAGGAAATTCACTAGAATGGTTAACTGCGAAGCTGGATTGCCTTATGCATTTTCTATAATTATGGCCACTATCTGATGTTTTACTGTGCACCAGTCTCTGAGCTGGGTATTCTAGAGTCTTCCCTAATATGTCTTATAACCTATTACAGTATAGATTATTTGCTCTCTGCCCTATCATGTCAACCCTTGGGGATAGAAGTGCTGAGGCATCTGTAATTTGGGGTAGTTATTCAGAGAGAGGCACACAAGATAAAAGAGAGCCTTCCGAGAAGCTTCTTCCAGGGCCTGGCCTGGTGGCCAGGACCCACCTCCTTAGGGGTCACCCCAACGCCTAACTTTTCCCACTAGGTGGGCCTACGTTGTAGTGCTGACTGGTCTAGTGTCACTTGGTGCCCACAAGACAGCATTAAGCGGATGTGCATTCCCATGGGCGTAGGTGCTCCTTCTAAAAGGAGTACCTTAGGGTTTGTGTTTGTGTTTCTCCGACAGTCCACTGCCACCACCACCGATTAACAAGCAGCGTTACAAGTCTAGTCAAGCACCAAGTATATTCAGAGACTGTAGATTCTATTCTTCCACCAGTGAGAGGCTGTGATATTGTCAAGTATTGTACTACAAACAATAAGCTGTGAAGTATATCCAAGTCTATATTATATCCAAAGTTACCCAACTCAACTCAAGAGGTGACCGGTAATATACGGGAAAGGGTGTACATCTGCAAGCCTGGATGAGATGGTGAAGTCCAGGCAAAGTTGTGTGGGTTCAGTAGAGCTATTCTGCTGGACTATATATTCGTATAACTGGCCCTGGATTTTATAGGTGCGTAGTAGAGTGTGGAGGCAATGGAAGGTCCCATTACCAATCCCACCTGCCGTTCCCTCCCCAATCTATTCCGCACCTTGTGCTCAGGTGTAGTCAGGGTCAAATTGCTCCAACATAAAAGGCGGCACAGAGGGAAAAGAAATGCTGAGAGCTTGTGGCCTGTTCACACACTGCTCTGTAGAGCTGCTATTGAGTTAGAGCCCAGCTGGTCAGGTGTGTATTTTGTATCCTCCTAGTAACCAGGGAGCTACTAGCACTTGGTATCGTCTCAGTAAATAGGGACAAGAAATAGCATAGGAAAACTCAACACGTTCTACCTGGAGATGTCTATAAGTTGGCAGACGTTGCAGTAGATTATACCTCAGTAAGCATTACATGGGAGAGGTCTCCAGGTGTTCTCTAATAAGACATCTCAGTAGACACTACCTGGAAAGCTATTACAGTATTGGTTTTTATCCCTGTATAAGAACTGTTGTTAGTGCATCTAGTATATAAGATCCAATCTTGTTCTTTTGGTGGTCCACATTCTTCTTTGTCTCCTGGAGGCAGGTCCGTTTTAATACATTGGTGGGCCCAGTGCACAGCCCTCAAGAGTGCCCCCCTTACCTTTCTGCACATTGTATAATGTACTGAATTTGCCCCCACACTGCATCAAGAGCCCCAATACATACAGTAGTTACCTTATAACACTATTTCCACCATACAGTGATTACATATTACATAAAAACTGCACTAAAACAAAACAGAAAGATATCACCAATGATACCATTACATAATACCGCCACACCATGACCCCTATCAGTACAAGCCTATAACAGAGTGAAGTTACATCCAGTGACTCACCGGGGGTGTCTTCTCCGATCAGAGTCTGTCACCTTTTCTTTTTCTCTCCATCCAGCCTGGGCCACCTTGAAGTCTTCTCCTGGCTGTGAATCTTCTCTCCAGAATCTGCCAGACAATATTTTAGGCTCCAACACATACAGTAGTTAGGTCCCTTGTACCCCTATACAGTAGTTACACCCCTCTGTACTCCTACATAGTTACACCCCCTCTGTGCCTCCATAGTTTTAAGGTGTCCCTGTAGTATATAGACCCTCATGTGCTCCTCCAGTTATATACAGCCCTCCTGTGCGCTCCCCCATTAGTATATAGCCCCCCTGTGCACTCTCCCCAGTAGTATATAGCCCCCCTGTGCTCTCCCACAATAGTATATAGCCCCCCTGTGCTCTCCCACAATAGTATATAGCCCCCCTGTGCTCTCCCACAATAGTATATAGCCCCCCTGTGCTCTCCATAGTATATAGACCCCTATGCTCTCCCACAATAGTATATAGCCCCCCTGTGCTCTCCCACAATAGTATATAGCCCCCCTGTGCTCTCCCACAATAGTATATAGCCCCCTGTGCTCTCCCACAATAGTATATAGCCCCCCTGTGCTCTCCCCAATAGTATATAGCCCCCCTGTGCTCCTCCTCAATAGTATATAGCCCCCCTGTGCTCTCCTCAATAGTAAATAGCCCCCCTGTGCTCTCCATAATATATAGCCCCCTGTGCTCTCCCCCATAGTATATAGACCCCTGTGCTCCCCAATAGTATATAGCCCCCCTGTGCTCTCCCCAATAGTAAATAGCCCCCCTGTGCTCTCCATAATATATAGCCCCCTGTGCTCTCCCCCATAGTATATAGACCCCTGTGCTCTCCAATAGTATATAGCTCCCCTGTGTTCCCCAATAGTATATAGCCCCCTGTGCTCCCCAATAGTATATAGCTAACCTGTGTTCCCCAATAGTATATAACCCCTGTGCTCCCCCATAGTATATAGCCCCCTGTGCTCCCCCATAGTATATAGCCCCCTGTGCTCCCCAGTAGTATATAGCCCCCTGTGCTCCCCATAGTATATAGCTCCCCTGTGCTCCCCCATAGTATATAGCCCCCTGTGCTCCCCCATAGTATATAGCTCCCCTGTGCTCCCCCATAGTATATAGCTCCCCTGTGCTCCCCCATTGTATATAGCCCCCTGTGCTCCCCCATTGTATATAGCTCCCCTGTGCTCCCCAATAGTATATAGCCCCGTTCTCCCCCATAGTATATAGCCCCCTGTTCTCCCCATAGTATATAGCCCCCTGTTCTCCCCCATAGTATATAGCCCCCTGTGCTCCCCAATAGTATATAGCTGCTATATAACATTGAAAAAAACAAACACTTACTCACCTAGGTCCACGCGTTCCTCTTCTCTTCCCTCTTGTGGCCGCACTTCCTGCAGTCACAAGAGGCTGCACTCCCCTTACCCTCGCGCCGACGCTCCAGTGACGTCGGGCGCTAGAGGGAGAGTGCGGCCTCTTGTGACCGCAGGAAGTGCGGCCACAAGAGTGACTGACAGGGAGGGAGCCAATGGCTCTCTCTCTGTCAGTGTCGCTGCTGCTGCAGCGCTGAAGCGCCGCAGCAGCAGCGGACGGGGGAAGCGGCGGACTGGGGGGGCCCTGCAGGGGGCGCCATGGAGGGGTAAGTAGATTACCCATCCATGGCGCTCCCCCCCTGACAGGCTGGTGGCCGGAGCCCTGTGCGACCGCATTGGTCGCACATAGCAACTGCCGGCCTACTCGGGGGGGGGCCCTTTAACCAGTGGGCCCGGTGCACGTGCACCATGTGCCCTCTGGTTAAAGCGGCCCTGCCTGGAGGTACCCCAACATCCTCGAAGGACAGTTATCTGCCCTCTATTTATGTGTTGATAAGAATTTGTTCTACTTTGATGACCCGTGACAATTCAGATTATTTGCGAAACATGGTGGTCGCACATGTTTTCAGGTATTTTAGTGAGTTGGCGGGTACAAGGGACTATCCATAATTGGCTGTAACCCTGCCCCAGCATGTCCATGCTATAGACACATAGCAGGAGCTCTATACAGGAGGACTAGAAGTACCAACATGTCCATGCTTTAAAACACAAAGCAGTGCTCCTAATGGTCTCACCTGACCATGGAGCACACAACAAACTGCACCGGAACAGCGCCAGGAAGGAAGGTAAAAGACAAACCTTCCTTCTTGGCTTCTCCTGTGCAATGGGGACATATCAGCATGTTAGATTAAAAGGGTTAAAGGGCTTATATGAGCTCCATAGCAGGCACACAGCTGCAGGATCCCGGCAGACAAGAGTAATAGTGCAGAGAGATTTATCTAACAGATTTTTGAAGCCAAAACCAGGAACAGACTATAAAGAGAGAACAGGTCATAAAGGAAAGAGTGAGATTACTTCTCTTCAAAAATCCATTCCTGGCTTTGGCTTCCAAAATCTTTTAGATAAATCTGTCTGTATAAACGTACCCTTAGGCTATGTTCACACTACGTAAGTCTCCGAACGTATAGCGTTCCGTGAATAAGCGGCCGGAGACTTACGTAGTTTGCGTAAGTATGGAAAGTATACGATGTACGGCTGCACAGTTCACACTACGTAAGAACTTACGCCCGGATCGTACGCTGCGCCGTAAAAAAGGAACCAGACCATTGTTTGAGGACGAAAATGCCGTAACTTACGCCCGTAGCGTAACATGCGGTCCCGTACGTAGTGGCGATTTCTTCATTTTTGCACTTTTCTTTGCCGATCCAAAAGGTTCTGTGAGGTGTCCGGGGCTAGCCGAAGATATCCCAGTAAAAGACCGCTGTCGGATCGCAACGTAGGGCGCTCGGGAAGCGTAAGTAGACTACGGGCGTAAGTTCGCGGACCGTACGTAGCCGGCCGCAACTTACGTAAATCCCCGGCCGGAGTTTAACACGTATATGTCCGGCCGCGAAGATATGCGGCCGGACATATACGTAGTGTGAACATAAACGAGCGCCGTTCTGCTAGATCAGCGCTCGTTTACTGGGCCAATTCCACGGCCTGGTTATCGTTAAACAAGGGCTGCAGGGACCTTGTTACTGATGTCCTTGCAGTCCTAGCTTAACTAGTATACATTACCTATGCAGGGTGCAGGGCTCCTCTTCTCCCGGGTCCTGCGCGCTCCTCCAGCGTCAGGGCAGCCTGTCTCGGCTGACAGGCCACTCAGCCAATCACTGGGTGGGACCGCTGTGGCCAGTGATTGGCTGAGTGGAGACAGGCCGCCCTGACGCTGGAGCGCGCGGGATCCGGGACCCGGGGAGAAGCAGGAGAAGAGGAGCCCTGCACCCTGCATAGGTAATGTAAATCGTTAGTCGCCGGCCTCGCACCGCTATTCCACGCAGCAGTGTGCGGTCGGCGCCCGACAAATATAGGTCCTAACCTATATCAACGATCAGCCGATGACAAAGCTGATCGTTGTCTCTATTCCGATTCGGCCAATCATCGCTCCGTGGAACAGGGCCCTTAGGGAGTTATGTGACAGGCAGAGATGTGCCAACCAGTCCCTGTGTACCAGGCTTATACATCTAGGGGTAGATTAGATGGTCAGAAATCCCTTCCCCCGCTAGTTAAGCTCAGATATGTGGCAGCTTCTCTAGTCTTATTATGTCAGTGTGGTCAGATCCAGGGATGAGCTGTGGTTTGTAATCACCCATAGAGGCCGGGCCTCCCCTTCCCTCTAACTGGCTGGGTGCGGGATTTCAGCTCAGGATGGAACCGTCCAATGTGAATATGCCAAAGTCCGTGCCTGGTAAACTATGTGGGCACTGAACAGTTCTCTATAGTGACCACACGGTGGCGCTATTGTACTACTTATTATCCCCACAGCCTGTATCATTGTGTCGTATCTACAGACGGACAATAAATGACATTGTAACAAGGAAGGAGAGAATGGATACAATGTATCTCATCTACAGAGGGGAAGGTTAGACGTTACATTGTACTTTGGGGTCCAGAGATACATTGTAGCTTCACTCGCTGAGATTTCCCATCAACTCCACAACGTCCCCATAGCCAGGACAGCGCCCCCGCCCGCAGCTCCTCCAGCACTGCAGCCAATGTTAGACTAGGATAAGTATATAGGAGAATAGGGGGGAAGCGGCGCTGACAATGCCGGAGCCGGGCACAGGGAGGAGGTCACAGCTCAGTGCTGCCTCCTGGCGGATTGTCCCGGTAACCAGCGGCTATATTGTGCTATATGTGACCTCCGGCCGCTAATGTAATGTCCAGCTCCGGCCACGTCCATGCAGCAGCGCTGAGTGTGAGCACCGAGCACCTCGCCAGAAATCTGCCCTAACCCCTGCATGTCCGGAGCGGCGACCCAGAAAGCGGCAAGTACTGTCACTAATAGTCATCGCACCCCAGTATCCCCCATCCCAGAAACCACCGCCCGGGAGCGGGGAGGCCGCGCTGCATCATAGGAGAACACCGGCCACCAGGGGGCGCCACACCGGGAGATCACGGCGGCTGCTGAAGCATCACAGAGCCCGGAGGGAGATACACGGGGAACCCACTGATCTGTACAAGGGAACAAAACAAGCATCAGCCCCAGAAATCCTAAAACCTATCTGAACCCCACCCGGCCATAGCGGCCTGACCCCCCTAATAACGGACATAATAGCATCAGAAGAGGGAAATGGCGGCGACAGTAATAGAATAGGCGGGAAAGAGAATATCAACATTACATCTGTGTTCAGCCAATCAACGGAGAGTAGGCGGGGCTGAAAGCTCAGTGCAAAAAAAAAAAAAAAAGAAAGACACGCCCCCAGTGTGGATCATATTACTCAGTTCTCTGTCAGGTCCGCCTATTTCCTATATAAGCAAGGACTCTAAGCGCGTTCTCTTACAGTTGTTTCTTTACAGCTCAGAGAATGTCTGGACGCGGCAAAGGAGGAAAAGGTCTCGGTAAGGGCGGCGCCAAGAGGCACAGGAAGGTGCTCCGGGATAACATTCAGGGCATCACTAAGCCCGCTATCCGCCGTCTTGCTCGCAGGGGAGTGCGTCAAGAGAATCTCCGGCCTCATCTATGAGGAGACGCGCGGTGTCCTGAAAGTCTTCTTGGAGAATGTGATCCGCGACGCCGTCACCTACACCGAGCACGCCAAGAGGAAGACCGTCACCGCCATGGACGTGGTGTACGCCCTCAAGCGCCAGGGCCGCACTCTCTACGGCTTCGGAGGTTAATTCCGCTCCCATTCGGCTCCATCTCCACAACCCAAAGGCTCTTTTCAGAGCCGCCCACGTCTTCTATATGGAGGCTACAATTCCTGGGAACCATTGCTGTGGTTGGCAGTGTGCAGTCTCGGAGGGGCAGCAATATGGGGTTTTGTGAACAAATCAAGATTAAACATTATACATATATAACCGAGTGAAAAGACCACCACTAAAATCAGTCACCTGTAGATGGCGCTAAAACTTGAGCTTTGAATTTCAAAATTCCCGCCCGTCGCACACACCGTTCTTTGTTTGGTCGCAGTCGGTCTGACTCCCATACATAATAGAGATGTCGGAGCTCTATACTGACTGCTCTCCTCCTGCTTATCTTTACTGTCAGCACTCAATATAACCCGGCAAGGGGGGATAATTGTTTTGGGGGGGAAAGCTTATATAATACAAAAAACGCACAAGACCGCCCCCAAGGACAGAGTTCTCATATTCCCGGTTTTGTCATTGGGATAGTGGAGCAGAAAAACACGTATATGGAATGTACTGTAGTTATGTAAGCTCCGGTCTCCTGAAATAAAAGGCACTGCAAGAATAGCGGGCGGGCTCCTCAACATGCTGTTGCCGGGCTATAGGGTATAATACTGCTCAGCGATGTAATACACCACAGCAGCAGGTGGCAGCGTCACTGTGCAGTATAGTAAGCTAAGCACTATGCAGGCATGTCATCGGTGTACGTTGTAACGGGGGAAACAATGAGAGAAGTCAGCACGATCTGCGCTGATGAATGGGCGGCGGCTCGTTACATTTATTAGGCGGAAATCGGGGATGAGAACCTTCACCTAATTGTATAGAGACAAAGTAAAAAATGGAAATAACCGCATTGTGTGTAACCGAACAGGAGTGACGTAAGAACTTCCCATTCATAAATACTATGCAGTAATAACTCAGCAGTGACAGTAGGTGTCGCTGTTCTCCCATATATCACACCGCTACATAGTAAAGGAAATCTTACTATATATAGGACATATTGTTTCATCAACATCTTGAACACGTAGATCAGTTAAGAAAAACAGAAAAAGGAAAACGAACTAGCTGAATTAGATACGACTACGGGAGAAGCTCCAGCTCCGTTCTAGACAACGTGGGTGGCTCTTAGAAGAGCCTTTGGGGTGATAAGAGAAGAGGCAGGAGGCGAGCCGCTCACTTGGCGCTGGTGTACTTGGTGACGGCCCTTGGTGCCCTCGGACACGGCGTGCTTGGCCAGCTCTCCCGGCAGCAGCAGGCGCACGGCGGTCTGGATCTCCCGGGAGGTGATGGTAGAGCGCTTGTTGTAGTGAGCCAGGCGAGAGGCTTCCCCTGCGATGCGCTCGAAGATGTCGTTGACGAAGGAGTTCATGATGCCCATGGCCTTGGAGGAGATACCGGTGTCAGGGTGGACCTGCTTGAGCACCTTGTACACGTAGATGGCGTAGCTTTCCTTCCTGCTCTTCCTTCGCTTCTTGCCGTCCTTCTTCTGGGTCTTGGTCACGGCTTTCTTGGAGCCCTTCTTGGGCGCTGGGGCAGACTTGGCAGGATCAGGCATGATGATCACTCACAATCCTCCTTCACTGGGACAGAGAAGATGCTGCTCTCCCCTCCCGCCGCAGCCCTATTTATCCCCAGCCCATGCAAATGAGGGCTGCCGCTTGCTCGACCCTCTACTGGAGGAGAGAGTCACCTGACCGGGGAGCGCGTCATACATCCCCGCCCACAGCCGGCTATTGGCGTACCTACAAGCAGGCCTGCCCGTTGGCCGGATTCAAATCTACCCAATGACAGGAGGCGGAGGGCGGAGCAAGGAAGTATAAAAAGCCGCAGACGCCGGGCGAGGGAATCTGATCGTGAAAGCGCACGAGCTCGACAATGTCCTGGACGCGGCAAACAAGGAGGCAAGGTCCGTGCTAAGGCCAAGACCCGCTCCTCCCGGGCAGGACTGCAGTTTCCCCGTCGGTCGTGTGCACAGGCTTCTCCGCAAGGGAAACTACGCTGAGAGGTTGGCGCCGGCGCTCCGGTCTACCTGGCCGCCGTGCTGGAGTATCTGACCGCTGAGATCCTGGAGTTGGCCGGCAATGCCGCCCGGGACAACAAGAAGACCCGCATCATCCCCCGTCACCTGCAGCTGGCCGTCCGCAACGACGAGGAGCTCAACAAGCGCTGGGTGGGGTGACCATCGCCCAGGGAGGCGTCCTTCCCAACATCCAGGCCGTGCTGCTGCCCAAGAAGACCGAGAGCAGCAAAGCGGCCAAGAGCAAGTGAGCTCCGCTCATCCATCCGGTACCGTCCGCAACCCAAAGGCTCTTCTAAGAGCCACCCACCTCCTCCTCATACAGAGCTGTCACCGCTATTATTACTACATATAACACATGACTGGTAGAGGCTGCAGGGTATCGGCGCTGCCGCATACAGACGGGGGCGCTGTTACTAGTAAATGACACTGACCTCTAGTGACGGCTCCTCCCGGCCCCTCTCATCTCTACCTACAGCCCCCCCCCCCCCCCCCCCAGGACTGACTGCAGAAGGGAGTGTCCCCCTCGATGTATCTGCTGCGGAGCATCATAACCCCCATCCTCCTCCTACATGGGTGGTGGAAGGCATCGGCCTCACTGCTCGGGATCCCCCTGACCGGTTACTAGAAGTCTCGTCTTCCCCGGGGATCAGCCAATCAGCGCGCAGTAATCCGGGCTGTTGGAGACGGTTTGTATTTCCCGCTCATTGTACGGCTATTCAGCAGCACAAAGCTCCCCGCAGTGTTAACCCTTCAGTCCCCCGCTGTATTTCTGGCTCCTATTGTTGCTCAGATACCAACTCCTCCTCCGATCACATGACCACGTTCCTAGCTGCCAGGGAGACTGATGACACCGGGGGGGATACACTGCAGGTCACCGAGCACAGCACCGCGCACATCACCAGCCACCCATGTAGTCCTGGGCGATCTCTTACACGCAGACACTTAGGGGTTAATCCCGGCACTTACACTCTCTCTCCGCCAGGGGGCGGCCTGTATCCGCATACTGGTGCTGGGGAATGGGCGGCGGCTGTTACATTTATCAGGCGGGAATCGGAACTTTCACCTAATTGTATAGACGCAAAGTAATAATGGAAATAACCGCATTGTGTGTAACCGAGCGGCAGGAGTGACGTAACAACTTCCCATTCATAATAGAAGGCAGTAATAGCTCAGCAGTCCAGTAGAGAAATCCTGATCCCCCAACAGCCCCCAATAACCCCGGACCATCACTTCTATGTCTCCTATATACCTGCTGAGACCCTCACATCCCCCATGTCCGGTACACACACCTGCCTATAATTCATTGTTTCGCCACATCTCATCTCATAATAATTACTAATAAACATAAATCGATAGAGAACAGCAGTGTTGATTTTGTTGTTTGTGCCAGTGTTATAGTTGAGCTGAGGATTCGTTACTTTGTGCTGTTACCGGGAGCAGAGTTGTCTTTTCCTCCCATTACTCATACTGCACAGGGCTCCTTGTACTTCTATTACCTACCTTTAGTTGTTGTACCTTCTATTCACTATGTATCTCATTACTTTGTATCACTATATAATGCTGCTATTACTGAGCTGAGGGTTCGTTGCAGTGTGTTCTGCTGTATTTCCCTGCGCACAGATGGCTGCTACATGATGTGTTGTACACGATGTTATGTACATGCATATAGCCACACTTGCATTGGTGATTCATTACTATATGTTGCTGTGTGTTGATGCTATTGTTGAGCTGAGGATTTGTTAGAGTGCGTCTCTCTCTCTCTCTCTCTCTCTCTCTCTCCTTTCTCTCTCCCAGCACAGTGACTGCACAGTAAGTGCTCAGACTGAGGTGATCTCCATAGTGGCAGGGAAGGACCTACCTTGTTCTGTAATGTTATTATGTTTTGTTTCTGCCATCTTGTGGTACATAGAGGTAACACATGGTAGAAAGCGCTGACGGGCTTCCTGCTCTGTTTCTGACCACTTGTTGTAGTTCTGATGAGTAGTCAGACTGTTCTATTTCTAGCCACTGTGCTCGGCCTATTCCCTGGTTATATTATTCTCCATGTGATGGGATTTCTTGTTGGATTTAGATAAAGTTATTGTGGATTTTGGTGTCTTTATTGGTGTTTCTTTCGTGTTCTTTATAGTATTAATGGTTTTCCTGCCGATTCATAGAAAGGTGGAATAGTTTCAAATAAGCATTAAGGTCATATACGGAGAAGGGGAGTGGGGGTTGGTATAAAAGTTCTCCTAGTGTCAAATCCTGATTATTGTACAGTATAACGGCTGTCTTTATTATTATTATTAATAATAATAATAATATAGTAATAATAATAATAGGTGTATACGGGGGTAACAATTCTCCTCATACTTTTTCCTGCTTTACTATGCTCCAGGGTCTCTTACAATCCGTTTTAGTTGGTTACTATTTTATATTGTATGTCGTTCTGATCGGGATATTCAGATTATTTATTCTATTCGTTTTTCTCCCTTTTATTTCTTCTCCAATAATGATTCCCTCCTTGTGGTTTCCTCCTCTCCTTCACTATCGTCCTTATTGCTGAACTTGTTTGTTGTTGATTCTCTCGAAACCCACATGAACCAAATGTATCAGTCCTATCACCTAAAGGTTTCTTCCATTGCAGGAATATTAATATCAATACACTGTATAGGGATATATATACTCCTTTGTAAGAGCAAAGTAGTTTTATTATTTATATAGTGAGGGCAGGAAGAGAGAACATCAGTATAATATACGGGAAACACAGGGGCCGCCCTATGTCCCGGATTATACAGAAACACCCAGAGTCATTTGAGGGATCAATGCTGATTTATAACTATTCACCTTTCTATGATCGGCAGGAAAAACCATTAAACTAATAAATAAACACGAAAGAAACCACCAATAAGACACCAAAATCCACAATAACTTTATCTAAATCCAACAAGAAATCCATCACATGGAGATAATGACATATATGCCTGTAATGCCTCAAAAGCTACCAACCATCAGGGCGTTTGGACATCAGGTTTAACTTATAGAAGGGGCGATCTATAACAACAGCCATAACCCTGAGGAAGGCCGACGTGTGAGCTGCAGCAACGGGTAGATACTTATTGCCTATAAAAGATCGGTACAGTGACGTCACTAACTCATATACACTTACATTGCAGAGACGTCCCTATAGCCATGGGGTTCTGCAGAACCTATGGCAGAAGTGAAGTGGCGCATGCGCTAAATACAATTCTCCTGATATTTCGCACTGTAACCATTTTATTGGAATTCCGGGGTCCCCTCCTCTTGTAGTAGCAGCAGCAGCAGCAAGTGCTTAGTGCTGGGGAAGTTTCTTTAGTCTTACTAGTTACGGCAGGAATCCTCCGTATTATACACTATATTTATACATGACCGGGCAGGGAGCGAAGCCGCCGCCTGTGTTACCCTCCCGGGCTCTCCCTAGCTCCAGGCCGTCCCGCATCGTCCATTCAGCTTCCAGGACGGTGGGAATTGTAGAAAAGATCCTGTGTACGGTGACCGGTGCCGGGAATAGAAGGAAGGAGCCGCCGCAGCGGATTTATCCTCCCGGATACACAGAGATGTGCAGTCCGGCAAGACTTATGGCGGAGATCCCGGGGGTCTCCTCCCGGCTCCTGCCCAGAACCTCCGCCCGTGACGGGCATAATCGGTCAGGGAGGATGTCCGGGAAGAGGGAATCAGGGAGAAAGCGAGATCACCTGTCCGGTTCTAACCGAGAAAGGCTCTTCTCCCGGGCAGGGAAACACAAGGGGTGAGCGGAGAAGAGCTGAGACTTGGACGGGATGGGGGCGGGACCTGTTTTCTGTGTCAGCCAATAGCAGCTCAGGCCGATGGCAGTTTAGCAGCCAATCACAGGCGGCCGCTGTACATATAAGAAGCGCTGCCGGCTGCGGCCTCAGCATTTATCTTCCAGGATAACTTTTTCCTGTAACCGATCACACGATGGCAGAAACCGCGCCAGCCGCTGCTCCTCCTCGCCGAACCGCCGCTAAAACCAAGAAGCAGCCGAAGAAGTCTCCTGCGGGGGGCGCCAAGAAGAGCAAGAAACCTTCCGGTCCCAGCGTGTCCGAGCTGCTCGTCAAAGCCGTTTCTGCCTCCAAGGAGCGCAGCGGGTGTCCCTTGCGGCCTGAAGAAGGCTCTGGCTGCCGGAGGCTACGATGTAGACAAGAACAACAGCCGCCTGAAGCTGGCCATCAAGGGGCTGGTGACCAAGGGGACCCTGCTCCGGTGAACAGGCAGCGGCGCCTCCGGCTCCTTCAAGCTGAACAAGAAGCAGCAGCAGGAGACCAAGGATAAGGCGGCCAAGCTCAAGAAGCCTGCCTGCCGCAGCCAAGAAAGTGGCCAAATCTCCTAAGAAGCCGAAGAAGGCTCCGAGCGCGGCCAGAGCCCGAAAAAGGCCAGAGAAAGCCTGCAGCGGCCGCCGCCAAGAAAGCGGCAAAGAAGCCGAAGGCTGCTCCCAAGCCCAAGAAAGTCACCAGAGAGCCCGGCTAAGAAGGCGGCCAAAACCAAGGCTGCCAAGAGCCCGGCTAAGAAGGTCGCCAAACCCAAGGCTGCCAAGAAGATCCCGGCTAAGAAAAGGTCGCCAAACCCAAGGCTGCCAAGAAGAGCGCAGCTAAGAAATAATCGGGAGCCTCGCCCTGTACTTTACCCCCACAAAGGCTCTTCTCAGAGCCACCACCTCCTCCCGCAGAGCTTTATGACCTCCCCCCACATAAACTAGTGTGTCTACACTCCCTCCCCGTCTGTAGGACGTCACAATATCCAGTCAAACGCGGTCCATAGGGTCTAGCTCCCCTTCTGGCAGATAAGAGAGCCACTTCCATAACATCAGTCAGTAACCAACCGCGCGCACTTGTATCTATTTGTGCGCTATAACACTTTGTAGTGTCAGTATTTGGGATAAGAGAAAATAGCACTTGTTACAGTGTGGTGGTAACCTGCAGCCATTAGAACTCGAAGCTCTCGCCACAACGGTGTCGCTGTTATACTGTAACACAATGTAGCTGTCATGTGAGTACACCACGATTGTAGCCTGCTGTAATAAACAGACGGGATGTGAGGAGACTACTGATTCGGGCCGCTGTGAGCATGCACTATATATTGTAGAGGCATTCGGTTAATCAGTGTGAACGCCGAGACGCGTCACCGATTCATGGATGAGGGAACACGTGGGAGGGCGCTGTTACGCGGGAGTTCCTTCCTTCCACCCGCTGAGAGGGCCGGATGGGTCCGCCTCTCCTGAATAGATATTACCGACCCAAAGCAGCAGCTATGTTCTGGCGGGCTCGTGGATGTATAAATTAGCCAATGGATTCAGGGGGTGTGGTTTACAGCAGCCATGAGCAGGACACCACACTATAAATGCTCTGCCTTTTCCTCCGCTCCCATCACATCTCAGTTGTGCCCGTCTACAGAGCATAATGGCCAGAACCAAGCAGACAGCCCGTAAGTCCACCGGAGGGGAAGCTCCCCGCAAGCAGCTGGCCACCAAGGCGCCAGGAAGAGCGCTCCCGCTACCAGTGGAGTGAAGAAGCCGCATCGTTACCGTCCCGGTACAGTGGCCCTCCGTGAGATCCGCCGCTACCCAGAAGTCCACCGAGCTGCTGATCCGCAGCTTCCCTTCCAGCGCCTGGTGAGAGAGACAATTAGGTGAAAGTTCCGATTCCCGCCTGATAAATGTAACAGCCGCCGCCCATTCCCCAGCACAGTATGCGGATACAGGCCGCCCCCGGGCGGAGAGAGAGTGTAAGTGCCGGGATTAACCCCTAAGTGTCTGCTGTGTAAGAGATCGCCCAGGACTACATGTGGTGGCTGTGTGATGTGCGCGGTGCTGTGCTCCGGTGACTGCAGTGTATCCCCCCCGGTGTCATCAGTCTCCTGGCAGCTAGGACGTGGTCACTGTGATCGGAGGAGGGTGGTATCTGAGCAACAATAGGGGCCAGAAATACAGCGGGGACTGGAAGGGTTAACACTGCGGGGAGCTTTGTGCTGCTGATAGCCGTACAATGAGCGGGAAATACAAACCGTCCAACAGCCCGGATACTGCGCGCTGATTGGCTGATCCCCGGGAAGACGAGATTTCTAGTAACAGGGAGGAGCCGCACTAGAGGTCAGTGTCATTTACTAGTAACAGCGCCCCCGTCTGTATGCGGCAGCGCCGATACCTGCAGCCTCTACCAGTCATGTGTTTATATGTAGTAATAATAGCGGTGACAGCTCTGTATGAGGAGGAGGTGGGTGGCTCTTAGAAGAGCCTTTGGGGTTGCGGACGTTACCGGAGGATGGATGCGGAGCTCACTTGCTCTTGGCCGCTTTGCTGGTCTCTCGGTCTTCTGGGCAGCAGCACGGCCTGGATGTTGGGAAGGACGCCTTCCTGGGCGATGTTCACCCCACCCAGCAGCTTGTTGAGCTCCTCGTCGTTGCGGACGGCCAGCTGCAGGTGACGGGGGATGATGCGGGTCTTCTTGTTGTCCCGGGCGCATTGCCGGCCAACTCCAGGATCTCAGCGGTCAGATACTCAGCACGGCGCCAGGTAGAACCGGAGCGCCGGCGCCAACCCTCTCAGCAGCGTAGTTTCCCTTGCGGAGAAGCCTGTGCACACGACCGACCGGGGAACTGCAGTCCTGCCCGGGAGGAGCGGGTCTTGGCCTTAGCACGGACCTTGCCTCCTTGTTTGCCGCGTCCAGAACATTGTCGAGCTCGTGCGCTTTCACGATCAGATCAGATTCCTTCGCCCGGCGTCTGCGGCTTTTTATACTTCCCTTGCTCCGCCCTCCGCCTCCTGTCATTGGGTAGATTTGAATCCGGCCAACGGGCAGCCTGCTTGTAGGTACGCCAATAGCCGGCTGTGGGCGGGGATTATGACGCGCTCCCGGTCAGGTGACTCTCTCCTCCAGTAGAGGGTCGAGCAAGCGGCAGCCCTCATTTGCATGGGCTGGGTATAAATAGGGCTGCGGCGGGAGGGGAGAGCAGCATTCTTCTCTGTCCCAGTGAAGGAGGATTGTGAGTGATCAGCATGCCTGATCCGCGCCAAGTCTGCCCCATCGCCCAAGAAGGGCTCCAAGAAAGCCGTGACCAAGACCCAGAAGAAGGACGGACGCAAGAAGCGAAGGAAGAGCAGGAAGGAAGCTACGCCATCTACGTGTACAAGGTGCTCAAGCAGGTCCACCCTGACACGGTATCTCCTCCAAGGCCATGGGCATCATGAACTCGTTCGTCAACGACATCTTCGAGCGCATCGCAGGGTAAGCCTCTCGCCTGGCTCACTACAACAAGCGCTCTACCATCACCTCCCGGGAGATCCAGACCGCCGTGCGCCTGCTGCTGCCGGGAGAGCTGGCGCAAGCACGCCGTGTCCGAGGGCACCAAGGCCGTCACCAAGTACACCAGCGCCAAGTGAGCGTGCTCGCCTCCTGCCTCTTCTCTTATCACCCCAAGGCTCTTCTAAGAGCCACCCACGTTGTCTAGAACGGAGCTGGAGCTTCTCCCGTAGTCGTATCTAATTCAGCTAGTTCGTTTCCTTTTTCTGTTTTTCTTAACTGATCTACCGTGTTCAAGATGTTGATGAAAAATATGTCCTATATATAGTAAGATTTCCTTTACTATGTAGCGGTGTGATATATGGGAGAACAGCGACACCTACTGTCACTGCTGAGTTATTACTGCATAGTATTATGAATGGGAAGTTCTTACGTCACTCCTGTTCGTTACACACAATGCGGTTATTTCCATTTTTTTACTTTGTCTCTATACAATTAGGTGAAGTTCTCATCCCCGATTTCCGCCTAATAAATGTAACAGCCGCCGCCCATTCATCATCACGCAGATCGTGCTGACTTCTCTCATTGTTTCCCCCGTTACAACGGACACCGATGACATGCCTGCATAGTGCTTAGCTTACTATACTGCACAGTGACGCTGCCACCTGCTGGCTGTGGTGGTATTACATCGCTGAGCAGTATTATACCCTATAGGCCCCGGCACAGTGCATGTTGAGGAGCCCGCCCGCTATTCTTGCAGTGCCTTTTATTTCAGGAGACCGGGAGCTACATAACTACAGTACATTCCATATACGTGTTTTTCATGCTCCACTATCCCAATGACAAAACCGGAATATGAGAACTCTGTCCTTGGGGGCGGTCTTGTGCTTTTTGTATTATATAATCTTTCCCCCCAAAACAATTATCCCCCTTGCCGGGTTATATTGAGTGCTGACAGTAAAGATAAGCAGGAGGAGAGCAGTCAGTCAGTATAGAGCTCCGACATCTCTATTATGTATGGGATCAGACCGACTGGCGACCAAACAAAGAACGGGTGTGCGACGGGGGGGGCTGGGAATTTTGAAATTCAAAAGCAAAGCTCAGTTTTAGCGCCATCTACAGGTGACTGATTTTAGTGGTGGATCTTTTCACTCGTTATATATGTATAATGTTTAATCTTGATTTGTTCACAAACCCCATATTGCTGCCCCTCCGTAGACTGCACACTGCCACTGCAACACAGCAATGGTTCCCAGGAATTGTAGCCTCTTATAGAAGACGTGGGCGGCTCTGAAAAGAGCCTTTGGGTTGTGGAGATGGAGCCGAATGGGAGGCGGAATTAACCTCCAAAGCCGTAGAGAGTGCGGCCCTGGCGCTTGAGGGCGTACACCACGTCCCATGGCGGTGACGGTCTTCCTCTTGGCGTGCTCGGTGTAGGTGGACGGCGTCGCGGATCACATTCTCCAAGAAGACTTTCAGGACACCGCGAGTCTCCTCATAGATGAGGCGGCGGATATTCTCTTGACGCCTCCCCTGCGAGCAAGACGGCGGATAGCGGGGCTTAGTGATGCCCTGAATGTTATCGCCGGAGCACCTTCCTGTGCCTCTTGGCGCCGCCCTTACCGAGACCTTTTCCTCCTTTGCCGCGTCCAGACATTCTCTGAGCTGTAAAGAAACAACTGTAAGAGACCGCGCTTAGAGTCCTTGCTTATATAGGAAATAGGCGGACCTGACAGAGAACTGAGTATATGATCCACACTGGGGGCGTGTCTTTTTTTTTTTTTGCACTGAGCTTTCAGTCCCCGCCTACTCTCCGTTGATTGGCTGAACACAGATGTAATGTTGATATTCTCTTTCCCGCCTATTCTATTACTGTCGCCGCCATTTCCCTCTTCTGATGCTATTATGTCCGTTATTAGTGGGGTCAGGGCCAGCTATGGCGCGGGTGGGGTTCATATAGGTTTTAGGATTTCTGGGGCTGATGCTTGTTTGTTCCCTTGTACAGATCAGTGGGGTTCCGTGTATCTCCCTCCGGGCTCTGTGATGCTTCAGCAGCCGCCGTGATCTCCCGGTGTGGCGCCCCCTGGTGGCCGGTGTTCTCCTATGATGCAGCGCGGCCTCCCGCTCCCGGGCGGTGGTTTCTGGATTGGGGATACTGGGGTGCGATGACTATTAGTGACAGTACTTGCCGCTTTCTGGGTCACCGCTCGGGACATGCAGGGGTTAGGGCAGATTTCTGGCGAGGTGCGCTCGGTGCTCACACTCAGCGCTGCTGCATGGACGTGCCGGAGCTGGACATACATTACATTAGCGCCGAGGTCACATATAGCACAATATAGCCGCTGGTTACCGGGACAATCCGCCAGGAGGCAGCACTGAGCTGTGACCTCCTCCCTGTGCCCGCTCCGGCATTGTCAGCGCTCCGCTTCTCCCCTATTCTCCTATATACTTATCCTAGTCTAACACTGGCTGCAGTGCTGGAGGAGCTTGCGGGCGGGGGCGCTGTCCTGGCTATGGGGACGTTGTGGAGTTGATGGGAAAATCTCAGCGAGTGAAGCTACAATGTATCTCTGGACCCCAAAGTACAATGTCTTCTAACCTTCCCCTCTGTAGATGAGATACATTGTATCCATTCTCTCCTTCCTTGTTACAATGTCATTTATTGTCCGTCTGTAGATACGACACAATGATACAGGCTGTGGGGATAATAAGTAGTACAATAGCGCCACCGTGTGGTCACTATAGAGAACTGTTTCAGTGCCCACATAGTTTACAGGCACGGACTTTGGCATATTCACATTGGACGGTTCCATCCTGAGCTGAAAATCCGCCCCGCACGCCAGCCAGTTAGAGGAGGGGAGGCCGGCCTCTATGGGTGATTACAAACACAGCTCATCCCTGGATCTGACCACACTGACATAATAAGACTAGAGAAGCTGCCACATATCTGAGCTTAACTAGCGGGGGAAGGGATTTCTGACCATCTAATCTACCCCTAGATGTATAAGCCTGGTACACAGGGACTGGTTGGCAACATAACTCCCTAAGGGCCCCTGTTCCACGGAGCGATGATTGGCCGAATCGGAATAGAGACAACGATCAGCTTTGTCATCGTCTGATCGTTGATATAGGTTAGGACCTATATTTGTCGGGCGCCGACCGCACACTGCTGCGTGGAATAGCGGTGCGAGGCCGGCGACTAACGATTTACATTACTATGCAGGTGCAGGGCTCCTCTCTCCTGCTTCTCCCCGGGGTCGGAGATCCCGGGCGCGCTCCAGCGTCAGGGCGGCCTGTCTCCACTGCAGCCAATCACTGGCCACAGCGGTCCCACCCAGTGATTGGCTGAGTGGCCTGTCAGCCGAGACAGGCTGCCCTGACGCTGGAGAGAGCGCGCAGGACCCCGGGAGAAGAGGATCCCTGCACCTGGCATAGGTAATGTATACTAGTTAAGCTAGGACTGCAAGGACATCAGTACACAAGTCCCTGCAGGCCCTTGTTTAACGATAACCAGGCCGTGGAATTGGCCCCAGTAAACAGCGCTGATCTAGCAGAACGGCGCTCGTTTATGTTCACACTACGTATATGTCGCGCCGCATATCTTCGCGGCCGGGACATATAAGTTCTCCGGCCGGAGGATTTACGTAATTGTGCGGTCCGGCCGGCGGATTTACGTAAGTTTGCGGCCCGAGCTACGGTCGCGACTACTGCCCGTAGCTTACGCTTCACTATGCAGCCCCTTCAGAGCGCCCTAGCGTTGCGGCGATCCGACAGCAGGTCTTTTACGCGGTCTGGTTTTATAGGCTATCGGCGGTAGCCCGGACGACCCACACAGACCTTTGATGTATTGGACAAAGAAAAAGTGTGCAAAATAGAAATCCGTACGGCGCGTATTTTGACCGCATAGCGTTACGGCTAGCGACTAGCGGCGTGGAAGTTTACGGCATTTGAATCGTCGCTTCAACGGGAACATGTACGCTCGGGCGTATACGTCTTTTTTCAACGGCTGGTTCCCTTTTTTAGCGTACAGCGTACATCCGGGCGTAAGTTCTTACGTAGTGTGTGAACTGTGCAGCCGTACATCGTATACTTTCCATACTTACGCAAACTAACGTAAGTCTCCGGCCGCTTATTCACGGAACGCTATAAACGTTCGGAGACTTACGTAGTGTGAACATAGCCTAAGGGTACGTTATACAGACAGATTTATCTAAAAGATTTTGGAAGCCAAAGCCAGGAATGGATTTTGTGAAGAGAAGTGAACTCACTCTTTCCTTTATGACCTGTTTCTCTATCTTTATAGTTCTGTTCCTGGTTTTGGCTTCAAAATCTGTTAGATAAATCTCTCTGCACTATTACTCTTGTCTGCCGGGATCTGCAGCTGTGTGCCTGCTATGGAGCTCATATAAGCCCTTTAACCCCTTTTAATCTAACATGCTGATATGTCCCCCTTGCACATGAGAAGCGACAAGAAGGAAGGTTTGTCTTTTACCTTCCTTCCTGGCGCTGTTCCGGTGCAGTTTTGTTGTGTGCTCCATGGTCAGGTGTGACCATTAGGAGCATTGCTTTGTGTTTTAAAAGCATGGACATGTTGGTACTTCTAGTCCTCCTGTATAGAGCTCCTGCTATGTGTCTATAGCATGGACATGCTGGGGCAGGGTTACAGCCAATTATGGATAGTCCCTTGTACCCGCCAACTCACTAAAATACCTGAAAACATGTGCGACCACGCATGTTCGCAAATAATCTGAATTGTCACGGGTCATCAAAGTAGAACAAATTCTTATCAACACATAAATAGAGGGCAGATAACTGTCCTTCGAGGATGTTGGGGTACCTCCAGCAGGGCCGCTTTAACCAGAGGCACATGGTGCACGTGGCACCGGGCCCCACTGGTTAAAGGGCCCCCCCCGAGTTAGCCGGCAGTTGCTATGTGCGACCAATGCGGTCGCACAGGGCTCCGGCCACCAGCCTGTCAGGGGGGAAGCGCCATGGATGGGTAATCTACTTACCCCTCCATGGCGCCCCCTGCAGGGCCCCCCAGTCCGCCGCTTCCCCCGTCCGCTGCTGCTGGCATGCGCTTCCACAGCGCTGGGCAGCAGCAGCGACACTGACAGAGAGAGAGCCATTGGCTCCCTCCCTGTCAGTCACTCTTGTGGCCGGCCCACTTTCCTGCGGTCACAAGAGGCCGCACTCTCCCTCTAGCGCCCGACGTCACTGGAGCGTCGGCGCGGAGGGTAAGGGATGTGCAGCCTCTTGTGACTGCAGAAGTGCGGCACAAGAGGGAAAGAGAAGAGGAACGCGTGGACCTAGGTGAGTAAGTGTTTGTTTTTTCAATGTTATATAGCAGCTATATACTATTGGGGAGCACAGGGGCTATATACTATGGGGGAGAACAGGGGGCTATATACTATGGGGGAGAACGGGGGCTATATACTATTGGGGAGCACAGGGGAGCTATATACAATGGGGGAGCACAGGGGCTATATACAATGGGGAAGCACAGGGGAGCTATATACTATGGGGGAGCACAGGGGAGCTATATACTATGGGGGAGCCACAGGGCTATATACTATGGGGGAGCACAGGGGAGCTATATACTATGGGGAGCCCCGGGGGCTATATACTACTGGGGAGCACAGGGGGCTATATACTATGGGGATCACAGGGGGCTATATACTATGGGGGAGCACCAGGGGTTATATACTATTGGGGAACACAGGTTAGCTATATACTATTGGGGAGCACAGGGGGCTATATACTATTGGGACACAGGGGAGCTATATACTATTGGGGAGACAGGGGTCTATATACTATGGGGCGGAGCACAGGGGGCTATATATTATGGAGAGCACAGGGGGGCTATTTACTATTGGGGAGAGCACACAGGGGGGCTATATACTATTGGGGAGCACAAGGGGTCTATATACTATGGGGGAGAGCACAGGGGGCTATATATTATGGAGAGCACAGGGGGGCTATTTACTATTGAGAGAGAGCACAGGGGGGCTTTTATACTATTGAGGAGGAGCACAGGGGGGGCTATATACTATTGGGGGAGAGCACAGGGGGGCTATATACTATTGTGGGAGAGCAAAGGGGGTATATACTATTGTGGGGGAGCACAGGGGGCTATATACTATTGTGGAGAGCACAGGGGGGCTATATACTATTGTGGGAGAGCATAGGGGTCTATATACTATTGGAGCACAGGGGGGCTATATACTATTGTGGGAGAGCACAGGGGGGCTATATATACTATTGTGGGAGAGCACAGGGGGGCTATATACTATTGTGGGAGAGCACAGGGGGGCTATATACTATTGTGGGAGAGCACAGGGGGGCTATATACTATTGTGGGAGAGCACAGGGGGGCTATATACTATTGTGGGAGAGCACAGGGGGCTATATACTACTACTGGAGAGTGCACAGGGGGGCTCTATATACTAATGGGGGAGCGGCACAGGAGGCTGTATATAACTGGAGGAGCCCATCGTATGTCGGTCTATATACTAACAGGGACACCTTAAAACTATGGAGGCACAGAGGGGTGTAACTATGTAGGAGTACAGAGGGGTGTAACTACTGTATAGGGTACAAGGGACCTAACTACTGTATGTGTTGGAGCCTAAATATTTGTCTGGCAGATTCTGGAGAGAAAGATTCACAGCCAGGGAAGACTTCAAGGTGGCCCAGGCTGGATGGAGAGTAAAAAGAAAAGGTGACAGTACTCTGATCGAGAAGACACACACACCCCCGGTGAGTCACTGGATGTAACTTCACTCTGTTATATGGCTTGTACTGATAGGGGTCATGGTGTGGCTGTATTATGTAATGGTATCATTGGTGATATCTTTCTGTTTTGTTTTAGTGCATTTTTATGTAATATGTATCACTGTATGGTGGTAAATAGTGTATTATAAGGTAACTACTGTATGTATTTGGGCTCTGATGCATTGTAGGGGCAAATTTAGTACATATATACAATGTGCAGAAAGGTAAGGGGGGGACACTCTTAGAGGGCTGTGCACTGGGCCCACCAATGTATTAAAACGGACCCTGCCTCCAGGATGCAAAGAAGAATGTGGACGCACCAAAAAGAACAAGATTGGATCTTATATACTAGATGCACTAACACAGTTCTTATACAGGGATAAAACCAATACTGTAATAGCTTTCCAGGTAGTGTCTACTGAGATGTCTTATTAGAGAACACCTGGAGACCTCTCCCTCATGTAATCTTACTGAGGTATAATCTACTGCAACGTCTGCAACTTATAGACATCTCCAGGTAGAACGTGTTGAGTTTTCCTATGCTATTTCTTGTCCCTATTTACTGAGACCGTTACCAATTGCTAGTAGCTCCCTGGTTACTAGGGGGATACAAAATACACACCTGACCAGCTGGGCTCTAACTCAATAGCAGCTCTACAGAGCAGTGGGTGTGAACGGTCGCAAGCTCTCAGCATTTCTTTTCCTCTTGTGCCGCCCTTTTGATGTTGGAGTTCAATTTGACCTCTGACTACACCTGAGCACAAGGTGCGGAGTAATAGATTGGGGAGGGAACGGCAGGTGGGATTGTGAATGGGACCTTCCATTGCCTCCACCTCTACTACGCACCTATAAAATCCAGGGCCAGTTATATCGAATATATAGTCCTAGCAGAATACTCTACTGAACCACACAACTTTGTCCTGGACTTCACCATCTCATTCCAGGCTTGCAGATGTACCCTTTTCCCGTATATTACCGGTCACGCTCTTGATTGAGTGTGAGGGGGTAACTTTGGATATAATATAGACTTTGGATATACTTCACAGGCTTATTGTTTGTAGTACAATACTTGACAATATCACAGCCTCTCACTGGTGGAAGATAGAATCTACAGTCCTCTGAATATACTTGGTGCTTGACTAGACTTGTAACGCTGCTTGTTAATCTGTGGTGGTGGCAGTGGACTGTTCGAGAAAACACAACACAAACCCTAAGGTACTCCTTTTAGAAGGAGCACCTACGCCCATGGGAATGCCCATCCGCTTAATGCTGTCTTGTGGGCACCAAGCGAAAAAAGAGGGAGGGGGGGAGGGTAGAGAGGCGCTTCCTAGTGCAATATTGTGAGGGTTATATAAATATAGCAGTGCAGAGGTCAATCTCCAATGGGCACTCACCTTGTTGTGGGAAATGTGAAAAAAACAATGTAAATGCTGTTT